>NC_046225.1:17763251-18064182 GCF_009819885.2 Catharus ustulatus | reverse complement strand
AGCCTCATGTTTTGCCTTTTTGGTGAACATTGATACTAAGCATCAATCCCTTGGATGGACATTGCATTTTAGATTCTTTTTTTTTTTAATAAGTGCTCTGCATGTGTCCTAATATTGATCCCTTTGATAATTGCCTAGAAACTTATTTGTAGCAAAGTTTTGTGAGTGCTTACCACTTCTAAATATCTGTCCTGGCACTTAAAATTGGAGTAGTTTGGAAAAGCAGGGCATTTGAGTGATTGTTTTACAGGGACATAGATTCAGCTACGATTTCAAATTACCTGAAAGGATCTGTACAGGTCCATCATATCATGTCCTCCACTTCTGCTTTCATGTTCTACCCCTCAATGCCTGAGGCATATTTTGAGCTCTGTGCAAACCATCACATCCACCTGAATGTCCCTAGATTGTACACTGACACCTCACTAGCTCATCTAATTAGTACCCCTTGCCCCAAGGAGAAGGAAACTTATCAGATTCTGAGGGTCTTGGATTTGCTTGGGTTTTTATGCATGACTGAAGGTAAAAAGGAATTTTCAAAGATTAAGATTATTAAGTTTAGGAAAAATCTACAGCCATGTGCTTTGTGTTTGATCATGTTTGATTTAAAATAAAATCAGAATACCTTCTAAATTTACCAGTGAGTTAAAATCTGTCCAGTGAGTTCTATAACCTGTTGAAATGTGAGCCTTAGGTCCTTCTGTCCTACAAGCACTCTTGTGTCCTGTAGAGGAGCCCTATCCTTTTGGTTTCCATCAGGTGCACAGTATTTGACCAGTATTTAATCAGTTCAGTACAACATCACATTGCTCTATCAGAGAATCAAGGAATAACTTGGGTTGGAAGGGATCTTAGAGGTTTTCTGCTTCCAAGCCCCCTGGTATTATCTTCCCTGATCTTTGCCATGATCTCTGCAGCAGTCCTGTGGCAGTAAGGGTGACTGCTGTGTCTTGACAGACACCAATGACCCCTTTGCCAGGATGGCAAGGGGAGTTACCCTCTGTCACTGGGAGTGATATTGACACTGGAGGGAAATTCCAGCTGTTTCAACCAAGTATTAAGAATTTACATACAGTGTTTATGGGCACTTCCTGCCCCAATATCCCAGATAAGACTGGTAGGAGATCAGAATTGGATTGGTGCTTTCCTGCTTTTCTTACAAATCATCAGTGTGCAAGTTAAGGTAGGCCTTTTATTACCCTAATGCTCAGCTTCACTTTTGTAAATCTGTTGAAGGCTGCCTTGCTTGTTTGTGGGTAAGCAGGTACAAGACTTTTATTCACAGTGGCTATGCAGGACAAATTGAGTCTACAGCTTGGCTAGGTACATCTTGATTAAAATATAGTGATGGTTCAGGAGAAGTAGGAGCTCAAGTTGGCTTTTAGGGTTTTCTTTACATTTAATTGAATGTATCTGGCATTCAAGGAGAGAAACAAATCTGTCGTAGCATTTACCAAACATTTTTCAGAAGGAAGAAAACTTGAAATCATTCATATTTTTTTGTTTTGACATGAACTGTCAACTGCTTGCAATAAGCATTTCAATGTACCTGTTAAAATCATGGCTGTGTTTACAGCTACTGTTTGTAGCATATTTATGGAGAGCTTTTGTGTTGCAGTATCTCATCTACTATGTCCCTTGTTGTAGCACTATCATGTAATTTCTGATTGTGATATCTGAGATGCATTGGATTGTTTGGGGTTTTCTAAATCTCTTGGATGAGAGGCAGGAATTTGGTTGGCTCATCCCCAGACATTGTGGCTTGTCTTTCAAAACACCCAGCTAGCTGTTGGTTGCTCTGTGTTAGAACACACTGTACTTTCACAGAGTGCCATTCTGCTTGGGGCCAGCATTTGAGACTGATTTGTGAAGTGGGGGCAAAGAAGTGCAGAAACAGAAGTAATCTTTGATTAACAGGAGCTACCTTCCTCACAATGAGGCATTGCATGAAGTTCTTTCCCCCACTTGTTTTGCACGAGTTGGAAGGGCTGCTAGTAGGATCCAAGCTATGCAAGGAGTCAGGGAGATGGACCAAGAAGCTCCTGTTTTGGCTGATAACTTGATGTGTCTCTCTCAAGAAATACAGATTGCTTCAGTTCCAAAATCAAAGGAAGGGACCAGAGGTGCAATACTTGCATGTTCTGTAGACTCTCATTGGGAAGACTTGGGATGTGCATGACAATCACTCACTGGAAAAACATGCTCATGCTTGAGTTCATAATTCTTGCGATTGTCTTTACTCAGGAGTGCTAAACAGGGTTAAGTGCTTTAGTATATTTAGTACCCCTTAACTAAAGGTGCATCAAGGCTAAGACTTACATTCTTCAGCTGTCCAACAGTGCTTAGGTGAGCAGGTAAACAGAAATGCAGCCACTGGGGCTGCTCAAGGATGCAGGAAGGTTTGACAGGTGGTTGCAGGAAAAACAAGCAGAAGTGAATGGGCATGTTGATAAGATAAAATAAGGCACACACTTAAAGAACTGATGAGGTAGAACTCTAGCATATTTTAACAATGCTAGTAATGTAATTTTGTAGTTCTTCTGATTAACAGTAGGCTTTCTCAGTCAGGTCTTTATGTGTGCTGACTAAAAGGAGTGCATGGTTTCAGTAAGTAAAGTTAGCCCTTGGGATGTTGCCATACCTGGGCTTTTATTGAACTCTGAATTTGAACAGTTGTGAGTTGTTTCTGCTTATTTATTACTGTTGAAGCAGTGCATGATACAGTGTTCAAATTTTTGTTAATAATCTCAGCAATCATCCGGTAAAATCGTATATGACAGGAAAAAAATGTAGCAATTGTCCTTGACAACACAAAAGCAAAACCTGTGTTTTGCCACCAGGCATTACTGAGTAATGATTAAATAAGTCTCTAGAGGGTGGAAATAAATGGGATGTATAACTTTTCTGGCTTTAAATGTGGCATGAAAATGTTTTGTTTTTCGTTGTTCCATGTATTATTCTTCCATAGCATCTGGAGTGTTGTCTTCTCCATTGTGGGAGTCAACGTTAATCATCTGGGCTGCTGCTCTTCCAGAGGCATCAAGCAGCAGGTGGATAATATCCAAATAGTACAGAGCAGCAAATAAAATCATGGTCTTACCATGCACAATGGTGTTAGGGTCTGTTAAATTAATGTCTTGTTCGCATTTGCAATGTCTGGCTGCATGAAGAAGGGCTATCTGTTCAGCTGTCACTTCTGTCTTGTACTCTTAATCAACCTGATATGTTTTTTAGATTGGCAAGGCTTGAAAGCAACTAGAATTGACTAAGAACAAGAGGGTAAGGCTGGTACAGTGACAGCTGGTGGCAGTTAAGTTTTCTTACTTCCTTTGACAGTAAGTTTTTATTTCACTGCTTGCTCAGCCACCTCAGTGTGGACTGTCACACTTTGACAGCAAGTAAGGATGATCTTGTCAGTCAAACCTACTCAACAGAAAACCTGTTCCATTTACTTGGTGTTTGATTTTTATTTTGCCTTCTATTCAAAATTGTTCTGATCTTTGAGTACTTTATTATGCCATATAAATAGTTTCGTTTTTCAAGACTGTAGACTGAAAATCTGAAAATCTGAGATAATTTGGTTCATAATAATCTGGTTCACTGCCATATTTCTTAATGAATACTTTATTTTATTTCTTGGTCATCAGTAGTAACATAATTGGGATATTAGTAAAAAGTACAAATGCCAGGCAGCAGGATATTCTTGTCAGGGAAACTGCTTCTTCAGCTGTGAATATATAAAATAATGATCAGTCAAGCATTGCACAGAAGTGCTTTGCAATTAAAAAAAATAGCACAGATGTTAGCTATGCTCTTGGACAGATCATCCAGACTGTCATCTGTTTGCTTTCCTGAAGTACTATTGTATCTATATGCATTTAGTCTATTGTGATGGCACATACTGCCTTGTAATGTGCTTTCCCTCCTGAAAGATCACTGCATTACCTCTGTAATAATTTAGAACTCTTCTGTCTTTTTATTTTTAACTGCTTTCCCTTCCACCTTTCCCAAACCAAGAAGTTTGGTTCTTAATTTCCTCAGACTCTGAATACAGTAAGCTATTAGAGTTCTCTTCATACTGCCAGAGAAGCAGACAATTACTGTGAGGTGATGGGAGTTTTTGATTTGATATGAAATGGCAATCACAAAGCTGGTGGCCTTTGAGTTTTCACTTACTTTATGGAACCAGAATGCTAGAATAGCCTATCTTTTGGTCCTTGTCCATGTCCATCACTGGAAAAAAAGGTGTTTAAATAGAAATGAAACAGAGGGAATTTTGTGATTCCTACAGAGTTTGGATTAATTGATTTTTTTTTTCAGTTTTATTACTGGTAATCAAGGGTGGAGACCTGTTTAGAACAGGGAGGCATTTCAGAGAAGTAGATGTGCAGCTCTTAATCATCTGTGAGATGTGTAAAACTTTGCACCAAAGTAACTACACTTTTAATTTCAGGGAAAGAATTTTGCCTTGCTTATTTTTACTATGTCTTCTAATGCTTGTACTAATTCTTCCCTCCTTGTGATTTGTCTCCTCTTAGTAGTTGGGCTGCATTTGGAGTGTTGGCTACCAGAACACACATGCAGTAGCATGAGATGTGATAGCCGTACCATTCTGTCCATGTTTTTCTCAACAAGCTCTTCCTTGTGTGTTACATTATTTAGACAGGATTGCCTCAAGTGCCACATATAAATGTCTATTTCTGTTTGAGAAAAGAGATGGGGAACTGAATTAAGCATTCAGTGCCAGTTAGTATTTAGAGATAGTTAAAAAGTACATACCAGACCACCTGAACAAGCAGTCCAGCCATGACAGACATAGGTGCTGCAGAAATAACCCTATTTGCATGGCCCTACTCCATTTCAGAAGATGGTGAGGCCATGAGTCCTAGTCAGTCTCTCAGAATTAACTGCATTGCCTTTGAGTCCAATCCTTGTGGAGAGTAGATCACTTCACCTCTTGCATGGCTGGGGAGGAGGATGCCTTGTGCCTCGGTGGGTTGCATTGAAGAGGAACACACAGGGACTGGTGTTGGCCAGTTGAACCTGCTGTGTTGATACTTTTCTTTCTGTGCATGTAAGCAAGGACCAGAGTCACAGGGGTTATCCTCTAAGCAGCCACAGTGCTTTCCTCACACACAGTCTGAACTGTAAGTAGAACACAATATGGTGTTTAGTAATTGTTGGGTGAAAAGTCGAGTAATGGTTGTCTGAAGTCACACTGTATCCAATAGAGTGTAGTTGGGTGGACCAAGTGGATTACACCCCTCAAGGCTTTGCAGCTGTACAAGCTTTTTTGCATTGGGATTTACTTGTATTTTATCCAGGAAAAAAAATGTGACAGAAATGTAGCTCACTAGAAGAGGATCCTGAAACATCCAAAAATCATTAGTCCTTGCACTCTGAAAAGCCTGGGGATTATTTCAAAGAGCTTGAAAGCAAATGTCACTTTTCATCTTCAGAACAGATGCTTCTACTCTGTTGGAAATGCAAGGCAGGAAGCTTGGATTTCTCTTGCTGTTTGAGAAGCAGAAGAATATGAGCTAATTAATTAGTCCTATTAGTAGTGTTTATGTCAGTGGTATGAACCTGAATTGGTCAACTGTCTGCCAAACATGGACATGGAAGCACAGGTTCACTACCACAGTATTGATTTAGGCACCTACAGATAGTGTTAAATGGTTTATTGCAACATCCTCTGGGCCTTCACCTGCAACTATTTACAGCTTAATACACACCGGCACTCATAAAGCATTTTAGAAACTGTGGTTTCTACAGTTTCTGAACACTGAAAGAAATATTATCGCCATCTGTTCTGGTCAGGCACAGCCCAACCTGGAAGAATTGCTTGTCCTCTTGAATTTAAACTAATTAAATTTTTAGTTGAGTGATGACTGTCTTCAGTTTTTTTAAGTTTCTTATAGTAACAAGAAAACAAAGTTTGGTAGCTTTGAACAACATTTTTATTTAAAAGCTTCTAATACAAGGCAAAAGGGAATTGCACAGAGCAGCATGAAATTTAAATGTGACACTAAGCTGAGTTGTCCAGACTCAGAGCTGCATCTTTTGGTGTTGCTGCTTCAGTGCTCGGCATTGGGCCAGATTGCAATGTAGATTTAAGTGGTCCATTATGCTTCCTGAAATTGCATCTATTGCTGAAATGTTTGAAGTTTCTTATGGTGTTATTATTTTGCTGATTTTTGGAAGGGAAAAAATGGGCATTAGAGGTCTTGATTCTTTTGCTTATAAATGCATAAGATATAAGAACCTAAGAAGAGTTATAAAAATTGGTGTGGCATGCAAATCTTGTCTCAGAGATGCAGGATGTGCGGAGCATGGTCTCACTCTTCCTTATGCCACGAGGGATTTTCAGTTAAGGGACTTCCGAACCAGGGGTATCAGAACCCCTGCATGAAAAGTGCTGTGTTTCCCTGTGGTTCCTCTCAACTTGTCAAGCAGTTATTTCAATCTGTGTAACCCTCTGCAGCTGTTGTCCCACTTGAAGATTTTTATTGTGTCACTGGTGGCTGTATTTGATGTCCTTTAGTTTTCATCTGTGAAGACAGCTGATCTATCATTCCTTAGCTCTGTGCCATTCAGCAGGCAAAGGTCAAGTTGATGATCAAAGAAATATCAAATCTGAGCTCTTTGAGATGCTCTTCATCCTGTTCTTTTTGACGTTAACCGAGTTTCTATTTGCACTTCTTGAAAAATATGTGCCTTGCAATAAAATGGGCAAGGGGAAATCCGACATTTTTATGGGACTTGCTTGTCCAGTAGAGCAGTGCTGTTCTTGTCTTAGACTGAATAATTTTAAGAAACTGGGGGCAGGGGGAAAGGATCATCTTCCATTTTTGGTCCTGGTTAGCCATATTTTTCCTGTAGTATTTTCTAATACTTATTTCAAAACTTTGTTATGCAGAAATTTTAGCTATTGTGTCCATAAATGATCTGTGAACAGATTTCAATTTCCATTAATTTGCCCATTATTCAAAATTATTTGGCTGTTTCCGCCTATCAGTTGCTCTGTGCTGTTTGTAGTTTGTTATTTGCACTGTGCATTTGGTCACTGATTGCACGGAATGTTCTTGCTCTTGGATGGAAATTCTTCCCAGCTCACAAAGCCTGTTTTTTTCAAGGAACTATACAAATACATTACTGTGCATATTTGCAGTGGCTTCTCATATGTATGATAATAGAATGCAAATAAAAGGAATGATGAATGCTGTTGAAATGGTTACAAGAGCTGTGTTTGCATGAGTGGTCTGAAATATTTTGTAATGGCATAGTGTGACTGTAGCTACTCATGGATACTTTTAAAAATAGGCATTGTAAAGACAGCGTCTTCAAGTTGTAGGTATTATGGGCTTTAGCTGAATGCTGGTTTTGTAGCAAAGCTTTCTGAGATGGTTAGTTTTGTTGACCTTTAAATTGTTGTTCCTAGTTTTCTGACCTGACAGCCAGAGTGAAGGGGAGTTGTGGCATCTCTGAGCAGTCATCTGGTTATTTTGGGGATTTTACACATGTAACAGTTACACTTGGCTCACATCTTCAAGATTTCCTGCTACTAATAGTTGTGGTGTTTTTTTAAAGTGAGATTTCAAGCTTATGAACAAATTATTTCTGGGACAAATGCTGGGAGTTTTATGTTTGAGATTCTGTTTTAGATTTTTGTCTTCCTGTTCTTCTGCCAGTAATCAGAATTTCTTCCACTTCATTATTACTTTAAATCTATGACTAGTACACTCTTTTCTATCACAGATCTTTTGAGGAAGATATTTTTTAAAAATTCTTTTAGTTACTGATGAAACACCTTCCTTCAAACTGAAACACTGTCATTTATTGTTATTCTTCCTTTACAGCTTAGATTCAAAAGGCCTTGTTTTTATTTAAATAAGTATTAATTAATTTTTAAATTAGGATTTTTGAGGTACAACACCAGCTGCCTGGGTAAAATCTAACTTGATTAATTTAACTATGCACCCTTAATCCACTAATTTTATGATTCTGTGCAAAAGAAGCGCTCTTGTCAGGCAAGATTTGTTCTGGTGTTTTATTGCCTGGGCTTCTCCTTCCATCCAGGAGCAGGATTTTCAGCTGTGTGTAGTTGTTGGCCATTTCAGTCAGTGTGAGAGTTACTGATTTTCTCTGTGAGAGCAACTTTAGTGCCTCTGGTGCAATTCCCAAATCCTCACCCAGTCTGACTTTTTGCTGTTGAAGTGCCAGTGGTTGTCACTTCCATCAATTTTGGACCACCTAAAATCTGGTCAAGTATTTGATAGAATATTTGGTCAGAGGATAATCAGACTTACAAGAAGTCTTAAGGTATTTTACTTCCATGGGCTTGGGATTTTTTAAATTTTGTTTGTGTTGATTCGTACTGTTTATTTTACTCATTCCGAAGCAAGTAGAGGGAAGATTTCCTTCCAATGTGATGCTGTTACTCTAAGGCTGTGAAAGAAAAGCAATGTTTACAAGAAAAAGTGGAATAACATACACATTTTAGCTTTTTAATGATGCAGTTCTCTGCCATCAGCCTCTGCTTTCTGTGCAATGGAGGACTATTTTTGGCACAGATAACGCTGCAATTTTGACTATTTCTCTGTAAAAGAAACTTGAATTGCTTGTTGACCTGTTAAAAACCACCGACTAATTACTTTGGTTCCCTCTCAGCAACAATAAAATAGATTATGTCATTTTAGCAGTAAAAATTAGGTCACTGTCCAAGGCAATTGTTGAGTAACCCATTATTGGGATTCTAACTTCAGGGTGTCTAATCTGAGATTAATTAGAAGTATCCTGAAATAGATATTCCTAAAGTGCTCCCAGTTGGACTTCTCAGGGTTACTAATTCTGAGCAACTCTTAAATGAACACAGCTTTGGCCAAAATGTCCAATAACAAAAATTCCTCCAGCTGATGATTGAAACCCCACACTCCACCCAAATGCATGCCATAAATAAGTGACATACTCCTACCATGACCAAATTAGTTGAGGATAAAAAAGACTCATGGTGAAAAGCTCGTAAATGTCATCTTTGTTAGCAGGGGACATGTAGGAGCCTTCAGTGCTCTGTGAATAGATGAGTACAGTATGTTAAGACTTGTGAAGAACATAGTAAATCTCAGTGTCTTGCATTGTGCAATGTGATGTTGGGAATGCCATTTCTCACTGCTTAATTTGTAATACGTACTGTTCTGCAGCACTGAAATTAGTGCTCTTTTGGGGAAAAGGAAATGAAATAAGGTCACTGATTTCTTTTGTTCAGGCCTCTTAGAAAGATGGGATTTTGTTGTGTTCAAAGCAAATGTGGTACAGAATTGTTGGGGGCTCTGGGGACTTCAAGTGCTTAACAGTGCGAGTACAAACGAGGGCAAGTCAGACAGAAAAAACATTATTTACTGTGGCCCTAGTGAGAGAGCACTGGGATGGCATCTCCCCCTCTCTGGTATGACCCAAGCTCAAAGTGGGGAGTTGGAAACCATCATAGATTGTTAGCTTTAAGTCAAAAGGAACATTATTTTAGGTAAGATAAAATTCTTAGCCAGACCATTCAGTTTTAGATACTAACGGTTTCACCACCACAGAGTGACGGAGAGAAAGCAAGGAGTGTGTAAAATGGAGATTTTTCTAAAGGCTGTAGCTATTAGGGCAAAAGGAATGATTGTGGTTTTGGAAGTTGAGGGGGCGAGCTTTTCACTATGTTGGCTTAATAATTTCTTCTTGCAATTGCTTAGAGTTCAGCATCTTTTATGTTTCAATTAAGTTATTCCCTGTTAAAATACAATTTGATACATCATTCTGCAAGTTTTATTAGGGTTCTTGGTCATTCTTTGAATGATCTGAGAAAACTCTTAAAGAGTCTGACTCAAAGAATCAAGACAAAATGAGATTGGAATGGGGGTAGCAGGGAAATAAAAAATGGCCACAACGTGTGCCAAAAATCTCTTCTGAGATCATCTTAGTGATGATTTATGGCTCCTGCTGGAAACTGGTGCAGGAATCACTGCACCACTGAAACCTGCGGCTGCATGTTCAGCCAGCACAAGCCTGCTGTGAACAATTTGAACTCAGTGTCAGCTACCTGGTGAAGCCTGGCCCTAGAGCTTTGCTTTTGTGGCGTGGCTACCAAATGTCCCAAGGAGGAACATGCAGCTCACAGCTGATGTGCTTAGCTACACCTTGAGGCCCAACTCCAGATCCTGCAGGAACAGAAAATAAACCCACATAGTCATTTCAGCAGAAGAGAAGCCATGGATGTTGCATGCTTTCCACCTAAACTTTTCTTCTTCTCCCAAGGACAATGAACAGGAGTGCCAGGGATTACAGAATGAATGACAGGTAGTGTGGCTCCTGCAAACATTTAGTGAGCTATTTTTCTCTGGTTGAAAGCACAGGAGATGAATGAATATCAGAGTTTATAAATAACACTAAGTAATGAAGGAGATGGGGCCAAAACAGAGATACAAAACTTGTAGCTTAAGGCAATGATGGGAGCAGCATAACTGGGAAAACAATTAGTGTTTTTCCAAAGAACATCATGTGAAAATAATAAAAAAAAATAGTTCAACAGGCAAAAAAAATAAAAGCAGTGTCAGCAAATAAAGTGATCAGCAAAAATCTGGCAATGCAAGGAATGTGGCTGCAAAACAATTTAAGGCTTCCTTTTTCTCCAGGAACAATAGGAGTTTTGGCCAAAAAAAATAATTAAAAAAAATATTTATCCTGAACCACATTAATTGGGTGGTTCACAAAGTTTCATATGGCTCCCACTGAACACCTGTTTAAAGGAGAACAACTTTGTTCTGTACATAGGATTTATGTCCCTTTTCCCTGCGAAGGACTGGGAAGTAGCTGTGTATGTGTGAAGCACATGCCAGGAGGGTTTTCTTCAGAGAAATAATGTGTTCAAAGGACAAGAACAATTTTTCATATGGTGAGACTGAGGAAGATAGAATATGTGAAGGCTTTGTCAAAGCACCTTTAGATGAGGTGGAGTGTAGTTATGAAGCTAATTTTGGACATGTGATCATTAAGAATTAGATATTCTGTCCTGGGAAACAAGCAGAGACACTGACAATATTGCAGGATAACTTGCTTGATGGCAGATATGCACGTAGTCAACAGAAGCTCCACAAAAATATGGGAGGTGGCATTTGCAGCTGGTGACCCCACAGTGAACTCTGTGCATCCTCACAGATGTCAGGAGAAAATCAGAAATTAATATATTGTTGTACTGTAAAAATAGTAATTTCCCTGAATTGTTGTTCTGAGGGAAATGGGGACAGTGATTCTCAGTTAAGGATTAGTGCAGGAAGCAGGGAAGAAAATTCAAGGTTGGGTGGATCAAGTGAAGCTTTTTCCAGTTTCTTGCAGTACCAGTTGTAAATGAAATGGCTGATACTGAGCCCAAGCTGCCTCTGTAACAAAAAGGATCACTGAAACAACTTCCATGAAAGCAGGATAACTTAAAGGCACGTTGCTAAGGAAAATTGTTTTTTAACTCTAGAGCTTAAAATGCCTGGGTTGCACTTTGAGCTACTTTGAAATTTAGATCCATGGACGGAGGCTGCTGGAGAAGTAGGAGGAACAGTTCTGGTCTATCATAAACTGGCTGCAGCTTTGCATTTAATCACTGACAATCTAATAAGTCTGTTTGCCTACCTGCAGAGCTGCTAAAATTTTTCTGCTTTATCTGTGTAAAATATGAGCTTGGCATGCCATTGTAAGCAAGAGGAAGATTTCTGCAGAGGTGAATGTCAGCACAGTATTTAGTAAAGCATTCAGAAGGCTAGAATTCATGGATGTTGCTGAAGAGGTGGATAGACTTTGTTTGAACTCACTTGAACTCCATGACAGAACTTGAGCTCCACTGTTCCCAAAAATCATTCCTGTGCAAGACGGGTTAGGTCTGGATGTTTTGTGCTGAGTGATCTATTGGCCAGAAAGTGATTAAGTAAAGATGGAGTCCCCCCAAAAACTGGAGCTCAGGTATCATAATGGTAATGTTAGGAAAAAATTAAAAATTGACGCATTACATGGAAGTGATGGGAAGAGGGATTGATTATAAGAAGGTGTCTGAAGCTGTCTTATTGGCTTTGGGGTTTTGCTCTTAATTATTTCTTCATGGGTTTTGAGTAGTTGAGAGATCCCTTTCCTCACTCAATTCACATATTTCCGTTCAGAATCTCTAGAGAAACAGAGTGGTCAAAACCAAGGACCAATAGTTTCATCGAACCTACTGTGAAACTTTTCCTTTCATTATACCATGGTAGTTGGATTAGTAATGATAGCTTTTGCTAATTCATTTATTTTTTTCATATTGATTTAACCCAGTAAGATCTTAAGAGACTATTTCCTGTGCTATTTAAGCATTTTGTTTACATATGTTTTCTTCAATTTTATGCCAAATTATTCGATGCCAAATAGCATAAATATGATTATTTTCTATATTTAAGTACATAATTGTTTTACAGAAGGAAAAAATATAAACCTGTAAACTTGAGCCAGGATAAATCTCGTCTAAAAATTTTTATTTTGTAATTGATAGGAGAAGCAGCTACTTTTCTTCTTTGTACAGGTGTTGCTAGGAAATGGCTGTGTAGGATCCCTGGTTATTCCTACTTTGCAGGCATCAAGACACTTGGCTTGAATTTTCCAATCAGGAAATGTTACTACAAGGAGTTAGGACCACACTTTTTTGCCTGTGGCAGGGACTCATTCTTGGTTTTTCTTGCAGTTCTTCTGTAGCTATTTGCTGGTGATTGTGGACTCTGCTTACATGGTTACTCTTTAAAACCACTTCCTCTGCACCACATATCCTCTCCATCCTAGGACCAGGGCTGTGATTTCATCATGGTTCACCACAGGGTAATTTAAGGATTAGGGTTGTGGAGAAAGGCTGCCACTGGTCTTTTCTTCAGCTACTGTATGCTTCCTAAAATTATGATACATTCCAATATCACTGCTGTTTCCTAGCTGCTTTCACCCCCACTAAGATTTGTTTTAAGAATTCTGGTAATGCTAGAGCAGTTCATATGATGCAGATAACTTCTGTTAAGGCTAACAGCATCATACTTTGCTTTTTATTATACAGTAAATTCACGAATACAAGCCGCACTGAGTATAAGCCGCATCGCTGGGTGTTGGCAAATATTTCGGTTTTTGTCCATAAATAAACCGCACCCGAATATAAGCCGCTCTGTCGTTCGCAGCGAGGACCCGCATGCAACAAAGTTGCCAATTAGTAACAGAACTGCAGCATGGTGGGGTTTACTGGCTCGGCTCGGGCCGTGCAGGCTTGGCCTGCTCAGGGCTACCGACGGGGCCAGGTGGCCCAGCCCGGCGCTGCCGCTCGCTGCCTCTGGGCTCGCTCGCCCTGGCCCGGCGCTGCTCCGCGTTGGCAGGCAGGGACGGAGCCCTCCCTGCTCCCGCGACGGCGGCAATGGCGGGCGGGGACGGAGCCCCCCTGTCTCTCTCCCGGGCTGCGGCGGAGGAGGGAAGGAGAGAGCTCTCCCGCCTCTCTCCCCGTCCCCCCGTGCTGCCTGCAGGGAGCCAGGCTCCACCCACGACACAACAGAGTATCAATTTGTAACAATCACGAAATGCCGGCTTTTACTGGCAGGTGCTCGGCTCGGCACCCTGGCTGGCACTTCTGAGGTTGTAAATGTCAGAAAATTATTCACATATTGGCAGCTCCTGAGTACAAGCCGCATTTCCGATGTGGGAGCAAAATTTTAGTCAAGATGGTGCGGCTTGTATTCGTGAAACTACTGGAATTTCTAAGCATCCAAGACTATTAAGCCTTGAATGACAGCTCAATCCGAAACGGATTAAATTTTTGGCACTTAAGGCACTGATTTTGGATCTGAGCCTTTTGCTTAATGTCAAGTATGTTAGCTCTATATGGTTGTGATCAGGTCAGATACAAACTTGAAAAAGTGACAATATAAGAGATGTTTGTTGAAAAGCTGTTGCATTTTGGAAGCTGACTAGTTCAAAGATGCCTTCTAGACATGAATTGGTGACTACTGTTAATGGCAGCTGTTGAATGCTGCTCAGGTGGTCATTTGATTTGATTTGCAGTAGATTAAAAAGATGGATTCCTGCATGTCTGGATGTCTGTCTGCTTCCCCAATACAGCTCTACTGGCAGTAGCAGCCAGAGATCAACCAAGCAGATGATCTCTTGATCTCTCCTCTCTCTTCTCATTCTCAAAACTAAGGTCTAAAAACCGATCACAATTTAAATGATTGATTGAGATGATCCACACTGACAGATACACAATTAAAAACCTGACCTGTGTTTCTGGAAGGACTAACTGAAGAGGATACTCTTTGAGAAATAGGTTTCTAAAATATGTCTTTTTTCAAAATAATCAACCATCCTCTGATAATGCATCCAAAAGAATTCCCTTCAGGCAACTTACAATTTCCGGTCTCTACTAGCATAGTTACTTTCAGTGGATAAACTATAATGATATACATGTCCAATGCTTAAGCAGGTTTGCTTTACTGTGCAGTTAAATTATATTGCTAAATATAATATACCCTGTAAGAGTTCAAATTTTCTATTTCCATTATATTTTACAGATTTTGCCTGTGCTTTCTTAACCTAGTGTAATATAAGGAACTCTTGGGTTTGGTGCTGTAGGTTTTGTTTGACATACAAGATAAATGTTTTAATTTTAGTGCTGTTGTTCTACCAGTTTCTGTATTTCCAACTGTGAAGAAACATGTCTTGGTCCACATGGCTCTCAGGAAACCTCTGTGCACAAAACTATGTTTATTAGAAATGACAGCAAAAAAAGTTTAACTTGGAAAATAGACTGAGGCTTGCTGCTTGTGCAGCAGGAAAGCACAAAACTCATTAAGTAGTTAATGAGCTTGGTGGTTTTAAATGTGGGGGAGAAATGGCTTTGCTTTATTGAGGCTGGAAGGAGAGAGGGAGGTGAATTTGTAAGAAATATTCAAATGTTCTGAAGTCCTGGTTGTTATAAGCGCATGACATATTGTTGGCTTTTTGCAAATATTAAGATAAATGCTATATGTATAATGTTAAAATAACTTTTCTATATAAATATAAACCTTTTTCTTCTAATGACAAAAATAAAACATAAGTTTTTTAAAAATAGAATGCTTAAACTACCCACTTATTTAAAATAACAAGCCATAAACATGTACAGTAGTCTCACGAATACAAGCCGCACGGATTATAAGCCGCACCCCCGGTGCCTCGACAATGTTGCTGTCTTTGTCAATAGGTAAGCCGCACCCCGAATATTAGCCGCACTTTCGTTCGTCGCGAGAATCCATGCGCAGCTTTCACAAATTGGCCAATTAGTAACAGGATCGCGGCATAGCAGGCTTTACTGGCTCGGGGCGGGGCCAGGCAGGCTCAGCCCGCTCATGGTTGCCGACGGGGCCGGGTGGCCCAGCTCAGCGCCACGGCTCGGCGGGGTTGGCCGGGTGGTACTGCCGCCGCCAGGCTCGCTGGGCCCCCTCTCCCGTCAGCACCGCCCCACTGCCGCCGGGCTCGCCGGCCGCCCCGTGCCGCGCCTCGCTCGCCCCGCGCCGCGTTCGCTCGCCCCACGCCGCATTCGCTCGCGCCGCGCCTCGCTCGCCCCGCGCCGCGTTCGCTCGCCCCGCCGGCAGGGCTGCTGCCGCCGCTGCCAGGCTCGCCGGCCGCCCCCTCCCGTCTGCACCGCCGCCGCGTTTCCTCGCCCTGGCCGGCACTGCAGGCCCCCGCACCGCCGGGCTCCCCCACGCTGCTGGCCCCAATTCTGCTGGGCTTCCCCCGCTGCCAGGCAGCCCCACCCGCCGGCCTTCCTGCTTCTGCCATGCTCCCCTGCACTGCTAGCCCCAGTTCTCCCAGGCTCCCCCGCCCTGCTGGCCCGGGCTCTGCCGCCCCCCTGCCCCGCCCTGCTGGCTCAGGCTCTGCCGCCCGCCCCCCACACTGCTGGCCCCGCCTCTGCCAGGCTTTCCCACCTCTGCCGGGGCCGGCCGGGCTCCAGCTTGGCTTGGGGCTGCCGCGGGCTCTCACTTCCGTGTTGGCAGCTTTTAGAATTTTGTTAATGTATTAGCCGCCCCGGAATATTGGCCGCACTTGCGGGTTTCCACCAAAATTTTGGTCAAATTGGTGCGGCTTGTATTCGTGAAATTACTGTAATAAAAACCCTACAACTAACACAATTATCAACATTCCGTAACACACATACTCTAACAAAGCAAACCCAAAAAGTAGCCATACCAAACAATTCCCAAAAAAAGTTTAACTATACATAAAAATACTATAAATATACAACAAATTAATCTAGTGAAAAACATAAATATACAAGTTAATGTAGTGTAAAACGTATTTAAAAAAACATTCCCAAAGCAGCCATGTGCTCTTAACAACTTGCCAAACACCCAGCCATTTTAACCCTTTACTTTCTTTGTCTCCTATTATCTTTTTATTAAACCTTTGAAATTTTACCAAAACAGTAAAACGTGTTTTTCTCACGGTTTTCCCCTCTCTTTTTGCGGGGGCAGGGGGGAAGCTGTAACAATAAGAAAATTACTAACTTTGCTGTTTCATATTGGAAAATATAGATAAGAAAAGACATGAAACTTTGACAAATGTGTTGCACAAATCACAGTGCCAGACAGACTGGGACTTGTTTGTGTAAAGGACCAAGTGTGTGCTTGGGTTCATTCTTCTGTGTAGGTATATGAACTCAAGTGTGTGTATGCATAAAGTCCTGAGTGGGATTTGGATGCCAGGGTGCTGTAGTTAAATTAAGTTCAGGTGATGGTTGGTCAGCTTAATCTTCTTAATGGAAGCCCCAGTGCTTGGACTGAGTGAGGGTTTTGGTCATCAGGGCAGCATCATCTTCCTTTAGGTCTCCTTGTGCCAGCTACCTGGCTTGTTCATATTTCTTCCTTACCACACATGGCATTAAAATAGCTCCTAACCTGGGGGCAATACTCTGTTTTCTGGCTGTGGTGGATGCTGGTGGTGGTACAGGTCTTGCATGAGTCAGGCATGAGTCAGAGCCTCCTGCAAAGATGCAGGCTGTAACATGGGTGCAAAGAACAGAATGCTTTCACATAGTGCAGCCCCTACTTTCCAGTTCAAACAGGAGCATGAGGTTCAAGACTTTGGATCTTGTTAAATGCCAAGGATGAGGCTGAGGTTTTGGTTGGTGCCTGTGCTAGGGATGCAGTGAGGAGAAAGAGCAGCACACAATGGGTGTGTTTCCCAGCTGCTGGTTACATACAAAGGGACCCAAATCATTTGGGTCCCTGCTCAGCTGTGCTGAGTTGTTGAAAAACACCTGTGAGCAGCATTTCCTGGGCTGCCCTGCTCCACCTGCCAGCCATGGTGTCCTGGTGCCTCTCCAGTGCCTACAGCACTTGTCATGAGCTGCACCCTGGTCTCAGCAGGCAGTGGCAGTGACATACTTTGTGTTTCAGAATAGCAAAAAATTTCTTCACTTTATATAAAAATAAAGGCTGTGTGAAGCAGCTGAGTAAGATGTAATCATGAGAGTGTAAAGTTGGCAAGAGAGGCAGAGGCTGCACTTGTTCTGGATGCTCACATGAGGATATAATGAGGCTGTAATCAGTATTGGGCTCAGTGTTTGAGTATTGCCTGGCTTCCAAAGGCACAGAGTTCAGTTGAGTTCTCTGTCATGAGCTATGCCTATGTAAAAATGTGGTTTGTAACAGGATCTTTGGGATGCTCTGTGGTCATAGTTAAAAGCAGATTTTTGAGAGATGCAGTGTGCTACCCTTGGGGTCTTAGGTGTGGATGTCCCTTTGGGCACCCCTATGGAAGCTGAGCTACTCTGAAAGATAGCCTCTGGAATATACTTAGTATCATTACAAATTTTAGCAGTTAAATGCTATTTAAATAGTTCTAAATCTTCTGCTTTTCTGACCTGCTGATTTGCACTAGTTTTCTCAGGCATCAAGTGTATTGGAATTTTTTTAGTTTATTTTAAATAAACTGCTATTGTATAATTTTGATTGAGAGCTGAGAGCATAAGAAAAACACCCAATATCATGAGGAGGGTGACTAATGTTGGCAACATTGGTGATGCTGATAGACATTAGAAGATAAAAGAGAGCAGATGGTGTTTCACGATTTGAGTGCTTTGCTTATCTTTGCATCTCTTATGCAAAGTCTTTTGAAGAACATTACCTGAATTGAAGCCCTTTCCTTCTAAAAAAAAAAAAAAAAGTGAGAATAATCATAATGTTTTCAATGCAGAGGTGCTGTTATGGTCACATCTGGTACATGTAGAGTGCCTCTGCACATGTGCAAACATTTGTACTTGGAAGGCACTGCTTTGTATCAGCATTGAGAATTTTATTTTTTACTTTTATCTCCAAGGCTTCCCAAAGAAAATGGAAAACACAAGTAAACATGGCATGCCCTTGACTTCAAACCCATGGCAATCCTCTGGGATTGTTTTGCTTTGTAGCAGTGCAAAGAACATCACACTTCCAAGTGAGCCTTTTCCTCTGGGAAATTGAGAGTTTATCCAGGGAGGCGACTAGGAGCTGGTTCCTGCTGTGCAGTTTGTAAAGAACGACTATCAGAGGGCCTTTTTTTTGGCTTGTGCACTTAACAAACTTTGAAATAGGCTTTTTCTCAGCAGTTATGCGGCTTTGGGAGACAACAAGGAGCTACACAGTCTAATAATTGATGGGAAAGGACAGAAATGTTGTCAGAGAAGTGCTGGCACATCTAGACTATTCCAAATCAGGCAAATGCAGAGTTAAATCTATCACTGACGGTACAAAAAGCTTGAACAGATTCTGTGCATATCATGGGAGGATGTGATAGATGTCTGAAGAAAGATTATATTTAGAAGGTAGACAGATATTGCTAGAGCTCTCAGAGGAACTTCATCCCAAATGTCAACAAAGCTTTTATAGTAAAAAAAAAAATTGAGAAAGTTTTTCAGAATATGCAATACCAGTGGAAGAACTGCATTGCAACAATTGGTGTGGGTATAGACCTTTTGATAAAGACAGACTGATTTAATGCTTCCAATATGTACTACTAGTACAGCAAAGCTTTCCCAGTGGAAACTTAGTCTGGAATTTCTGCAGAGTGAGTTCACTCAGCGTTTTGGCAAGTTTGTGTTCTGTGCAGGTAGCTCAGGCAGTCCAGGTTCAGCTCTGGGGGCAGGAGCCTGAGCCCCAGGCAAGAGCCATGAAGTGCTGGCCCTTTGCAGAACAGAGAGCCCTGGAACCTGTGGGCCAGCCTGGGGACCTGACACTCAGGGGCACAGCAGGAACTGATGGTTGCAGACTCTCCTGCCCTGTGACTGTGAGGGTGTAAAAGCCCAGGGGCTCCTTTGTTCTGAGTCCGTCCTCAGAGGCATCAACCTGAGCTGGAATTTTATTATTATGCCATGATTAAGGTACTCAAAAGATGGAGACATCTGGGACTGTGCTGTGGGAATCCTGGGGTCCAGCCAGGGAGGAAAACAGTTCTGTGTGAGTGTGGGGGGTGCAGCTATGAAGGGACCTCTGTCCCAGCTCAGGTGGTGTGAGAGTGTTGGACAGTGTTTGTCCTTAACAAACTCAGCAGCTGAAGTTAATTACTTTGTGTTCTCTTGTAGAAAGACAACTGTGAACTCCTGTTGATTAAATATGGGCTTTTGAGCAGTGTCAGATTGCCCTGACTAAAGCAATGTATTACAGAAGAAAATTAAAAGTTGTTTTATTTGAACTGGAAAGCTCCCTCAGTATTTTCGTGAGTACTCTTACTGTGCTGGCACACTTTAACAGCCATGGGATGGTTTACTGACATTTCAAGTCTTTGAGTCAATTAAAATGTAGAGTCAATGTGATGAAGCCACAGCATCGATGTTGCACAAGCCGGAGTGCTGAGTGGTGTTACAGGTTTGGTCAGAAGTGCATTTTAGCAATTTTCAGCTACTGGGCCAGCGTTCTGGAATTGCACTAAGCAGGACTTGGAGCAAGGCAGGGAGTCCTTTGGGGATGTACAGAAGAGAATCTGCATCACTTCCAGAAGTCTGGCCCCTTGAGCCAGGACATTTTTCCATATAACAGGAGACCATTCCTTGCACAGGTCAGTGCTGACTGGGCTTGGACTGCTCTTACCCAAGGTGAAAAGCACAGTGAGATGAGAATGTTGAGCTCCTCACCTAGGGGTATTCACCAGAGGAGCTGGGCAGCAACACGTGGCTACTGGGTTTGCAGTTAATAATCCTCAAGTGCAAAACCAACGAAAAAACATCTAAAGCAGAAGGGGAAACAAAATGTATTTCAGGCAGAAAAGCAATGCTGCCTGAGACATGAGCTCAGCTGATCTGGGAGTGTTGTCAGCTGTAGGCTGCCCCTTGCTGCCATGAGCTCAGGTCTCAGTCTGTTGTCTTACAGCAAAATGTATTGCTCATATGTAGCATGTCTAAAAGTAGGGGTTTTTCTCTGCCAGAAAGGTATTTATTTTAGGCAGGCAAGGGAAGAAGGAATGAACACTTCCTTTAGGGTAGCTGCAGACACTTTTCCCGTGGAAGGAAATTGATTAGTGTTTTCAAGATACAAATGCTGGGGAGTTATCCAAGTAGCCTGCTGCATCCAGTCCCAGCAGTGTTACAGGTTCAATCTGTCAGTCAGGGACCTGTCCTGTCCCTGTCCTTTGTAGAAGGACATGAAGATGGGTACTTTTGGCTTGAATGAGGCAACTTGAACTGAACTCTTGAACTGAAGTTAAGCAGCTATCTGGCAATTGGTGCTCCTATAATACCAATAGTTTTGGTAGATAAGAAATCTGTTAGAATAGATAAGTGCTCAATCATGGGGTCTAAAGCCAGTGCAACAGCTCTGGCCAAATACGTGGTTCTAGACAGATACCCATATGTGGTATCTAGTGTGTAGTCTAAGCAAGTGATGTGTCAAGGAGTGGTACAGCCTTGATGCCTTGCTTACATGTCTGCCAAGTTTCTGATACACATCTGCTGTGTCTGGGTTCTAACCTCTGTGTCAGATGGTTCACCCATCGAATGGTGTGGCAAGTTAGAAGGGAGAGCTGTTCTTTTAGTCCCTGTGGTGAAGCCTCTCACATTGTCTGCATGACTGACAGATTCTTTGACATTTTATAAGAGAAGAAATTGATGGGCTAACCAGTGGGTGGACATAAATTTACATCAGTTATAGGCTGTTAGCTTCTGCTGACAGTGCACTTTGGCCTGGTGTTTATTTGTGCAAAATCCATTTTAAGCTAGTGTAGGAAGCCATATTACTTTGCAGTTAGTGTTAAAAAAGGTCATCTTTAAAATGGAATAAAATTAAGTTGTTACAGAAATAACCAAGAAACAGTAATTGCAATCCAAAGATGAAAAGAAGGATCTGTGAATGTAATGTAATGGTGGCTGGGATACAAGAGAAAGTGCCCATAGAGCATGAAAAGTCATTGCTTCCTCATCACAACCTACAGCTCTTCTTAGTGGTTTTCTCATTCTCATAAAACATATAGAGACTTTTTCAGAATATTTTGAGATATTTTTTTTCTCTTCCCCTGAAGGATAGATCAATTTGTAATGCATTTTTTTTCACTCTAGGTGTTTCATGCTGTTGAATGAGCTACTCAGTGTTTTTTCTACAGGAAGGATGGACTGGACTGTGGTACAGGGCTAGTTCTCTGTCTGAGCCTGTCACTGGGAATGTACCAGCAGTGACCTGCTGGCCACCCATGCAATTTAAGAATCAAATTTCAAAAGCAGTTATTTTGGCTCATTAAAAATATGCAGAAATTACCCAACACTGGGTTGGAAAAACCAGGTTGTGACTGTAAGGTATTTTCTGCGAAGTTACAAAGTCCTTGCTAAAGTGTGGGGCCTGACCATGTTTGTAATGACCTCCTTCCCCATGTTTGTAATTCAGCAGCCTGAAGTGGCAAGGACCCCGAGCAAGCTGCAGAAGCCAGCACACTTAAGGTGATTAATGAGAAGCCTGAGCTGGTGCTGTACGATGAAGATGAGTCATTAATATAACAGGCATGCTAACAAGCACGGGAGAGGCTTTGTGTGGGAGGCTGCAGGAGCCATCTCTCCTCAGGGCTGCTTACAGCTCAGTGCTCCCTGGTGCCTCATTTCAGCTCCAAGGTTGGAGAGACACATCTCCTCCTGGAGTGTGATGAATATTACGATGAAAACAATTGCACATTTCAGTGGGATTAACAGGTTCAAGTGCAGTAGGGGTATTGGTGCCCTTGGGACCAAAGCCCTACTCCTCTGAAGAGGGTAGTGGCACTGCTGCCTTCAACAAGTTGAGCATGTCCTCAGGTAATATTTGCAAGGCACTTAGCTTTGAAGGGGGACAGAGTAATTAAAATTTATTTTTTAAGCCCTCAAGATGTCGGTGTGCTGTGTGCATGGAGATTATGTAGCTTGTGGGGTTCACAGCGCTATCTTCTCTCTGTTTATATTACTTCTTTTTTCATTAGTTTAGAAGGCAGATCAATTTTTCATTGGAGAGGTTGTTTTTTTTTTCCTCAGAGGAAAAATGCTGGGCAAATGGTGATATGTTGTATTCACCCAAAGGAGTCAGTATTAGATTTGAAACCAGTTAAACCTTCATGGAAGGGAAAAAAAAATCCTTTCTTCCTGACTGCTACATATTTAACAGGCCACTGGATGATCAAAGGTCCCTTTAGGATTTTAAAATGACAAGATAGGAACAAGTTTAAATTCCCCAACATTTGCATTTCTGACAGCAAGAATGTGAGAAGCAGTGTCAAATGCTTGAAGTCCTCCCACTTGCACAGTGATCACTGACTCATTTTACTGATAGAAGCCAATTCAGAATACTTTATCCCTTCTATAAATGTTGAACCAAACTCAGCTGGGAAATGGGAGCATCACCCACACAACAAAAAACACTAGAGCATTTTTCTCTGCAAAGCCTCAAGTGCTGAAGGGATTGTTTTCCTGGAGTGAATAGACATTGGGGGAATGTTGTCTCCTAAGTTTGCTTTGACTTAAATCTTGGTTTCCACAGGGTTGTTAGAACTGGCGTTAAGAACACGTTTAGTTTGGATGTTGTCTCTTTGTCTGAATCTTAATTTGCAATGAGGGTACAGTAGAAGAGCTTACTTGTCACTGATTTAATCTGGGAGATTACAGATGGACCCATGCTGAGTCTGTTTTACTGGGTGAAAGTGGTTTATATAAATTTCCAAGATGTCCTACCATACCGTATTAAGTAGTTTGATTTTCTTTTTTTGGCAGTTGAAACACTTAGGGTTTCTGAACGTCATTCTTGATTTGCTATGATGTTCTGATAGTATAAAACCTGTGTGAAAGTTTTGACTTCTGTGGAACTGTTTGCTTAAGTGCGTGCTTGAAAGTCTTTTGCTGAATCCAATGAATGAATTTAATGAATTTACAATGATTTTAAATGTTTAAAAATAATTGCAGTTGGAGTATATCAGCTTTTAAGCTTTCAGTAGTAATGTTATTTTAAGCTTTCAGTAGTAATGTTATTTTAAGCTTCTCTTATCAGATTGCTTACATATTTGTCATGGTTTAAGTCCAGCTGGCAGATAAGTACCATGCAGCCAAACAATATGATTTACATTTGTTGTTGTTGTTGCAAAGAATGCATTGAACTTCTTTTCTGCAATAATCTATTCAGAAAAATTCTTCTGAATACTTGAGGCACTAGTTCTTCTTCGTAAACAGCTTTTTGAGGGTGCTAGATGGTCCAGAGCTCCTCTTGGCAGAAGTGACTTCAGGTAAAAGTAGCCCACTAAGCATCCACACTTTGCATATTTGTTTGAAATGTTACAGGTATGGGAAAGAGGTAGATAACTTTAGAGCAGTCAGCTGTTGCTTTTTCCAATACCACTGCCATTCTTGGACGATTCCAGGCAGATGAGCAACTAAACCAGAGAACAAGGACCAGGTGGTTTGTTGCCTGCTTGTATCAGAAATTACACACATGTGTAAGAGAAATCTCTCTTTTCACTGCTCTGTTTCCTCATTGAATCTGCCTGTTGAGCAATGCTTGTTATGGAACAGTAAACACATCATTTGGCCTTATGCTAAACAACTACAAAAATTATCATACTTTAATGAGAGCCACTGCAATACCCCAGTTGAGGGAATACACAAATACCTATCAGATAACTGATACAAAATTATTTGGAGGTAGTTATTAAAAGATGATGATACAGCATAATGCTGAATTTAGTTTGTTCATGTCAAAGTACATTTACTCATTACATTTATTGTATTCCATAGAAGTATTTTCTAGTATAGGTCATTTCAGAAATGGTGTTTGCCCATAAACTCTCCAGCTGAGTGCCTGATACTGCTTGAGCATTTAGAAACACTTGGGCATCCAACTGTGACAGTCTTTCAAGTCAGTTGTGTTCAGATCTGCATGGTTGATTCTCAAGATCTGGCTCTGGTTCTTATCCAAATGTTCATCAGGCATCTTTATGACTGGTAGGAGATAGTTTTTGTGTTGTTTTCAAATTGCAGGGAATCATATCATAAATACACATCTTTTTCTGAAGCATGGACTCATCCTGCCAGTCGTTTTGTTTCATCCTCAGTTCTGAAAATGCAAAAGAGCAGCATTTAGGTTCCCACTATGTTGGAGGAAATGTTCTATTGCTTCAGGCAGTGTATTGTTGTTCAGGAGAGCTGCAAATGTGGCTTGTAGGAGAAATAACTGTACCGACTGTAATTAATTTGCTACATGAGTTCTTTCCTTCTGTGTTTTAGCTGAGCATTCTCTTCTCCCATAGAATAAACTTTGTTGGTAATTGATCTCATTGACGTGACATAGATGAAATTACTCTTCTTCAGCTTCCTCTGAGCATTCATAAATCATATGTAGCTGACTGTTACACCATGAATTTGAAAAGTGGTTTGGTTTTTCCTATATATCCCCTAAGTAGATGGTGCAATGAGTCAAATTACTAAGCAGTATTTCACTCAAAACTTACTGGCAGAATTGGTTTTACCTGCTGTTCTGGATATTGTGAACAGAATAAATTCTTTTATCTCAACTGCTTTTTTGTGTGCTACCTCTGTGGTGTGCATGCATCATTTTTCCTCTGGTATGCTTAAATTTAAATGGGGTTGAGGGCTGGAGTATTACAAAAATCCCCTCTCTCAAATCAGAAGAGTAGGTGTGAAAAGTGCTATTTCCCTTTTGTTCCTAGTGGCTGCTGGAGAATGACTGCCTCCTGTGAATTCCAGAAGTTTATGGTGATAACTTCACTGTGACTTAAATGCATTCCAGGGGCAGCCCTGCTTAGCTGGTGAAGTTTAGGGAGCTATTGTGATTAATAGTAAGAAAGGACCAGAGGGAAAGTGTCATTTTAACAATTCTAATAACTAACATTCAGTGCTTTGATCCTTTAAAAGCAGCTCTGCATTTTAATGTCAAATGGTTTAACAGAGTTTATTAATAGAAGGTTCCTTCTGGAAAAAGAAGTGCAGCAATAGTTCTCCTTTGAAGTTTCATCTACGGCTGAGATTATCATCAGTTCTCACTGGTTCAGGTAGCTTTTGGACTTCTGACACCCTGGGGCTTACCCTCCTTTTCCTTCTCAGCAACATGGTGAGTAGCATCTCTGCCCTACTTGACTCTGTTCCAAACACCAAGCAGCCACGTCTCAACTCTAGCAAGGTGTAACTTATTTGCAGTTCTCATAAATGAGCACCACAGGTACAGGGTGGTGGATGCTCCACAGGTTTTTCCTGTGTTGTGTGGATGGAAAGAGCTGGGTTAGCCCAGAGAAGACTGAAATGAGTCAGGGTAATGTTTGTTCCAGTATCAAGCCTTTGTTACTTTAAGGCTTTTAAGTGGCTTTTCCCAGACATCTGTTGGGAACGATTTGGGATAAGCTCATCCTACCTAAAACAGAGGTACAACTTGGGTGACTTCTCAAAGGCCATCCAAACTTACACTCTTTATGACTTTGTATACGTGAAGGAGAAGTGAAGAATTTTCTGGTGTCCATCCCTTCTGAGACAGCAGCAGGTGTCTGGGAAGGGGATCATAAACCCAGGCTGCTCTCAGACATACAGGTGTAGGTATGGAAATGGCTTAGTGAGGGGGAGAGCTACACCAGGCTTATATTGACAAAGGGCAGAACTTGGCCTGGGAAACTTGCTTTGAAATCCACTCTCATGCAGTGTAGAGAATGGCAGACCAGTTTGCTGCTTCCTTGCATCTAGGCCAGAAGTGAAAAGCAAAGATGAGAATAGCAGTGCTGGGGGAGGAGGGAAAGACAGCACAAATACTCAAGTATTGTGTATTTAGGCACTGATCTTTTAAGAGTCTGCTTGTGTGCTACACCTAAGTAGACTTTATTAAGAAATTATTTCCACTTAGTTAAAAGGAATTATCTCTTCTTTTATGGGAGAAGAATACACTGAAGAGATCTTCGTGATGTTTGTGTTTTGTGCCACTGAACTGTGAAGGAACCTTTCCCAATTCAAATGAAAGCTCTGAATAGTTGTGTACTTGCTTCTAGACACTGAGTATTGCTTCAGGAGCATAAATTTTTTAATGTAGGCTGTCTCTCTAGTCTTCTGTAGTGTTTAATCTGCTCCTGAATAGATCACGATTGCAGGAAATACTCCTGAAACCTTTGTAGTTCAAATAATTGTTGCAAGTGGGTTTTTTTCAAAGCAAGTGCTAGTTTACTTTGTAGAGGAAATATATTTTAAAATCTCCCAGCTGGGTAAAGTGCTGTAATAGGTTGGAATTGAAAGAATGCTTTAGAGAGATGCTCGCTGATAATAACTGAAGGGTGAGCACTTCATTCATAGCATGTCCTGTCAATCAATTCCAGCCCTTGAAGGTGACATCCTGCCACTAGACCACCTGTGAGCCCACAGCTCAGTGTGCTGGAGAGTATAAGCAAATGAGTCAGTGCTGATTGCATTGGCTTGTCTGCTCATACTCTAGGGAAAAGCAGAAGGGAGAAAAACCTACTCTCTTCCTGCTAATGAATAGAAAATCTTCCCCTTTCTTTAAAAACTTCCTTGTGAGTGAGTGAAGTTACTTCAGTGCTTTGTGACTACAGTCGCAGAGCTGGAACTTTGTACATGTGGGGCCATGCTGTGGGAGCTCGTGCTGTTCATAATGCCAGTGTGGCTGGGCCTGCAGGTCTGTGTAGAGGACTTTTTCTAAGAGCAGGAGAAATAGGTATGGTTTAGAGGTTGCTGTTTTACTGGTTTAGGTAATACAGCATTGAATCAACTGTTGGTGTAACTGGAGGATTCTTGAAGAGAAAATAATTTTTCTCCTTTGATTTTTTTTGAGAATATGTACTTATGGAGTCTATACAGTAACTTCTGGAGTTTCTACTAAAAATGTACTTAACATTGAAATGTGATTATGATATCCAAACTGTTTTAAATAAAATATGGTAAAATAACATTGCAGCTCTGGCTGAGACCACACTATTTAAAATCATCTTTACTGACCTAGTAGAGCCACATCTCACCAGTATTGCTTGTTTCTATGCTGACTTCCGAGCTGATGTGTGCCATTCTTCTAGTTAATGTGATCTGTCACAGTCAAGTGTTATGTTCTAGTTTTATTTAATGAAGGTAATGTTCAGATATCATCCTTGGTAATGGTTTCACACAGAATGGAGAATCCTCCATTATAGAAAGGGACAGATGGGTTTAGCTAATCCTGTGGAGCTCCTGATAGGCAGAGTGTCTGATGGATTCCTTCATTTTCCTATGTTCTTGAATGTGATCATTCCTGCTGTTCTCCTTTGGGGTCTCCCAGCATCCCCAGCCAAGTGCACTGTGTAGACTGAATTCTGCATTTAGGAGAAGGCCCCCTAGGGCTGGAAATGCCTTTCTAATACATGAGAGATTGGCTTTCCTTTTTTTGTACTAAGGTGACATTTTGGCTTATGTTGACCTTGTAATTCTTTTTTGTGCACTGTTTGCCCATCATCTTTGATTTGGTGAGTGCCTAAGTGGCACTCACACATTTTCCTGTTGAGGTGCATGTTATTTATTTCAGTCTCTTATTCAGCTCTGTCAAGGTGTCTTTGAGTTACGAAGTAAAAAAAATTAAAATAAACTCAGGGTATTTTCTGTTTCTTTTTACTGCATAAGTTCAAGCAAGCACTTCAGTGCAGTCCTTGGCCCTTTTTCCAACTCCTTATTGGAATTAGTGTTATTATTTGACTGAAGATTTCTGTGGAACTGCAGTCTGAAATTTCATTTTTGAGAATGTAAACAATGAAATTGATAGTGGACATTTGTTGCATATAGTAACAGATATTATTTGAACATATCTGTTATTCTAAAATATTGTTATTACCTTGTTCAGGAGAACGGAAAGAGGGGCAGATCTGGGCCACATCTCTGTGACATCTAGTCAGCATTAATCCCGCTATATTGCAATTATGAATAACTCCAGTCTTTCCAAATTACGTGCTCTAACTTTTTTTTTCCCTTACCCATGGAGTTTTCAATGTCACCATGGATATGGGAAGTAGAAAAGGATGAAGCTGAAAGGGCTTTGTGTCCTGGATGTGTTCACATCTGTTGCTGATGTCACATTGACTCAGTCCCTAGGCAGCCTCTTACTTTAAGTCACCTGGAATTGATGCACATGTCCATCACTGTAGAACTGACATGAAATTCTGATCTAGCCTCTGCAATGAGCAGGTTCTCCGTGTAATCCTCATTTATCAGCAAATAGCAACATTCCAGCAGCTCTAATTAGCAACTTGACCAGCCTGGTTAATGCAAACATGAATCTGAGTTTCAGCAAATTTGATTTCTCACAGAAATGTTCCTGTTGTACTCTGAAGGCATCTCATCATCAAGTAATACTGGGGAATTTTAAAGGAAGGAAAGAAAAAAAATATACACCATCTATGTTATCAAGGCACTTAACAGCAGTTTGCAAGTTGTTAAAAAGAAATCATTTCCAACTATTGTAGATACCAAGATAGGGCTGTGGTTACAGGTTACCATAGACATTTAATTCCACTCTCTGTAAACATCAGCTGTATTCCTTTTGACTTTTGTCATTGCCAACTGAAAGGTATAAAAATGCAGATCAGAATGCAGCCTGTAGAACTTGCAGACAATATTTTAGCCTTTCATTAGAATTGTGCTAATGCTGATATTTATTTAATTAAATGTCTCTTCTTTATTTCAACTCTCCATTTGAGGAGAAGGAAGGAGACAGTCTCATTTCATTGTTGGTACTCTAAATGAGTTGTGCAATGGAACAGCTCGTTTCTTTCACTCATAATGCTTTCTCATCATTTCCTTCACTTAGGTGTTCAGCTTAGGGGTAATTAAAACAGTTTATTTTATTTCTAGCTAGTACATAGATACATCTCTATCTCTGGAGTGAAACATTTGGACTGATGATGATGCTTTTTCATTTACAACTGAGTCTTGGAGGCACTGACTATTGCAATGAGTGATCAGGGGCTTTAAAACATACTAAGCTGACCTGGCAACTCAGTTATAACTGTCTAACTCAGTCAGTTCCATTAATATAATAGGACTAGGAAAGTAAATTAATTGAGGCCATTTTAGCATATTTTTTATTGCCTCTTGTTAGATTCTTTGTTCAAGGGTTTCTCTCCCATCCAGATAAGTTGGTCTTTATGGTCAAAATACCTGTAAAAATGAGTTACCAAATGGGGAAGACAGTTGTTTTTTGACTTCAGTACAGTATCCAGGTGGAGTAAATTTTGGAGAAGGAATGCAAATTATTTTCTTTTCAAAGGGGAATTTTAAGCCCATAAGCCCAGCAAATTGTTATTCAGCTTGTAGCAGGAGGCAAATTTGTACAGGAACAGAAACAGCTGCACTGTGGGTATAAAAAAAGGAATCACAAAATTTTACCTTAAGCTGTACCATATAATGACTGACAGCTCCTGACAAAAGCTCTCACAAGGTGGGTAATACCAAAATGAAATGGGCTTAGTCAAGCTGTAGGGACATGAAGTTACCAGTTGTAAGGGCTTGAGGCAGCCCTGCTGACTTACAGGTTTGGGATGTGGTAACAGGCACGAGACCAATTGCTTTGGGGTAAACAGTTTTATCCCTGAATAAATCAAGACAGATTACTAGTGCAATTATCCAGACTGTAACAATTGCAAATTGAATAGTTCACTCATAATGGGCTAGAATTAGCGTCGGGGCCCACAAAGATGTAAATGCCCATGGCTAGCAAACATTACTCCATCAGTATGTGATAATTTTTCAAGATAATAATGCTTTTAGATGTGTATTTTCTTATTCTGAGCTCCCACAGGTACCAGCTGGTGTGTACGTACAACAAAATGGGCTACGTTAAAATTGCTTTGCATGGAACATTTTATTGGGGTCTCAAAGGACTTTCCAGAAGATTACCTTGTAAAACAGCTTTTTCCCTATTCTAGTTCACTGCTTTTTCCATAATGCTTCTTGTCTTGGTTCATAGCTTTTTTGATTCACAGTTTTAATTTGATTAATTTACACAGATTTAATTTAATCAAATTTAATTGGGTCACAGTTTCACATTATAAAACACTCAATAACAGACTGGTAAGTGATGTAGAGTGACCAGTGCTCATTGAGTTTTAATAATCTATTTTGTTGAAATTAACTATTACTTCTCAGCTTACATTAATCTTTTAGATGTTTGAGGGAAGCCTCACGTTATTTATTGTAGGCAGTAAGGCTTTAAACAAGAGAAAAGGTCCTTCCACAGTATCTGCATGGGAAATTCCCTGGAGGTCCCAAAAACAGACAGAAAATCAGCAACTGTGAAACAACATGGATGTGAGTTTGAGGGGGTTGGGGGTTTATCAATAAGTACAAACACTTGGTGGGGTGGAGGTGAAGGAGATTGAACCAGACTCTTCAGTGGTGCCCAGTGAAATGGTGGGAGACAGTGGGCACTAAATGACATGCAGAAAACTCCACTTAAATGTAGAAAAATGTTTTTCACTGTGTATTTCTCTTTTTTGTGTGTGCATTTTTTTGAGGTGGGAAAGAGAATTAAGAGAAAGAATGAGGTACAATTTTCATCAAAAACACTGAAATAAGAAAAAAACTGTTTGGTGACATTTACATGGTAAAAGGAATAGTCCTGAAGTTTTGTCAAATATTCTGTATTTTAATAGGGTCAGGTCATCAGAAGGAGTTTTTAATTAGTTTGACTACTATTTTATTGCAAAAGTGTGTCATTTCACACTGTGGTGCACAGAGCTTAGCAGCATTCATTCCCATAGTAAAAGAGGAGGAATGGACATTTTGGAGCCATTGCAGCAGTTCTGCTTCATGCTCTTGTATATTCATACCTGTTCTTTGAGTCAGAACTGGCACCCAGGGCCATGCAAAAGTGTCACTTCACAATGATGGGACACCATCTCCTCTTTGTTTATAAAGGACACAAGTTGCTTGACAAAATGAGAGAAACTCATGGAAGAGAGGGTATACACTGTGTAATGTAGCCACATATTCCTGCAAAAAGTGTGGGTGGGTTTGCCAGTTGGCCTGGTAGGACATGGGCTTTGTGCAGGTCTGATAGGCACATGCCTTTAGCAAGGCAGAGAGAAGTTCTGACAGCAAAAAGTGACAATCCTGTTAATGCCCGAGAATGGCAGTGGGGTCTACTCTGCTTGGGGTAGCGCAGAAGCTTTTTTCCTGTAAGGTGGGGTCTGAGTGCACAGGACTCTCTGGAGTCAAAATGCAAGAGTTACCCATAGTGACCATGTTTCAAACCAATATATAGGTGGGTATTCATTTTTCCTCAAGGGAATCCTTAGGGGACAAGAAGAAGTCCTCATCACACCATTCTTCTAATGCCTTGTTTATTGGGTGAGTTGTAATTTTCCTTTTTAAAAGTGTTTTCCCAGCAAGAGTTCAGTGCTCCCCAGTTAAAAACTGACTTCATCTCTGAGAAGCTTTAGTTGAACTTTTCAGATGATCTAATATAAAAAAATCTTTCCCTCTGGAAATGCCCTTCAGTATAGTTGAGAGAGGTTGTGGCTTCTAGAGAAAAATGTGTCTTTTGTACTGAGACAAGAATTGGTCATTTGGGTGGTTTTCCTCTTCTGTAACTGAATCAGGATATGGAATTACTGATAATGACAATGTAAAATTGCATTTCTTTGTTTTAGAGGAGGTAAATTATGATATAAGGTGTACCTCAGATGTCTCTGTATTACTGAGGGCGGTGGTTTACTTTTATGATGCCCTGACTGTGTGGCGACTGTACGTCAGGAGCAGAGCATGCCACCATTGAAAATGAGGTGGTCACCTTTACTGTGTGTTTTTATGTAACAGATGACCTTGAGTAATGCCATCCTCATCTGAACTACAGTGACATCAACATGAGAGGTGGTGTTTGTGTTGCTGTTTGCAGCTGGGCAAAGGCGATAAACCTTTCCCAGGCAAGGAACTCCCTTGGAGGTTTTTTATGGCTTATGATTTACTTCCTTTGAAAAAATAGTGGTGGTGTGGTTGATGATGTATTTTTCTAGTGCTGCTGATTGTTTTATTTGAACCTATAGAGAAATCTCCATCCTGAACTTGCTGAAGGGACTTGGAAAGATGATAAATTCGGTCTTTTAGGCCTTGTGTCTCAGTAATCCTGATGGACAGTCCAGATCCATTGCAGAGGTTCCTAACTATAAAACAGCATGCAAACTTTGCAGCTCTTATTTGAAATTCTGCTGGGAAGTGTTTTTCCTTGTCGTTAATAATGGTCCTGGCAGTTTCACTTGCCATCTGTTTTCCTGCTGCAGATAACATTGAGCTGCATGCATGCTTTCTTGTGCACCCTCAAGCCTGATTTTGGGCACAGTTTTACTTGATGAACTGATTGTTAGCTGAAGCTGTTCTTTAATGATTGGGGGAAGCAGAAATTAAATTGTTCTTTGGATTAATCAGGAGAGCATGTGACAGGAGATTTAGGTCCTTAGAGCTGGTCTGTCAGATCCAGGGCACAGTAACAGCTGTAAAATTTGCATCACACACTCTATTTGGCTATTTCAGTCAAAGCTAGTAAGGATTGATGCTACTTTTTGTAAAAGTAAACAGGCATAAATGCTATAAATTTTTTGTTTAGAAGCTAAGGTAAGTAAATACTGTAATCAAGTAATCTGAGGAGCTCAAGTGTTTTAATAAGTTGAGGGAAAAGTGTAGCTTGGCCCAGCTTTTCTCGTAATTTCAAGCCTGAAAAATTACCTTTCATATTGAACACCCCAAATTTCTGGCAGTTCTGGAAGATACAGGTGCCTATTAAATACCTAAATAAAGGTACTTGCAACCTTATTCATCAGAGTCCTTTGGCTTTTTGGAATTTGTCCACATGGTCTATTCCAGCAGCTCAGGGTGCTGACTCAGAGCAGGCACACTCATGGAGGGAACTTGGCAGCACAGTTCGACTCTACACAGACTGTGCTGCTTACCTCCAGAGGAAAAAGCATATCTGGCCCCACTGAGAAGTAATAGGACCAAATTTCTCTTCATACTGGACCTTTTGAAGTCTGAAATAAGAGCTGAAGAAAATAATCTATATTATGGATATAAATTCTGCACATTGTAAATTTTGATGATGAGGATGAAAAATGTGTGTACCTACATATGTATCAGAAAGGTGATGGATCCAGGAGGAGCAGGGCTGGTATCTGGTAGATAAAGTCACAGTTTGGGCTTGGGTGGTGCAGAAAGTGAGGAACAGAGCATTATGACTAAGGTCAGCTGGTTAAACAACAGAGGGGGCCAATATTTTCCAAATGGAAAGCCAAATAAATACTGTGTGAAGGTAAAGAGGATTTAGTGCTGCCTCTTTGCATTTTATATTCTATTTTGTTAAGCTTTTAAAGGTGAATTTCAGGTCTAGCTTCTCTTATCCTCGTTTTGTCTGTATCCTAAATTTAATTTGCGCCACTATCTTAGAATTTGTAGATTTTGAAGAATTATCTCATTAGTCTGGTTTGTGATTTACTTAATTTTGTATTTCTGTCTACTCTACTGGCCTGCAGGTGGGGTTTTTAAAATTAATTTCTTCCTGAGTGCCTGTAATTGGTTTTAGTGCATTTCTGTCTAAATTGACACCAGTTATAAATCAGCATGGTCACAATGGATCCATTGAGACACTCTGCCTGTTTTCATATTGTTTTCTTACAGTTCATTGTGAACTCCAGCAGCCTCTACTCTGGCAGAATTCATATTTCTTCTCTGTGAACTTCTGGAGTAACAGCTACAAAGATTAGCCCAATTGAAATGTTGTGGGTTCTTTCTGTTTGTTTCATATGGTACAGAGTATCTGTAGTTCTAGGTGAATAATAATCTTCCCTTAATAATCTTATTCAACATGTTTTTCCTCACACCATTGCCATCTTGTTGATTGCAAGAGTCTCTTACTAAAATTGTTGTATAAAATGAAGTGCTTCTATAATAAAAAATGCAAGAAGCTAGATAAAATGTATCATACCATGTATCATATACCAGTAGTGTGTAGAGTAATATGCTGGTTGACATAAGAAAGCATGTAAAGGTATGACCCATTAAAGGAAAAAAACATTTTCCAATACAGTTAGGTTCTAAAACAGAAGAAAAAAAATCAGCATGCTTCCCACTTCTAGCAATGCATTATGAAAGGGTGGAAACTTTAAAATAAACAGTGGTTTATGAGAGGATGGATGTGTCTATAAGATTGAACAAAATAGATAATTGAAAAAACCCTTCTTTTGGTCTGTTTCATAACTTGACCAAAGCTTTTCTGTGGGATTAAAATATTTTTTTAAAGATATTGGAAAATTTGTGGTGGTACTGTTCTTTTATTCAGATTGACTTCTTGGCCTGTCCATGGCAAGAGAAAAGTAGAGTCTCAGCTATTGAAAAGGATGGTAGTTGCCATTCCCATGGATACCCCTGTGAAACATGGAGAAGATCTCTCTGCAGCTGATGTCCCCCCACTCTCCACAACCCCTGGCAGCATCCCACAGCCAAAGGACAGGCCAAGAAGTCAACCACTGATGGGGAGGAAACTCACACTGTGGTGGAAATGATGAGGCAAGCAGTCACTGTCACTTTTGTTTCCCTATTTCTAATGTAGAATGAAGAAGGTTTCCTGCAGGAGGGAATGGTGAATAATACAGGTGTTCCTGTGGATCCTGAGAACGAGGCTTACGAGATGCCTCCAGAGGTAAGTCTGTCGTGGTGTTTGCTGTGAATACATGTAAGAGAAGGGCACAGGAGGAGGCTGCATGCTGGAGCTACGTGAGCCTGGCCAGGCTGATGCTGGGAGCTGCAAGGGCACAGCAGAAACATGGTCTCTCTGGCCAAGATCTGCCTATACCTAGTGCTGGGAATCAGAAAATTAATTGCTTTTTTTATAGGAAGGAAGTTAAATGGGAAAATATTTTGAGTGTTTCAAAACACTTATGCCTGGATTTTGAGGAATCCTTTTCTGAATGTTTGATAGGGAATGCAGGACAAACTGTATCATCATAGATTGTTTTAATAGCTTGGGCACGCACCAATGCATGATGTTTTGTGAAGCATGATCTTAAGTTAATGCAACTATGGGAGTAAATTATTTTGTTGGTTTTTATGAACCAGCTATCTAAAATAGTACTACAATGTCTGGCATGGTGCACTGGTAGTTGGACTAGCAGTTTTATGGTAGTGCAGATAATAAGACTGAAAATGAGAGGTATAAAACATGCAGACCATGATCCAATAAAAGACCTAAAGGCTTGAGTGTAACGTCTTGAATATCACTGAAATTATGGATGCTGCTCATGTGGCCATAGTTCAACACTCCTTCAAATGATTTACTCATTCATATGAGGTTCTGCACCACCTGATGTGTTGTTCAGCCCAGAGGCAGTCCTCCTTCCTCTCCAAGTGAATTATCATGGGTGGTCTCAGGAGTTCCTGGCTGCATCAGCTGAATGTGTTAATCACTGTAAAAATCTAATTCTTCTCAAAGTATCATGACTTGTAAAGTACAGAATCTGGAAAATGTGACAAAATCCAAATACATTTCATATCTTGGTCACATGAGAATCCATAATATTTGGGCATTGAATCCACCAGGAGTAGAATAAATAGAGAAAATAGGATGGCTTTATCTAAAATACCAGCAGTGTTGATTTCTGCTCTCCCTTAATAGGAAGAGTATCAAGACTATGAACCTGAAGCATGAGAGTCCTTTCCTTCCTTTCTATCACCTGAAGTCTACTAACTACTAAAGACATCCCATCCTGTACAAGTGCTGAGTTCCAATGTGCCCAGTCGTTAAATTTTTTTACAGTTTTTACGGTGTATTTTGAAGTCTTCCATCAGCAATGATTGGAGTATCTGTGACTGCATCCACCTTGTTTCAGCATTTCACTCCTGCTGAAATGAAAGCCGGTTGGCAGGGTCATTGTTGTGCTGTGGATATTGTGGCTTCAAGTTTAAAAGTTAAAAAAGAAAATATTAAGTAAAAACACCTAAGTGTCTACTGCTTATTTCTAATTCTGTACATGTTTTGTTGATAGGCTGTCAGTAATTTGATATTGTTTATGATACAGTTTTTATTTGTTTCCTATGACTATTCTTTCTGTGCAGAGATGACTTATTGTGAGAGCTTTATATATATGTGTATGTATTATAAATATAAAAAAGTAATTGAGCATGAACTATGCACCTATAAATATTAGCTGTTGAAATTTTGTTTTGTGATGTGTTTTATTAATTTGTGTCTGTAAATAATGGTGTTCAACTGAAGCAAATAAAACGTAACCCATTAAAAAAGAATTCCTAATTAGTGGTGATTTCTTACACCACCCTTCCCTTCCAAAAGTCTCTGTTGAAGCATTCAAGCTGTGTTGCTTCTTTTGAAGGAACTGGAGGAGCAAAATCAGAAAATGTAAGCCCAGTCTATACAAAAAACATGGTGAAGAATGAGAAAATCAGGGCTGCTACCACAGCTGGCTTCAGCTTTGCTGGCAGATAGATTTGTTTGTGAGGTTAATAAACTTGCTGTTGTAAGGACAACCTGAAAGTGAATGCAGCCATTAATAATGGGCTGCAGCAGATTATCATGAGGCTCTTTGAAGAATTACTGTTCTAAGGTTGTTAAAGTGCTGGGGTATACAGTGATGGCTTGGTTGCACTGAATTTGTCTTGTATAAAGTCCCATTTTGCAGAAATACAATCTACCGTGTATTTTTAGACATACACTGCCTGGATTTTTCCATATAGTAAAAAGATTTAAATGTGAGATGGTTTTACTTCTGTCATGTTTTATTATTTGTTGTTTTGGATCAAGTGTTACCTCTAACCTGAAGTGGTTTTGTGTTTAAGGTTTCTCTAGCTTTGAGTAGGATTTTGGACTTGACCTGCAGCTATTGTTTTCAGTGTTCTGGGTAACAGGTAAATATCATTGTTTGGTTTTGAAAGGGGGGAAACTTAGGCACAACCACATAATGCATATTATTGGTATGCTGAAAAAGAGACAGAGCCATGGAGGATGAACTCTCCAACTTGTTCTTGAACTGAGCTTCTTTCTGGCTTTCTGCAACCTCCCTGATACTATCATTCCTAACATGAAATAAATCTTTCCAACTGTGTGCCCATTCCATCTGTAGACAGTGGGAGCTGATGATGTAGTCCTGTGAACCAAAGTCACATGAACAGGCTGGTTTCATGATGCTTAGAAAACCAGTGCTTCAATTTTCCCAGTCTCAACCCCATATTTCTCAGGACTTTGATTTATTTCAGAAGTTCAGAAGAATTGCGATGCAGCTTTTTTTTTTTCTTCTTTGAAGCATTGAAATATCCCCTTGATCATTTCAAACAACTTTCAGGTATTTTCATCATCAGTTTAATTGCTTAATGGAAGCTAAAGTCCTGTGCTTTTTGTTCAGAAATTTTTCATGGTAATCTGTAGCAACCCCTCAACAGTTTACAGTCTCCTTCACAGGTGATGTGTCAAAAACATTCCTTGACCTGGACATCTTTACTGTGAAAAACACATGGCTCAGTGACAAATCCATTGACTGCATTTTTGGAAAATTGTATCAGAATGGGATACAATGTAAGACTCTGCTTTTATATACATATATATATCTTTATGTTGCTTAAGGATCTTTCTGTTCTAGGGGAAGGATTTGGGAAGAAAAACCCAGTGCTATAGTGTGATTTTTTTTTTTTCCCCAGTACAGCAGCAAGGAATCATCCACCAAAAGCAACAGCTGAGAGGAGTCTTATGCCTGATACTTGAGAAAATAACTCTGGAAATAGCAGTCTAAATAGAATACGTATTTCTGTTATTCATCTTTACTTCCACAGCCCACAGGTCTTGATTTCTCAATTGTTTCTTTACTAGGGAATCAATTTATACTGGTTGTTCACATGTTGCAAATAAGTCGTGCACTTATTAAATAAGCTGTGGGGAGTGTTATGTCATAAAGAGCAGTAATAAGCTGGTTCCTGAGACTGGTCTGTTGTCTGAACATGTCAGAGTTAATTAATTTCTTTCATTGGTAATATCAGCAAATCATTCAGACCCTTTAGGTCATTTAAAATGTAGCAAAGGTGATCTATTTGGTTCTTGTGTGCCTCTTGCAAACATGCCCTCAGATGGCCCCAAAAGTCCATGGGACCTGGTTACTATGGCAGCACAGTGTGATGCACTGCTCTGGTAACAAGCTGCATTTTAATTAGATTCCTTTAAGGGATGCCTGACCATTCTTTCCAGGTAAACTAAGTGGCACTGTGTCTTATTTTTTGCAGTGAGATGGATACTGGCATGCAGCTTGCAAATGTCAGAGCTGTGTTGGGTGCTAAAGCTGAACTAAATAGATACTGCTGAACACAGATGCTTTTGCTGGTGTGCTAAAAAATTTTTAAACAATGTTTTCCAGAGAGGAATATAACTTGGAGCTCTTTTTTTCTAAGAGCTTGGATTTTAACTCAAAGCAAAAGCAATCTTCTATTGTCTAATTAAGAGTTAATAATGAGCCTCACCATATCCTACTCCTCTAGGGGAAAAACACATGTTGCTTTTTTGTTCTATTTTGACAACTTTAATTGGTCTTGTAATGGTTCTTAATTAAACTCATTGTAAGAATGTTTTTATTACTGTAAATCAGTGTTAATACTTGTATTACATGACTTTCATATCATGAATTGCAAGTGTTTCCTCTCCCCGCCAAGACTTTCCTTCATTCCCTCAAGACAGTTGCAGGAAAATCAAGGTAAATTGCAATGTCATAAACTCGAAGAAAATTAACATTCTCTACAGGAAGCACAGATTTTATTCATCCTGGTTTTCATAGCGTGGGTATTCTAGGCCCACGGATTCTCATGTGGAAGAATCAGATATGGACAGTGGGTCAAACTGCTGCAGCAAACTCAGAGTGCAGACCTCTGCTTCCAAGAACTGGGAGACTGGAAGATCCACAGCTGTCCATTTAATTGCTGAAATTATTCCAGGAGCACAGTGAAAGACAGGTACAAAATGACTGCCTACACATATTCATTGTTGCCCCTAAGATTTGATCCAAAGTTCATTGAAATCTGTGAAAAGATTCCTACTGACTTCATATGGGTGTGTTAGGACAACTCCAGCATGCATTTGATCTTATACCAATTATGTGTGTCAGTCTACACTGACATAGTGAGTTTCTAGTTCTTTTCTGTATGCTTTTTTTTTGGGAGAAAATAGCTGCTGATACCCTTGATTCTAGAGTTTCCTGAAGCACTGGCTATACAGTACATTTTTTGTCAGAGAGATATGTGATGGAGGTGATGATCCCTGATTCCCAACTTGCTGAAAGTAAAGGAAGTTTTTTGCAAAACAGCAAGGAATAGCAAAAGTTGCAGGGGAAAAAAATATAGATACCTTAATAATCCTACAGCTTAGCCCTTACCAGGCTTTTGCAGCATAGCTGTGTTTTTATATGCTGGCAAAATATGCCTCAAATGCTGGGTTTGAATTGGGTAGTTGCCCTTAAGTACTGGAACCTTAGAGGTAATTACTCTTTCAGGTAATTGATGTTTATTCGTACATTAATCTAAACTAACTCTTTGTGTTCTGCTCTGAAATAACTTAGGAGGTAAGTAGGAGAAAACAGATAGTTCCCTGTTTGTGGTTTTAGTTTCCAGTGACTTAAACTAATTTGCCTGGTAACTTTTTGGCCCCTAGCTTGAGGCTTTCAGTATTACTAGGAAAGACACTAGCAATGAACTTCACAGGGATATGGTCATTCTGCTTGGGTGTACAGAGGTCTGAAATAATAGCATGAGTTTTCACACAAGCAGGCCTGCCCCCAGTTACAACAGCCAAATGCAAATGACATCTTAGCCTTTAGTGTCTCCATAACACACTTTTAATGGAAATATCATCTGTTTAAATGCAGACATAAACAACTTTTCTCCAGCCTGCCTGACATTTAACGTGTAGCTCAGAAGGTTCCTCTGCTATAAAAAAGACTGGCAGATGGAGAAGCAGCAGGTGGAACCTCAGATGAGACAGCCAGGAGGTAACAAACAGAATAGGAAATTAGGTCAGATGAGATTTCTCCCATGTTGGAATAAATGCTTTCACAAATCCTTCTTCCAGTGGATGCATTAAATTGGAGTTTCGTCATTTTCCACTAATATTCACTCTCTACATTGATCAGAGTCTACCAGCAATTGATATATCCATAGGGTACATTTCTGTACAAAAGGTGAATGTCTGAGATTACAAGTGTGTTTTCTTCAGCTGCAGCAGGAAGCCAATGCACCCATGTACTTCTGATGATTAATGTGAGATTAAACTAGAGTAATGTTTTATGAAAAGGCAACTGCTGAGATACCTCAACTTTTCTTTTTCTTTCTATTCACCACTGTCCCATTGGTTTCTTTATCCCCATTAATCTGCTGAATTTTCAGAAGGTCAGGTCTTACCCTGTACCCACTACTGAGTGTCCATTTTATAGCAAAATGTTGCTCTGACCATTGTGTCTGGTACATTGTGATTTGGCTGTAAGCTTGCCTGGAGAGCTGGGGTTTTTAGTCTTTGATCCTCCCTCTGAAAAGAGGACAGTTTGTCTGCTCCTTGCTGTGTTCCATCCTGACTGTAGCCAAACAGGCAAGGCAGAGCAGTGCCCAAAGGCACTGAGGTGGGGAACCACAGGGGCTATTCAAGGACAACCAAGGAGGCTGGAGAAAAAGCCAGGCATGAGCTGAGAACTGACTGGCATTCATCCTGCCTCCCTCCCCAGCCACTGCTGCTGGTGGCAGAGGCTAATGACAGAAAATAGGCCCTGGCTTTACAACCCCTCTGGGGACTGGCATCTTGAGGAGCCAGGTGAATTCAGAACAGGGATGCTTCACTTTCCACGAGCCAGAATTCCTGTGCTGTTTGAGAAGATCTTGCTTTTTATGCTGAGTTTCCTTTTCTATTTTTCTGAAGTCCTCTGTACCAGGAAAACAAAAGCAGTTGACTGAGGAGCGTACTAGATTAATAAATAAAAAACTATGAAATCTGATTTTATTAGTCTCCTGAACAGAAGAGGAAATGGTACAATGCCCTTAGGATTGTATGCTGTTGTTTGGCTAGGCATTTTATTAATGTGAATTTCAGTTGTAAAATTCCATGAATCCTTGCAAAAATAACAAAGATGGTCATCTAATGTTAGCAGTTGTTAAGATAGCATCCTGCTGAAATGGCTGCATTGCCTATTTCCCAAAATCAGAAAAATATCAAAAGGAGCAGCCTTAGCATGAAGACATAACAGTGCTGTTGAGTAAAATAGGAGAACATGTTAATGGTGAGAATATAAAGAACAGTTATTTACAAGAAGTACATAATAAGGCCAAAGAGAAATTAAATCTGTGATCTCAGTCCACTAAGTGTCAACTTTTCTTGGCAGAGGAAGGTGGTGGCATCTCTGACAAAACCCTTGAAACAAAATTCCTCCTATTTATTCAGCTCCCTCATTCCAGAATAGAGTTCCTTTCTGGCCCAGATTTGCAGCAAGAAAGTGATATATTTTATTTGAATAACTGAGTGTTAGAAGGTGTGAAATAAATGGACTTTTGAAAGCCTTCAATTTTCTCAGTTTTATGAAAGCTCAACAAATTCAAAGATGATGATGATTCCAGTCTGTTACAGTCTGTGCAAAGGCAGTTGCTGTGCACTAGAGTGACAGCTCTCCTGTATTCTGTATTTCACAGACAGATGAGTCTCTTCTTGCTTTTAATTGTTGTTCAGTATATGTAGGGACTATCATTAGATACTGTAAGTGATTCTATTTTAACAATTGTCTTCAAGGGTGGGGGATTATCCCAAATTCAAGGAATCAATTTTTAAGGCATTTAATATAAGTACAAGGTAACATACTTGAAAGATGCCAAATTAAGCCTCACAACTAACAGCCCAAACCTGGATTAGCAGAGTTTTGCAGGTATAACCACATAACTGTATAAATCCATATGTGGCTTATCTTACCTACAGTGCAGCGTTACTGACATTATTTGTTCCTTTACAGTGAAATACGCTGTGTAATAAGGATGCACTGTTGCTACTACACCTCTGGACTAGGTGTTGTTGATGATACAGTTCCATCAGTTGTGATTCACATTTTTTCTCCCCCACATTGTGCTTAGTGCTCTTTCTGAAGCACTTGTCACAGTGCCAGTTCCACTTAACTGAGCATGATAATAAAAGCACCCTATCCAGAAATCCTTCCATTTCCTAGTGACACACTGGATTTTTTGGCAAACCTTCTGCTCCTAAGAACAGCATGGCTTTTCTGAACCCAGGTGCCAGTGGGCCATTGGCTCCTGTGTGACTGCCAACAAGCTCTTCCTATCGAAGGTCGACCATCATGCAAACAGTTGTGTTAAATCAAGGTAGTCTGTTTCTCTCTCATAAGGAGATAATCTCTGCTACTTAAATAAAGGGAATTATCCTGAGCTTGACTGTACAGCTGAGTGTTAGCAGAGCAGCTCTGCTCTGAAGCAGCTTTATGGCAAGGCAGCTCTGGGAGGATGTTAGCTGACTAATGCAAGTCAGTCTAGAAATGACAGCACAAGTGTTCATTCCCTCAGGAGCTAAAAGGAAAGAACTGGTGAAGAGAGGAGAGCTTTTGGGGAGAAACTGCATTTAATATTTTGATAAATTGCCCATCTGTTTTCTTGCTTTAATCACTTTTGTCTTACGCGTCACAAGGTTGCTGGAGGGAAAGGTCATTGCCTCTTCCATGAGTGCTCATTCCCTTGTGTGACAGGACCTCAAATATTACTGAAACTTAAGTGAAGTAACAGGATAATAGTGTTAAACTGGAGGTCAGGATAACAGAGCCAAGTGCTGCCTCTGGAGACCCTTTTGAAATCTTCAGGAAAATGGTATGAGTGGTGTTGGAGCAAAGCTCAACTCTGAGCCCTACTTCAACCTTTTGTAAATTGTTGCCTAAATTCCTGCCAGGCTTCTCATTAGACAAAGCACAGGTGCTGTCGTGAAAAAAGTTGGAGTTTGCCCAACATGAAAGAATTTTGCATTGTTTAAAATTATATGTCTGTGTGTTACCAGCTCCATCTCCAGCTTAGTGACTGAACCACCTCTACCTCCACCTGGCTGGCAGGGATGTAAATTCTACAGTAGATACTGGCTTTAAAGTGGGATTTACTTTATCTCAGAAACTGAAAAGGTAAGGAAAGGAAGAAGGGTGTGTGAGTGCAGTGTTACAAAAAGCAGATGCTTTCTAAAGGTAAGTGGGGAGTATTGCTTTGCTGTTTCTTTAGTCCCTGCAGTAGAAGTGCAGCCCATATAGAGCTTCAGCTTTTTGTGTCTGTGATGGGCATGAAGGGTTACAGTCAGACAACTAAATCAATGGGCAAGTACAGATCCCAAAACACTTCGTTGATGTAAGATACCAAGGCAGACTTTAATTCAAATTTTGCTATTTACTTATGATGTTGTGGTAGAGAAATCACCTCAACTAAACTTATGACCCCAACTGTAAAACAGAAATAGCTGTTCTTGCAAAGTGCTTGCAGATCTGAGAGGTGTTATTACTGCTAATTCTGAAGCTACTCTGATTTCATTTAATAATGTGGATGTAATACAGCAGAAGAAATTAAGGGACTGGAAATTAATTTGTAGCTAGTTGCCATAGTTTGATGTTTCTTTTCTTCTGTCTTCTGTTGTGACACTTTTCATGTCTTTTACCAGGGCTAAATGGGTCTCATGACTTCAAGAAATACAGGACAAGATCAAGACAACTGAACTGGAAAGTGTAAATAATGAATTTGCAGGTTTCCCTGTTGTCATGCAGGTATTTCTCTTAAAATGACCAAGCCATACTATTTTTAGATGGTTGACTTTTAAAAAACAGAAACATTACCAAAAGGGTTTTTTTTAATTATCTCACTTATCAGTCTATGATAGAAAATAGCAACAGCAGGTCTTTTCCTCCAACTTCATAATTTAGATTGAAAGCAAGGAGTGGGCTCAGATGTGAAATGCTGAAACTCATTGCTGAAATTCAATGCAATAAATTCATTGTTAGATGAAACAATTCTGTAGGTTTTTTCATTAAATAAACTGGAACGTGAATATTCACATGGATATCATTGATTTGCACAGCATCAGTTTGCAGCCAAGGTACTTGAAGATAATTATTTCTCCATCTTCCTTGGCTTGGGATCATGTCACAGCCACATGCTGACCCTAAGACTGGGGCTTGTACCCCAATGACATCTGGGCTAGAGGAGAGCTGTGCTTGCTCTCATCAGCTCTGAATTTTTGATTGGGGCAGCAAGAGTCCAGTCTGAGCTCTGGTACCCTGTGCCCGAGTACCAGACCTTGGAGTGCATCCTTCTTGAATTCTCTTTTCCTTCAGGATTCAGGAAGAATTTCACTCACACACTATTTCCAGGATACTCTTGCCAAAAAATAGTCTATTTTCTCTGTTATCTTTTATCCTTGACTTTCTGCTGATTTCACAGTGTTCAGTTACAAAGTCCAAGATGTGTTGACTATCAGGTCACAACCTTGTACATCCCTGATTCCCAGTGGAATCTCTTTGGAGACATAATGTACAGAAAGTGCAGGGTTAGTACAATGGACATGTGCTGATTTTAAAAAAGGGAATGTGCTCTATTTTTTGTTTTATTTCCCATTTATATTATTTCAAAACTAGATGGTTATGAGCTTATTCATTTTCTGGGCACGTTACTAGACATTAAGTAGAAGTCTTGGCCATCTGAAGGGAAATAGAGAAACAGAGATAGGGCATGGAAACCAGCTCTGCAATGGCTTCTCCACAGGTGTTTTTCTGTGTCAGTGATTTTAGTTACATGTCACAATGTAGTGAGATGAGGTTTGCAGAGCCAAGAGGGAACCTTGGAATAAATGGTCCAGGTGAGAACCAGGTGTGAACATGCACCAGAGGAGCAAAATCCATTACCAACTATAGGGACAATTAAAAGTCAGCCAGACCTCAGAGGCCAGATTTAATTAATTTGCTTATTGAAATCCAAGTAGCTTGTTTCCATGCTTGTCAATCTCATTTTCTTTTCCAGAAGGAGAGTCACCTTGCTGTTGCTTTTGAATCCTACTTTGTATGGTACTTTGCTACTCAAAAACCTTAAAATAAGTCGTTTCCTCCTCCTGCTTTGTATTTCTGCTTTTGGGCTTCAGATTTCTGCCTCTCTCTTTGCTGATCCTTATCAGATTTACCTTTAAAAGTGACTTGCTAGGATTTTTGTGGGTGTGCAAGGCTTTACCTATCACTTGAGAAAAGCTTGCTGAAGCACAGAGGACCTATCACTTTCCTGTTGGCTTTCACCCAGTTTCACACAGTGATGTATTTCCAGTGCCATTTTTTATGATGCTGGTTGTAGGAAGATCAGTGTTTATGGCTGTCATGTACAGTTTATCAGCCAGCTTGCTGGTGTTGTTTTTGTGGGTTTTATGAGATTGTAAATACTCTGGACAGGTTGGCAGCCTGTTTCACCTCTCAGTAGTTTCAGAAACCCCAGGGGCTTCAGTTATTATTTGTTGATGGTGTATAGAGGGCATCCTCAGGCCTTAGACATGATTGAGCCAAGGGGCTCTAAAATACCATGTTGGAGAAACAAACTTGACAAATACTGCAAATGCATTAGCTGCTATTTACAAAGCTGAAAGGGAGGTAGGTGAGTTTATGTGGCTTTTTAGAACATCTGGCATATTCCCAGTGCTGTGCAAATAAACAACAGCATTGCAGAGAAAGGCTGTGAAATACATTTGTTTTAAATGGTAGCAGTCCCCTTTTTGCCTCCAATCACATACACTTGAGGGTGAGGGAGATTGTTTTTCAGAATCAATTGGAAAAAAACCTTGGCTCATAGAGTGACCTGCTGGGGATTGCATTCTGACCCTCCAATGCAATGTTCTTGCATTTGCTGATGAAAGGGGAAACTGAAGAGAACTGTTGGCAGCTAAACATTAGGCATTGAGATAAGCCAGCACTCAGCCACCACAAGGTCTTCCTCCCTTTACCTCCCTCCCCCAGCAAATTCTGGTGATTTGTAGATTTATCACTACTATTATTTTAAATGAATGACCCCTCAAATGCTGAGTCTAACCTTGCTGTGGGGTATCTTGAAAACCATCATCACCTTTTGGAACCATGTCTGAATACACCTTAAAAACCCTACCAAAATTGTTATTCATATGTCATCGTTTATGTTCTGTTTTCAAATGGATTATTATTAAAAAGGGCTTAAAAGAACCACCAAAACCCTCTCATCAGATTTGTAGCACCAACAACATGCCTGTTTTTTTCTTTCCTTAAACACGATTTGCCATTCAGGCTGTCAGACAAGGAGCTGAGGAGCATTCAGTCTGTTTAGAGCAGAGACCTTTGAACAATTGATTCACCAGATAATAGTATGCTGTTTATATTCCAGCTACTCCAGTGACAAAGTGGTGTAAAATTGATTCCAAGTGAGGCAAGGCAGTGAGTGCATCTGAATCACGATGCCTGCTCATCTCTGCCTGACTGCAGATCCTGTTCTACCATTTTCCCCTTCCTTTGGCACATGTGCAGATGCAGTCTGAAGTGTCTTGTGCAGCCGAACAGGCTGATGAAGCCTGGGGAGTTTCCAGGTCAAGCTTTAGGTCATGTGCTGGTGAACACACAGAAATACAAATATCAGGGTTACAGATAGATACAACCTTTCATCTGAGCATTTAAATAGCAGCTTTGTCTAAACGCTTTAAAAAATCTGACCTCACAGGTGTTAAGCTTTAGAGCTGTCAGGACAGAAGTCACTGTGATGGACATGATTAGGAAGTTTTTCTTGATTTTTCCTTTTATTTGGGAGCAGATTCCTGTCTTTTCAGCCTTCCTGGTACTTGTGGGCAGTCACACCACAGCGACTGCTCCTGATTTTTAAATTACTATTGGTTAGAAGTCATCATCCTTTTGTCATTTTTAGTCTGTAACACAGAGGGAAACATCTACTAGAATGGAAGAAAAGAGGTATGTGCTGTTTGAGCTGTTCTAAATCCGATCATTTAACTCTGTACCAGATATATCTCATTTCATATTAGTGAATTCATATTTCTGGCATTAACTCTGACTTTCAGGAAGCCTCTTCCCTGTGACACTCACCTTGGACTACCTCAACACTCATTTTACAGGAGACAGAGGGTATGTGCTTTGAGTTGGGGAATATGCAATTTTTAATTGAGTTTTTAATTTATTCTTTCAGCAAGTTAAAAACCCAGTGACAAGTCCCCAAGGAAGGTGTGGGAGTGAAGCCAGTTCTTTCTCCTCCAATCTCTGGAAACAGAATAGAATTGCCCAGCAGGGGACATCTTCCAGTCTGTTCTTTTCACACCAAAAGCCTACTTTTATTTTTTTTATGTCTGATTGTGTACTCCCAGTTTCTCTTCTTACCCATGCTGGAGCTCAAGGCAACCTTGGGTGTTTGGGAAAAGTCCAGCATTTACTGATACTTCACTGTATTCTGCTGGGGCTTCTAGGGAGTGGTTTTAGGTTTTGCCCCAGCCATGCAAAAGCTAGACCAGAGGAGATATGCCGAGAGGATGGTAGTGAAGCTGAGCAAGCATAACAGAAATGCAGAAGAGAAGGTCTATTGTGAGGAAAGGGAGAGCAAGGAGACAGTACCTTCTTCTTTGCCTTTAGATGCTGGTAGATGTGTTTGCTTGAAAATCTGGATCTTCCCTCTCAGTACAACAGTGGTTACTACCATGCTTAGAAATAGGAAAATAAGTGACTACTTGATGGCAGTGACATTGACAAACTGAGGCAGGACTCAAGCTGATGCCTCAGTATAAAATAACCTGCTGTAATTATGGCCTGCTGTTTGTTTTGAATCCACCTGCTGCTGCACGTTGTTTATCTGTTTAATATTGCTTTATTCATGCATTGCACTACCACCCTTATCCGTCCTTTGGCAAAATTTATATTGCTAATGATAAAGAGAATGTGGCAGTCCTGCAGTGGGGTGCTCAGTGCTGGGTTATTTCATGCAGTGCTGTAGCGAAACAGCGAGTGAGAAAATTCAAACCTGGAAAAGCAATAATTTGTTACAGTAGAAATGAGCACAGAATGAGTCACACTGCTGACAGATTCTGACATGCAACCAATTTATTAGTGGTTTGCTTTTCTGCAAGACTTTTCTTCCTCTCTCTCTGTTCCAGATGTGCGCTTCATAAAGGCTACACAGACAAATATTTGATGCACACACAAATAGTTCCTATCTTGAAACTTTCTGTCTCTTTTTATCTAAAAAGCCTTTTTTAAAAAGGATCCTAAACCTGAAAATTGTTAAATGTCTGGAAATGTAGCAGGACATTTCTTATGGTACTTTGATATTGTTAATAGAGAATGAATATTAACACCAAGAATTTGGGACTATAAAATACAACCTGGAAGGAATAACTACCTGATCTGTGAAAGGCTATTTGTGTTAGCCAGGATTTTCCAAGAGATCTGTGTCGTCATCAGTTTTATTGGACTTTAGGGCATTTGCTCAGTACCAAGATATGAAAATTTAGGTTAAGGCAGCACTTTAAGGTACATCTTCACTCCCAGATTCATACTATAAATACTAACTCAATCATCCTTTACCTCTTAGTGGTGGGCAGTTTTCCTAAAGAGTAGGGTATTGCACCTGCTAATACTTCCCATGGGACTGAAACCTCTGATCTGGTGTGTGAGTGACCCTGCACTGAAACAGATGGCTCAAGGAGATTGTGGTTTCTCCACCTCTGGAGACATTCAAAAACTACCTGGATGCAATCCTGTGCAATTTGCTCCAGGGGACACTGCTCAAGCAGGTAGGTTGGACCAGATGACCCCAATGCTCCCTTCCAACCTTTCCCATTCTGAAATTCTGTGATTAGAAGCCTTGATTATCTCCCTTTCCACAGAATAGTCTGTCTTGATATAGAGCTGAGCAAAGGAGCAAAAGGCAGGAATCCTCTTGTAGAAATTGCTGCCTTCTCCACAGGTTAATGATCGGTATCTTGCATGATTAGTCAGTCTTCTAGATCCAAAGTACAGCTATATTTTGCACTGTGGGCTGGAGGGGGGCTGAAGAATGAGACTGAACTTCATTAGTAATCCTTATGTGCAAACAGTTTATGAATCTCAGCAGGAGTTACTAAGAAAACAGTATGAAATAATACTGACAGTGACACGGGCTGCATATTACTCTGACACTTCCTCAACCCTGTGTTACTCCTTAAAGAGAAGGAAAATCAGCCCAGGAAAATGGTAAATGCTCAGTTCTGTGCATACAGATGTAGACAGAATGTTGAGGAACTTAAGCAAATCCTTCCAAGAAAGAGGAATGGATTCTGCTTTAATTTAGTGTTCATCTGCTAGCTTTAGTGGTTTGTCTGGAGGAGGTAGGCTTGTTGTCACCTCTGATGCCATCAAAAACGCTCGGATGACTCAAACAGAGAAACTGTTTTATAGGTGCCCTTAGCAAAGGGAAACATCTTTTGTTGCATTTTGCATCCACTTTAAATTGTTTTGAACATGTATCTTTGCCTCATCTGCATTGCTGAATTCATAAAAAGTGCTTCTTTAAGAGTCTGAAGAATCCGAAACATTCTTTTTTGTGTTTGTTTGTTGGACTTGCGGTTTTGTTTGTTTGCTGATGATGGTAGTGATTTTTGTTGTTACTATGTAATATTCTTTGCTAAGTGTTTGGTTAAAAATGTGAAGAAAACTTTATAAAATGTCTCTGCCATCCTGCTCTAATTAGCACCCAAAAGCTTAAATTTTTGGTTGATGTCTTGCAGACTTCTATTGCAAATAATAAATAGGATTACATACTTCTCAACTGTGCACCAGAATTATAGTAATTCTTGTTTCTCAGAGGATAAATGCAGTGTATTTCTTTCCCCAGGTGAGAGAACAGTGTAGCAAAGGTGCTCTGGGCAGGTGGGACCTCCAGGGATTCGCTCATCAGTTTTATCATGGAGAGAGCAAGGAAAGGGGCAAAGATGAAGCCTGGTAAAGATCTTACAGCAAGTATGTTTGGGGTATTTCATTTCATTGGTACAAACAGATGCAGAAATGAGCACAACAGAAAAGGTCAAGGGCATGACAAAGTCTCTGAGAGTGTTTTCAGCAGAGACTTGACTGAAGGGCTTTGGTGGCTGGAAGGAAGGAGGGAGGGAAGGCAGCTCCATACATCTGCTGTACAATATGTACTCAGTAAGTTCAAAGAAGAAGGGGAGGTGAAGAAGCAGCATCGGGGTGGACCCTGGCATGAAGCTGTAGGCAACATGGAGGCAGAGCTGAAACTCTTGGTTTTAAAACTCCACTAGCTTACATGGAGTTGTTAATGGGCTGGGTTTTGTCTTTGGTTTTTAAAAAAAGTCTTATTCCAAGAAAACTGTCTGGTTGCCAGCCTGACCTTATTGTCTGGAGAGGGAATTAAGGCAAGACTTGCTCTGGCAGATGCAACTGCCTGGTTCAGACAGGGCTTGTAGTAAAGGAAGCTCTTGGCTTAAGCTGCTTCATCTGCAAAGGCTTTGCTTCTGCCAGAGACCTTGAGTGCCCAGTATTTTAAAGTTAGCTGCGTTATTGACAATGACAGAGTGCAAAAGAAGAGGAGGCAATCTTTACACCCTGGCATGCATGGTTATATGTACTCTGAAATGGGCCTTTGGCACAGTCACCTCCTGTTCTTAAAGCACTGGCAGACTTCCATGCACAGGGAAGGGTTTTAGATTAGCCTTGAAATGGAATCTTTGCTCTCCCTATGGCAGTAGTTACATGTGCAGTCTGTGCTTTCAGCTGCCTTCCTGCCTTGCACAGGAAGTGGCAGGGTGTTGGGTGAGATTGCCTGCATCTCTGCTACTGGAAGGGTTTCTGGAGAGATGGAGTAGAAGGTACAGCTCTGTCCATCACTGCCTACAAGACCAGAGAATGGATTCCATCTGCCAGTGTGGGAACCCAGGATATTCCCCTGACTTCCCTGGAATCTGGGCAGGGGGGCTCAGAAGCCTTGGCAAGGTGCCCAAAACCCCTGTGAGTTTGATTTAAGTCCCTGGGAGAAATTACCATCTTTATATGAAGAATTACAAAGTCACAAAAATAAGTAGAGTATAAATGAGAGTACTAAAAGGTAGAAAAGTGAAGTTTTAAAAATTGTTTATATTATGGGTCTGAACACAAGATGGAGGATTTGGGGCATGGTATGTCTTTCTTCTTCTTCTTGTCATCCATCTTTTAGGTTTGGATGTCAATTCTGGATTGGTTTAAGGGAAAACTGGACAATGCAATGTAGATGTCATGTATTGGAGATTAATTGTAAACAATGTATGTGTAATTTAGAGTATAAAATATAAGTCCTGCCCTGGAGGGCAGGCAGAAAGCCTTGAACGAGATGCAGGATGAACCGCTGTAAGCCAGAGAGAAAATTCCTTAGATAAGAAAGAATAAACAACCTTGGAAACCTAAGAAAAAACAGCTTCTGACTCTTCCTTCATGCCCACTCTGCGAAACAAGAATTCTCAGACCACCACTACTGTGTGGTGAGTAATCTCAAATCATAAAAGAGGTCTCCGCTGTCCACATGCCAGAACTTTGGCTGTGGTGTGCTATTATTCCTGAAAAGTGTTTTTTTAGCTGCAGCTAAAAACACATGAGAATTTGGAGATTGGAGAATATTCCTAATGGACAGGAAGAAAGGTGTAACTGTTGGTAATTATTTGCATTTTAGCTCTCAAAACAGCTTGATGTCTGCACCACATACAGTTACATGACTGGAGGGGATGTTTTGTGGTGGGGAATGAGTATTGGAGCTTGGGTGGTGGGAGAGCTGGAAAAATGCAGGGTGACCAGAACACTGCTGCCTGGGCCAGGCAATGTTTCCATTTAAAAGCACTTGTAGGAATGGATTAATACAAGTGAAATTAATTGCTGCATCTGCTGTCTTAGCTGAACAGATAGTCAAGGCAAATGTTTCCCTCTCTACAGGAACAAGCATACCATCCTAACTTGGAGATTAGGGAGCACAGGCAGAGAGAAGCTGCAGGGGCAGCAGTGATCCTGCCTCTGCTAGATGTTTTTCAGTGACTGGAGGCCAGTGGCACCAGAATGTTCCTAGCATTACAGGAGCTAGGGCCAAGTCTGTTTGGTGCTCATTTGACTTCAAATAAACAACCCAACCAAACAAACAGAAAAGATTTGTCACTTATTTCTGGTGCCAAGACAACTTTCTTCCCCCATACATGTACATTCAGATGTAGTTCCTTTATTTTCCTGTAGGGAAGCTATTATATGGCCATCATAATGGTAAAGAGATTCAGTTTTGGTTTTAATTATCTTTGTTTTCTCATCGCCTCCATAAAACTCATTATTTCTTCCCCAGCTTTTTATGTCTCCCTTCTGAAGACAGATGCTGTTTATGGGTGCACTGTTCTTCTCCTCCCCCTTTATACATTTTTATCACTATTTCCAGTTTCAGTGAACAAGTTGGTTTCTATCAAAAGCAGGTGCAGAGGTTTGGAAAGTTGCAATTAAAATTTGCCTTTTAATGCTTTACAATTGAAAATTTGCTGATAGAGCATTTAATGTCTCAGGACCAAACTGGGTTCCAGTTCAGTGTAAGAACTCAATTCTGGTTATTGCCTTGTCAATACAATACAGATTTTATAGCACTGTACCCAATTCTCAACAATGCCTAGGCTGGAACTCATTTTAGAAAAGATGGAAACAAATGCCTTCTATTCTTTCTGCTCACGTTTACAGCCTTTTCACAAGCTACCAGACACTGCATTACATTTCCAACCTGTGTGCTTCCTGAAAATATTAGAAAAAAAGGATGTGATTAGACCAGCTATTGGAACAGTGCCTATAAAGTATAAATGGTAAATCAGCTTTCCAGACAAAGCCTCTGTGGAGTAGAGCCTGCTGCTCAAAGCTCTGGCAGGGTGCTCCTCCTCACCTCTTTAGCTGATGTGATTTTCTGTCTTGGTTGCTGGCATGTGTTCTTTCTGGATCTGTTTTTCTCTAGTGTTGTGATTTTGACGAGAGAGAATTTGATCAGAACTTAATCAGTTGAAATATGGGGAACAGTAGCATCAGTCATCATTATTTGCCTTTCTTTTCTATTTAAAAATATATATTTCACTGTTGGCTTTTTTCTTTTTCTAATTAAGATCCAGTCATTTATCAGCAGTTCATTCATGATGCTCAGGTTCAGTTTTTTTGGAAGCGCTTGAGTTTTTCTCTAAGTTAAAGAATGATATCTTGTTCTGTGTCCAGTAATCACCACCCATGGATACTTCCTTTTTTGGTCCTGGGTGAAAAATATTCCTAGTCAATGACCCTTAAATACTTAGACAATTCAGAGCAAGAAAATGAGAAGCAGACCTGCCTGCCACTCTACTAATATAGTGTAACATTTTTCAAAGGAACCGACAGCATTTAGATAGCCACAGGCTTCATATTGCAATTTGTTTATTTTACTCCAGGTAAGTCTTCAATCTTCTTTTAGTGCTTCAGACACAACTCCAAGCCCAATGTAAAGTGATGGAGTCTACCTCTAAGGGAACTTGCATCAAGGCAAAGAACTGATTTTATTGATGGTGGTGTCTTTAAATGAAAAATTACAAGTTGCTTTTAATAATCCATTTTTTCCCTATCTCTTGTGGAAAAGTTTTCTGTCTATAAACTCTGTCTCTCTTGTGCTATATAAGACTTTATTCTACTGAAAAATTTCCATAACTCTAGTGTTTAAATTATTATTAATGTATTTCTGTGTACTGTCCGTGGGCAAAGAAAAGTACAAATTGTTACTGTGATGTGAATAGAGATGTATAAACAGTAATTTCACAATTACAAGCCGCACTTACTATAAGCCGCATCTCCGGGTGTTGGCAAATATTTCGTTCTTTGTCCATACACAAACCGCACCCAATTATAAGCTGCTCTGTCGTTCGCAGCAAGGACCTGTGTGCAACAAAGTTGCCAAATAGTAACAGAAGCACGGGATGGCGGGGTTTACTGGCTCGGCTGGGCCATGAGGGCTCGGGGCTGCCAATAGGGCCAGGTGGCCCAGCTCGGTGCTGCCGCTCAGCGGGGCCACTCGGGGCCGGCCGCCGCCGCCGCTGGCCTCACTCTCCCAGGCCCGGCGCTGCACCATGGTGGCAGGGGGACACGGAGCCCGCCGGCACCCGCGGCGGTGGTGGGAGGCGGGGATGGAGCCCGCTGGCTCCCGCGACAGTGGCACGCAGGGACGGGAGCCCCCCACCTCCCCCCGAGCCATGGAGCCAGCGGGAGGGAGCCCCCGCCTCTCCCGGGCTGCGCTGCCTGAAGGAGTGAGCTCCTCCGCCTTCCCCCACCGTGCTGCCGGCATGGAGCCCAGCTCCGTCTGCCGTGCAACACAGTAACCAATTTGTAACAATCATGTAATGCTTGGTTTTACTGGCAGGTTGCTTGACTTGGCACCTTGGTTTGCACTTCCGGGGTTGGAAACGTCAGAAAATTTTTCACATACTAGCCACTCCTGAGTGTAAGCTGCATTTCCGGTGTGGGAGCAAAATTTTAGTCAAAACGGTGCGGCTTGTAATCGTGAAATTACTGTAATTTATTAGGCATCTGTTTTTAAAGCCAAACTGCTGATATGGGGGCTTGCACAGCTTGTGGCTGTGTGCAGCAGTCTTCTAGCCAGGGCAAGGTGGGGAGTTGGTTTATGTGTGTATTTTCCTGGTCCCTACCCTTTAAATCTCTGTATGACCAGCCTGCTCCTCTGCTCTGCGTGTGTTCTGTGTCATCTGGTGCTGACCAGGGCAATCCAAAAGAGTGGAGCTTTTGAATCCGCTGCTCTCAGTGGGGGTACCTTTGCCGAAAGTGTGTGGTTCAAGGTGGGGGAATGTCTTCCCTGCTTCCTCATGCTGAAGTGAGAGTCCAGCACAGAACTCTCTCAAACTATTTCAAAAGGCAGTGTACTGCCTAGGATTTAGATAACAGTTATGTCCTTATCCCTATATGTTGGGTTTTTCCACCACAAAGATGACAGAATTATATTCTCAGCCACAATTTTGAGGGAAAATCAGCACAAGAACATACAAGCACAAAAATATAAATGCCTTCAAAATCACCAGAATGTTTTGTGTGTGAAAAATTAATCACCTCTGCTGAGGAATAACTCCCAGTAGATGTGAGGAAATTTCCAGAAGCTGTGAGAATAGAAGAGCACAAACACAAACCAGCAGAGATCTCTTAGGAATGAGCACAGCAGAACCTCAAGGAAAGTAATCCTATGAGAAATTGTGGATGCAGGTTTCTGTCAACAGATGAAAGCAAACCTCTCAGGAGATGAACTGCTTTATGGCGAAAGGAAAGCAAAAGCATTTCTGTCCCTTCTTGCTCATTGCTTTACTGAACAAGCACAGTCATTTCCTGGGCCTCTTCATTGCCTTCTATTAAGTTAATCCTCAAATTGTTTAAATTGCTTCTTCTCTGATCCACAGAAGCACTATGACTTCTGTTATCAACTCAAGTGCCTCCATGAGCTGGAATCAGACACAGAGTTTGGAAAGACTCAGGACCTGGGGAAAGGTGCTGCCCTCCCTTAGGGGTAAGAGAAATGCAGACTCGGGCACAGGGATACATGCTCTGACTTGAAGTTATCAGATGACATGTGATGATAAAAGGAAGTCCAAAGAGGGTCCTTCTCTTCTAGATGTATCCCTGCATTGGCTGGTGTATAAATTTTCAGTGAAGAATAGCGCTCTTGCTGTCTTTTGGCACTCAAATTGTTTGTCTTGATGTATTGTAGTAGAGTTTTCCTTTTCAAACCAGAAAAGGATGTGACATTGTTTCTTATAAGACAGAAAGCTTGTGCTTTTATAAGGTTTTAGATTAATAACTCTATTTATCTACCTTCTGTTTGTTTGCTTCATTTTTCTTCTTCCCATCCTTTTTGTAACTATGCTGTTGAAGATGTTATTATTGGAGTAAAGATCAGTACAAATACTAATGCACTTGTGTTTCCTGATGCCTGATTAAACAAGGCTTTATTCCTTCCATTTTTAAAGAAATTCTGTTTATTTTAGTGATTAATTTTAGGCTCATTTCCTTTCTGCCATTCCTAGTTATTGGCTGCTATTCAGGAGGATGTATTTGCCATATTCCATATTTCCATAGCAACATGGTCAGCTTGTGTTTTAATTCTTAGTATTAATATGGTTCTTAATTGTTGGGTGGCAGTGTCTAAGGGTTTCAGCCTAATCAACCTTCAAAATTCTCTTGTGCTACATGCTGTACAGTCATAAATACACATTTCATGCCCCAAATGCTTTCTAATTGCTCCTTTGGGTTGTTGTGCTGGTAAGTGATACCTAAATTTGCTTATTGCTTTTGTTTGTTTTAGAGAGATCTTTTGAAAAGCCAGGTGCTACACTATTACCAGGAACCAGGTAATGGCAGGTGTTTACTCTTCACAGTATTTGTAGGTGAATATGTGTTAGCACATGCTGTTGCCTTGTAACACTTGGAGAAGGAAGGAATGCGTTGTACCAGTCTGCGTGCACAGTAAAGGGAAGTGTTCAAGAAGCTGAATGATCCCCTGGTTTCATTTATTGAAGCTCAGTGGATTTTATGTAATACATTGAATGTCAAGTGTAAACAAAGCTGCAGAGCTTTGCTTCAGGAACTCAAGGTTTTGTCTCTCCTGGGAAGCTGGATGCTCAGTGTGGCTCTGAGGAAAGGGAGGTGTTGCAGAGCTTGGTGATTCCTCCCTTGGAGGTGCTGGTTACCTGCCTGCTGAAAAGCATTCCTGCTCTCTGCCTACAGCAAATGATGGCACTCTGGGTAATTGTTGCCTGGTTAAGTCTTTTTGTACTTCAGATTGAGAAAAATACATTCATGCAACATTTATGGAAAGGCCTCAAATTCACTTGGTGTTTCAGCTCTGGCATAGGTCTGGATTTGGTGTTGGGCTGGTGGTGGTGAACCTTGTTAACTCCACAGGAGGGGGAAAATCTGACATGAGTACTGGTATCTTCTGACCTGCCATCTGCTTAGAAGTCCAGATATTATGAGATCTAAGTGCCTGGTATCTGTGTCACTGGTCACTGTCCTTAGCTTGTCACTTATGGGGCTCTCACTGAACCATGTGCAATCATGCATAGAGAAGGGATGAGGTGTTCTCATTCAGAGATCTGGAAGCAAAGAATTCAGGGTTCAGCTCTCTCCAGGAGAACACTGTGTCCTTGCATTTTCCATGTCTGGGCCAAAAATGAGCATGGACAGCCTTGTGCCTCCTCTCAGTGGCTGTCAGCAACAGCGGAGAGATTGCATAAGGCACAATAATAAGAAACATAGAAGATGAAGAAGACGAAGAAGAAGAAAAAGAAGAAGAAGAGAAAATAAGAATAACAAGAAACATTATTCCAGATAAACCTTACACAGTGCTGCCCTGCTGACTTCACTGACGCCAACGAAGGCTAGAGCTAGGTGTTTGGGAGGCATTTTGTGGCACCATATTTACAGCAGCTTTCTTCTACTGTCCACAGAATGTATTCTGTGCCTGAAGCAGGTAACAACTTGAGTCTTTGTGAAACAGAGGGATATGGATATTAAATAAGAATTTGCAAATATTCTTGCTTTCCAAGGTAAGGATTTTGCTGGTCTCTTATCTTTTGGTGGCTTTTTCTGTAAAATAAGGTGGCAAGAGTATTTTTTTGTGTTCTCCAGCTTGTATATAGAGGCTACAAACTCCCACTGGTATGCGTGGCACAGGAAGAATTGTTGCATTAGCAAAGAACTCCTGACCAAAAACTGAGTTTGTGCAATCAAAACTCTGCCAACTGTTTCAGAGACAGCAGCTTTCCCAATTTTTTCCTGTGCTGTAGGCAAATCTTCACGGTGAAGTTTGTCTGTGGAAGAGGCGATTACTGCCTTCCACTCCTCAGGCAGGATTCCTGAAATAGCAAAATATATTCATGCCTGATCCCTCTGCTTGTCCTTTATGTTCATCAAGGTGGCCTTTGGAGCACTGCCAGCATACCCTTACTAGCATAGGACTCAAGGAGAAGGCATGTTGGGAGGATGAGTAAGAGAGGGATGGGGAGGTGTCTCATACAGATGTCAAATCTCTGCTGGTCAGTGGTCCCTTGGTGGCTCTAATTGGTTGTCACAGTTTAGAATAAGCCTAGACTGCTCTGAATTATTGCCAGGGCCAGGACTGGAGCCAGTGGCTGAGAGCTGACCTTGAAGACTCCCACTGTACTTTTGCTAAAATGCTGTTAGTTCAGGATCAGAGCTAGCTCCTGCACCTTCCCCTGGAGAACAACACAGGGAAACCTTGCCAAGGAGGGATTAGCCAAGGGGTTGGAGGTGCAAAAATAGAAACCAGTGTAGTGCAAGTTAATATAGGAGCATTTAATCCACAAACCTCCTCTCAGCATTGATCATTTCCATCTGTAAAATGTTGCTGTCAGAGTTGATCCTTGTCCAACTGGCTGTTGCTGCTTATGCACATGATCCCAGACCTTCCCAGAAGCCAGGCTTGTTAATGCCGTGAAATGACACAGCCTCAGCTGGCTCCAGTGCTAGGCTTTGTTTCAGGGGCCTTTATGTTGGCACTGTTTCTCTTTTCTTGCTCACCTTGAGAAATGCAGCAGGGTTTAGGCTGTCATGCTTGCCTTTTTCCCCACGTGATGTTTGATTTGTCACCTGTTTTGCTCTTTAAATTGGCATCTGTAGCAGATACATATGAATGCCACAGGAATATGTGGATGCTTATTTCTGCTTGTCAGTAAATTTGCATCTCTTGCATCTGTGCTATTTAATTTCTGGGAATGAGGGATGCTGCCTTTTGTTCTGTGTGTATGAAGCACTGGAGCAGAAGGTAATGAGGTGTTCAGGCCCTTGAAGTCTGCTGCAGGACCTGTTTTTCTATTATACCATGGCACAGAGACTTCAAGATGGGATTTCTGAAATTGTGGCTGAGTCTTCCTTGAGTTGCTGCTCCAGGATGGACATTGTCACCTTCTAAGCTTGTTCTGAAATATATGTTTAAATGCAGTGCTTTGCACTGAAACCTGTTAAAATGAAAATTTCATCCTTCTCAGATTGCCTCTGTCATTTCTATGACTGCTTGTCTGCCTCGGTATTTTCCTTCTACTCATCTTTGTCATCTAAAAATCTGATCATCAAAGTTTTTAAAAATACAGTAATTTCACGAATACAAGCCGCACGGAGTATAAGCCACACTTCTGGTGCGTCAACAACTTTGATGGCCTTGTCAATAAAAAAGCCGCACCCGAATATTAGCCGCACTTTCGTTCGTAGCGAGAATCCGCGTGCAACTTTCACAAATTTGCCAATTAGTAACAGGATCGCGGCATAGCGGGGTTTACTGGCTCGGGGCGGGGCCAGGCAGGCTCGGCCCGCTCATGGTTGCTGACGGGGCCGGGTGGCCCAACTCGGTGCTACGGCTCGGCGGGGCTGCTCGGGGCCGGCCGGGCGATGCTGCCGCTGCCGCCACCAGGCTCACTCGCCCCCGCCTCCCGTCTGCACCGCTGCCGCCGTGTTTGCTCGCCCTGGCCGGCACTGCAGGCCCCCGCACCGCCGGGCTCCCCCACACTGCTAGCCCCAGTTCTGCTGGGCTCCCCTGCACTGCTGGCCCCGGTTCTGCTGGGCTCCCCTGCACTGCTAGCACAGGTCCTGCCAGGCTTCCCCGCGCTGCTGACTCGGGCTCTGCCACCCTCCTGCCCCCCCCGCTGACTCGGGTTCTGCCACCCGCCCCCTGCACTGCTGGCCCCGCCTCTGCCAGGCTTTCCCACCTCTGCTGGGGCCGGCCGGGCACCAGCTTGGCTTGGGGCTGCCGCGGGCTCTCACTTCCATGTTGGCAGCTTTTAGAATATTGTTCATGTATTAACCGCCCCCAAGTATTAGCCGCACTTCTGGGTTTCCACCAAAATTTTGGTCAAATTGCTGCGGCTTGCATTCGTGAAATTACTGTACTTCTGTATCACTAATGAAAACTATTGAGCTGTATCACATCTAATTTACTTCAGTGCAAAAAACAAAATCTCTAGAAAAAAAATATTTCAATTATGGTTGTTCAATAAATTTGTGTCTGCCAGTCTGTGAATTCATGAAATCAATTTATTTGAGCCAGTTTTTATCAGAACATGCTACAAAGATTAACCAAGATTAACTTCAGCAAGGTCTATGTATACTATACTACACTACACTACACTACATTATATACCTGTAGTTTTCTCCATTAAACAAGCCATAGATCCCTAAGGATGTTTTCCATAAAAATGTGTTGATGGCATTAATTACATCCTTCACTGGCTATCAGTTCAGTCTTGTATTAATTTCCTTATGATTTCCTTGGGACTGATATTAACTTAATTTCCCTAGGCCATCTTCCTTTTTCTTTTTGAATTTTTGGATGGGAAAATTCACAAAATTTGCATGCCAGAATAATTAATGTATAAAAATTTTTGAGTATTTTTTGCTTCTCCTGAAAATGGATATAATGAACACTGTTGCTTGATAGTCAAACAATAGATGCATGTTTGTTTGTTTATTTGTTTAAAACTATGTCTGCTGGAGAAAGTCCACTGCATTCTCTTTAGGAGCTGAAAGAAAATGAAACTCTTTGTCAGCTAGACACTTTTTTTTGTAGCCCATATTGTTTTCTTCAGTAGTTCTTTGACAGAAGTTACCAGGAATAAAATATTGGCAGGGGGAAATATCAGGGACACTCTAGGGTCAGCAATAGCTTCCTTAAATTTGCAGGGGGAAAAGAAAAAGGATTCTGTTCATTTTAAATTAAGGATATTTTTTAAGATGAAAATGTATGCATTTCAGCAGTTTTCATTTTTTTTGGTCAGCAGAAGGATTACTATTTTATTCTTAGATTTAAGAACATTTAATTAATGTATATATGGCTTTACACTGCCTATTGATTCTGCTGCCAATAAGAATCTCTGGGGCTTGATGGCATTGGGCTGCTCCTGACTGTGGCTCATTGGAGACTGAGCAGGGGTTTCAAAACTTCTTCTCTCAACTCTTCTTTTTTTTTCTTTTTTTTTTTCCTTTTTTATTTTGGTTGTTGTTGTTTGTTTTTTGTATAAAAGGTGAAAAAGTGTTAGTACTTACACCATTTAATTTGTTCTGCTCCAGGTCTTCAGCTTTGAGTCACTGTAATTGCGTTTGAGAATTGAACTCTCTTGTGCTGGTATTAATACGATTTTTCACTTTAGCTCTTTTATTCCTAGCAATCAGGTACATGCAGAAGAGAAAATAGATCAATGTACTAAAATTATAATCTGAAATTTGCAGAATATGGATGCTATTATTTGCAAACAATTGAAATCTTTATTTTCTAACGGTAACTATAATTTGAAAACTGTTTATAGCATCATTGCCATGCAAATGTACCAACAAGAGAAATTCAAAAGGTGCTTAATGAATAGAGCTTGACTGATTTCTATACTCTTTAGGTTTCTTGGATAATTCCCAAATGTTGAGAACATTTGTCAGAATATGCTGGAGGAGTGTGTTTAGGTTCTGGAATTTAATCCTTGTTTGTTTCTTTTTTCCCCCTAATCTGACTGATTCCATATTTGGGTATGCTCTGTACGGTGAGAATCCTTTTACTCTGGGCCAAAACTCATCAGAGTCCCTTCCAACATTTGCAAAGACCTCAGGTCACGTTCTGTTTTCCTCCAAATGGTTTTAAAGGTTAGTAAGAGTCTTGGATATGACAGAAACTTGCCTCCTCTGCAGATCAGGAAACAATTTGGTATATTCAGTGTATCTGCTCTATGTGACAGCCTTACTGAGTTTTCATGCCCCCTCTACAACCCTCCTTTGTATTTTTCAAATACTCAGTTTGCAACAAATTGAAAAAAGTTCAAAATAGATCTTTGAGCCAAGAGCACTCCAAAACTTCTTGGGTCCAACATATCTCAATAGTCAAGAGAGGTGTTTTTACTCCCTTTGTCATCTAGATCCATCTTCTGGTGTTTTACAGCTCCTAAGTGAATAACCCACTTTAATATGGATCTGAGAAAGACGGTGAGGCTGCTTCATGCCTGGGAATTTAAAAAAAAAAAATTTAAAAATCCACCCGGTAGAGTGATAGTAAAAAAAAAAAAAAAAAAAACAAAAAAACAAAAAAAACCCACCACAATTAAAAAACTCCAAACAACCAAACTCTTGCCTTGGCTTGCACTTTATCTCGCTGCTACCAGCTCTTTATACTGGGATTAGGCAGGCAGCGTGTTGACACAGCCCAGACTGCACGATCTTACATGAAAAAGCAGCATTTTTAATTAAACACACTTGCTGCTTTTTTCATAGTGACAAGCCTGCTGCAGTTTACACTGCTATTCATTCTTTTGAAAACTGAATTTCTTATCTTTTTTTCCAAACCAATAGCTTTCTTTCTCAAACTCATAATTTTCTTTTTCTGCAGTATTTGCCTTCATTTACAAGAACAGTGTCATATTAAGGTTCCTTAATTTTCCCTAGAAATTATGGATCTGGTGATTTTTCACTTCACCCATTGGAGCAAGTCCAATGTTCTCTCTTTTCCCCTCCTTTCTGTCTTCAGCCTGAGGTGCACACATTGTCTAGTTAATTTAACCAATTAAGTTACATCAAAGTATTACAAATTGCAAATGTCTTAACTAAGATTGATATTAATTATATTACAGCCAGATGTCCAATTAAACTATTAATAGGAATGATGAAATGAGAGAAAAACTACCCCACCCTAAACCCCCTTTTGTATCCCATGATGTTGGTAACTAAATATTTAGCAGGCAAGTTGAAACATAGGCAGAATATTTATGTCCCTCTGTTTGTTCCAGCCTTTTAGCTCCTGCTTAGGGATTAACAGTGAAAGCAATGTCTTCTTGGATTCATTTTCTTTAAATTACATTAACTCTTTCTTGGAAACATTTTGATATGAGAATGATGTTACCAGTCCCTCTCTGCCTTTTGTAATGAAGTAAACAAACCCAAAGACCACTCTTAGCTGTGCAAAGGCTTTTGAGAAAAACATTTTGTAGGCTATCTGACAGCCAGGGTAACTTGAACTGCCAAGTTTAATTTTTCTTGGAACATCTGGAGCAAATGTATTGCAAAGTTGTTCATTTAATGTACGTGTGCTTCTGGGCTTAAAAGTAAATCCAACCCCAAAACAGTATTGATGAATCATAGTCCACAGACATCTGTCAGCAGGGAGGCAAGGCTCAGCAAAAATGCGTTTGCGACTTGTCTCCTTACCTCTAATTTATATAATTTAACAAATGTTTACTAGAGTTTTAATGGATCTAGTAAATCATGCCAAAGATGCCTATGGAGCTAATTTTCTAAAGCAATCGGAGATGAATATTTCATTTAGTGCTTTGTTGTATCACTAATCAAAATAACATTTCCAAATTGCCTCCAAATATGGAGGCTGGAATTGATTCCTGCTGGAATCAACTTCTTGCTTAGGGGTCCAGGCACCTCCTGGCATCAAAGATGTTACATCACAGCAGCTTTCACGGGCTCCAGTACCTCTGAGCAATTAGTGATGGTGCTCACCACAGACCTTCTCTAGTCACTTGTAATCGTGTTTGTTTGGGGGCACTGTGCTGTTAAAACTTTCTCTAGAGAACACACTGTGGTCAGGCAGTCAGGTGCTCATCAGGAAGGCTTTTTTCTGAGTACAAGCAGTAGGAGCCTCTTCCCTTGCTGGCAGCAGGAAGAGCGTGCTTATCCTTTCTTAGGCCACAAGAGTTTCCATGTGGTAAGGAGAGATTGAGCACCATGCCGTGTATTGGGGCAGTCTCAGGGATTTCAGGAGGAAAGTGATTTCCCTGTACCACTCTCCCCACCTGTTCAGTCAGCCTAAAGGTTGAGACTTCTAGGTCTGTATTTTCAGGGATTCTTTGTCATCTTTTCAGTTTTCAATTAAAGAGGAGATGGGGCAGTGGTATCCTCTAAATGCAGAAGGAGAGCTGTCGTTCTGCATGTGTCACTGGTTTTGTTTATAATTTGGTTTTGTGATTTCAGAGGCAGCCCAGTCTTGACCTCTGCTTAGGCTCAGTGCATAATTGCATTGTCTCTGCTGTCTGCACTGACTGACACCATCCTAGAAATTGTTTAAGTGGCTACAATCCAACTTCCCAGGACCTCTGGAGTATTTCCTGCTGAAATATTGTTCTACACCCTGAACTAACCAAAGCTAGTCTTTGCTAAAGAGCACTACTGATATCTTATATCTTAAATACCTCTGGAAAACACTGGGCATACCCCTGGAGCAGGGTTTATATCCAGTTCTTTTGAGGTACTGGTGCTGTATTGTTACCACTGGCCAAATTCTACCTGCTGGTGAGAGTAGTTTTGCAGAGCTGCTGGAAAGTGTCCAAGAGGACAGCAAATGAAAATCACATCACCTCACTGTTTCCTCTCTGAAATAGGGTCTACTTTGCCAGTCTTTGGTAAAAAATTTCCACTCTACTGCTGCTGTTTAGAGGATGACTTAACCCACTGGGCTGCCTTGAGACCAAAAAGATAAATGGTAGTGCCAGTGATGGTGGGAGAGGGAGAAACTCATCTCCAGATACCTGCTTGACCTCATTTTCAGGACCTGTGTTTTAAACACTAAAGTAATATTTACCTTAACCATAACTCAGATAGAGGGGATGCCCACCGGCAGGTTTGCAGCTGCTGCTTGGGAAGCACAGGAAGGAACACAATTCCCCTGTCGCCTTTGTGCCTATGGTACCAGTATTCACTGAGGTGCAACTGAGCAGGAAGCTGAAATTTTTCAGGGGTAGGGCACAGTGCAGAAAAAGCAAGGAAAGCAGCAGCATGCCTGTTGGTGATCCCTGTAGATGTTTACCAAACCAGCCTATTCATAAGGGAAAACTCAATGATTAAATTTATTCTCTTCCTTCTTATTTGCTTTGCTAAAGATTGCTGCAGATGATATTTTTTTAATTAATACATTATTTGAATGAAAGTAGTGATGGACCAGAGCTGGAGTTCTTTCTACTCCCACTTCAGATATTCTTTTAAAGATTCTTGCATTGATTGATTTTGGCAAAATTATGTGTGGTTCTCTCCTGTGCAGATGTTAAGGCTGCAGTTACTTCATGCTATTTTGAAACTAAAGCAAGCTGCAATACAGCTATATCCAGTATCCTTGTTATTGGTTTATCCACCAGCAGAAAAGCAATGGGAACTGTCCTCAAATAAACTTTTATTCTAGAGAACAGTATCACATGGAGATCACTGAACAGCCAGGAGCCACTGTTTATGAGGCATTATTTGATTCTTTTAATTTGATTTCTTCAATTTCAAGCAGAAATCTGTGAACCATAAATCAAGGAAAACTTTATTTCAGAAACTCCTGAATGCAATAGATTTGAAGCAAAATATTTTACTCAGCAGCTGCTCCAGAGCTGAGTAAATAATTTATTCAGAGCTGCTCCATAATATTCCTGTTGCTGGCCATGAGGTCTGTGAAGCAGTAAGGGAGTCCCTGGTGTGTTTGTCCCATGGGCATCCCTGCTGTACAAATTGCTTCAGAGCATCCCAAAACTTCCAGCTCCTCCATCTCAGCTCTCTCATGGGAGCAGTGGCATTTTTAGGAGTCCTTTGTCCACCTCTTTCAGAATGTTATTACTCTAGAGGCAGGAGTGCAGAGTGTGGTCAGGTTCTGAACCTTGAATTCATTGACTGGGTACCCAGGGGCCCAGAAGAGTGTTCAAGAAATCAAACTCTCAAAGTACAGTAAATTCACGAATACAAGCCGCACTGACTATAAGCCGCATCTCTGGGTCTTGGCAAACATTTCGGTTTTTGTCCATAGATAAGCCGCACACGAATATAAGCCGCTTTGTCGTTCGCAGCGAGGACCCGCGTGCAATTAGTAACAGAACCGCGGGAGGGCGGGGTTTACTGGCTGAGCTAAGGCTGTGCAGGCTCGGCCCGCTAGGGGCCGCTGACGGGGCCAGGTGGGCCAGCCCGGTGCTGCCGCTCGGGGCCCGCCGCCGCTGCCACTGGGCTCGGTCGCCCCGGGTCGGCGCTGCCCTGCGGCGGCAGGCAGGGACGGAGCTTCCCCTGCTCCTACGGCAGCGGCGGCGGGCGGGGACGGAGCTTTCCCGCGCCCGTGGCGCCGGCGGCGGGCAGGGACGGAGTTTCCCCGCTCCTGCCGCGGCGGCGGCGGGCGGGGACAAAGCACCCCGTCGGCTCCCCGAGCCGCGGCAATGGCTGCGCGGGGCTCCCGTCGGCTCCCCGGGCCACAGCAATGGCTGCGCGGGGCTCCCGTCGGCTCCCCGGGCCACAGCAATGGCGGCGCGCGCTTCCCCCCCCCCTCCCTGGGCCGCAGCAATGGCTGCGCGGGGCTCCCGTCGGCTCCCCGAGCCTCAGCAATGGCTTCCGCGGGGCTCCCCCCTCCTCCCCGGGCCGCAGCAATGGCGGCCCGGGTCTCCCCCCACCTCCCCGGGCCGCGGTAGGGGCGGCCCGGGTCCCCCCTCTCCTCCCCGGGCCGCGGTAGGGGCGGCCCGGGTCCCCCCTCTCCTCCCCGGGCCGCGGTAGGGGCGGCCCGGGTCCCCCCTCTCCTCCCCGAGCCTCAGCAATGGCTTCCGCGGGGCTCCCCCCTCCTCCCCGGGCCGCAGCAATGGCGGCCCGGGTCTCCCCCCACCTCCCCGGGCCGCGGTAGGGGCGGCCCGGGTCCCCCCTCTCCTCCCCGGGCCGCAGCAATGGCGGCGCCGGGCCCCCCCCCGTCTCTCCCCTGGGCTGTGGCAGAGGAGGAAAGAGAGCTCTCCCGCCTCTCTCCCCGCCCCCCGTGCTGCCTACAGGGAGCCAGGCTCCACCCGCAGTGCAACAAAGTAGCGATTTGTAACAATCGCAAAATGCCGACTTTGCAGCTGCTCGGCTCAGCACTCTGGCAGGCACTTCTGAGGTTGTATTAGCCGCTCCTGATTATTAGCCGCATTTCCGGTTTAGGAGCAAAATCTTAGTCAAATTGGTGCGGCTTGTATTCGTGAAATTACTGTAACTGGATTAAAGTGAAATGTCAGACATCCATTCTTCATTACTTGTTGCAAGTTTTCTGCAGACAGGATTTTAAATTATTTAGCTTGAAACAGAATTTGGATGCCATAAATGGGGAATCTTTACACAGACTTAGACACATCAGGCATAACTTTTTATTTGCTGAGAGATTTATAAAACAAATCAGTTACCTCCAAACCTGACACAGCAATATTGACTCTGAATTGTTCCAACTCATGCCTAGCAGGCTTGATTTTGATTTAAAAGGTAATTCTGAAGAATGGTTTAATTTGGATGTTCCTTCCTGTAGCTGGGATGCAGGTATCTGACAAAATACTCTTGAGGTAAATGTTACTACTCACAGTCCCTCTATTGTCACTGCAAATTATTCACCTTTGTGTATTATGAGAGTGGTAAAAAAAATTGGAAATTATATGAACATTTTCTTACAATAACATTGGTGCATCAAGTCCTCTCTCCTGGTGACATTCTCAGACATATAAAGTGACTGAATCTTTTCCAGGACATTCTGTACAGCTTAAAGAAATCTTTCCAGCAACTCATTACTGAGTTACAATAAGCACAATACACTGATCAGACCAATATTTGGCTCAGACTATAACTTACAGGCTTTCCTACTTCAATTTAGATGCATGCAATATGGAGTGTAACGGCTACAAAACCAAAGTTTCTTTCTTAGAAATTGCCCAGAACAGGGATGAGTGATCCCCATTCAAATTTTCTTTTGAAAATTATAAAGATATGACAACTGCCATTTTAGTTTCTTTTTTCTTTTATTTTCTTTCCACAGCTGAGGAATATGTTTGTAAGCCTCAGGATACATTCATGTGTCTCTGAACTCATCTTTTCTGTGTGTGTGTGTGTGTGTGTGTGTGTGTTAAAAATTTGGCTATATAGCCAAGTTGAATTTACACTACACAGTAAGACAAAGATAGTACTGATGTCTGTTGATGTCAAGAAAAGTTCTGCAAATGCCATAGGACTGAACTCTAAATAATTTGGAACACATTCATGTAGTTTTGGAAATTTCAAGGGAAAATCATAGTCTTAAGGTTAAGAATTCTGTGACTCCACAATGTAAAACTGCTGTGTATTCTCATTCTTTAGATGATGATTATTGAAAATAAATTTTTATTTTTCAGACTAGAATGTTCATAAGGCAGCTAGCAAGCCTACTTCAGACTGATTTGACCTGCAAGAATATCTTTCACATATTTTTAATTTCATAGCTCAGAACATATTTGTTCTCTTCATCTTCTGAAGATTTCATTTTGGTTCTAGGCACAAATGAAGAACCAGTCTTCCAGTAGAAAATCGGATGAGCCTGATATAATATAGGGAGGGACTTGAACACCTGGTCCAGACTTCCCTGCATGGTCTCACCTGTGTATGCTTTCCCACCTGACCTGGACTTATGCTTCTAAGCTATCAATGCAGAGCAGACATCGCCAAGAAACTAATCAATAATCTACAGGGGATTGGTGTCCCCTCCTTTTCTGTTCTTTATATACAGTTCTGCATTTCAGTGATGTGTCCTTTTGTGATGTTCAGCACACTGTATCCAGGTTTATCTTTGCAACAGTTACCTGGTTGATGATTTCCCATTGCTCTGAAAAGGCTAGATATTTTCTTCTCTCTCCTGAGACACTTTTACTTATTATCTTTTCAAGCTACTGCTTTGAGCTGAAATCTCTCCAGAGAGTTCTTAGAAGGTCAGGTCTGGTTTATTTTTAAAAACACAGTATTCAGCTAATTCCCAACAGTTGTTTAACAGTTGAGAACTTTTTTTTTCCCCTCCCCACAACTCTGACCATTTCTGTTACTCATGGGAATGCTGAAAATCTGGGGATTGTTCTCAGGTTGCACCAAGAGTGTGCTGTGATATGGATGTTCATCAGGCACAGATGAGGCTCACAGAACAAGCTCTCTTCAACTGTTCCGGGATTTCCAGGCCCTGGAAGAATCTCCCTAGTGGTCTAGAGACAAATTTCCTCTGGCTGCTTATGGACCAAGCCACTCACTTTGATACCATAATAGCACCAGGCTGATATTTAGCTGGGCCTTGATTTTAAGCCCAGTTGCATTCAAAAGACTGACAGCTTCTTCAATTGCAGGTTAAAAATAATACCAAACAAAACCAACCACTGACAGGTTTGAACTTTTGGGGATGACTCTTGCTTTTCTTTAGGCACATTTAAACTCTTTAAGGTGAAATAAGCTTGGGAACTTTCATCATCTGCAGAGCATATGAGGCTACAGTACATTTGGCAAGCAAATTTCTACTTCTAAGTCAAAAACAAATTAATTCAAAGACCTACAAGGGGGGTAACAACTTGAGGAGGTAAAATGTTGCAGTGGTCTGTGTTATCATGCTCCATGATGCCATTTACAGTGCCCAGGAGCTGGTTGTACCTGCTGGTGTCTCAGAGGCTGGCATGGACAGACTTCAGGAGGAGTTCATGCACACTCCTGGACTAGTTACTTTGATGACCTAGGGAAGAGTTTGGGCTTGCTTTTAAGGAGAGCTGTAATTGTGAATACAGCTGTGTTAGTAGGTTTGGCAGATAATGGGCTTGTTTCCCTCCTCCTCTTTAGTTGAATCTAAACTCTCAGCATCTAATGAGCATCTGCTCATTCTTCTTTGAACTCTGTGAAATTTCAAGGTAGGTACAAGTTTGCCATCATGCCAACTTCTGGTTTTAATGAACACTACTGACTCATACTGAGGCATGAAGGGAAACCCAGACAGACACTGAAAATATAAATTCTCTGTCATGTTAATGTTCTTTCTCTTGGTGTCATCCTTTTCTTTCTCCACCTGCACCTCAAACTCCCACTCTACAGAGGCTTCCTTTGTGCATGATTAGTCACAGCTTCTTCCTGCCAAAATAAAACTACCTACATTTTTATTGTTATCATGTCTGAGTGTCCTGAAATTCTCTCTGACTTTCTTTGTTTGAGCAGTTCTTCCCTTCTCATTTCTTTTCTTCTTCTTGCTGGTAGAAGGTGTTCATTACAGGGTGTGAGAGGTCAGTGAAGGTTGTAGGTGCCCTTTCAATCAGTTGTTTATTAATGGTAGGTAACATTTTTGCAGAGCTGTGCTCAATATGAAATCTTTTCAGGGTGGCTTTAGAAACTGCATCTTTTGTGAATTTTTCTTTGCAGAGCTATATCCAGAAAAACTGAAATGACTAATAGAAGTATTTCATCTTGTAACTCTGAAATTTCAGGCATCATGTGGTTTTGAAGGCAGCTTATGGTTACGAAAGTACGGCAGAGCCATGCTGCCTTAGAGAATGCAAGAAAAAAAGGCCTACATTTAACTTAGATAATATTTCCTTTTAAATATTATGAAAATGTCTTCTCACTTCCCTCCCAAGAAACAGCTCTAAGTGTTCCAACTGAGCTGGAACTGAATTGCAAATAGTTGTGAGGCTGTAAGAGATGGAAAAGATTGACAAGTAGTAACACAGCTACAGGATTCTTAGTGGTAGATTATAGAAAATTAATTGTGTCCTCAATTGTAGATAGAGGTGGAATGTGCATTAACATTTTTAAATTCATATGCCTTTTTCCAAAGGGGCTTATTGCTCAGAGATCTTCCAAACTTAGGGAATATGATCTGAGGTTATTGAGCTTTTCAGAACATAGACAAAAACTCTCCTTATGGGGGGAAGAAAGGGTGGACGAATACAATCCTAGCAGCTCATCTGAGTGTACTGGAGACCTCTGGTTTTTGCAAGTCACTTCCAGTTGACTGAATGGAACAGTCATCCAGAAGAATTCTTAGGCATGAATATTCTTGCTGCCACATCTCAGCTGGCCCAAAGGACTACACAGACTCATAGAATAAGCTGAGTTGGAAGAGACCCACTAGGATCAAGCCCAACTTCTGGCCCTGCACAGGAGTGTCCCAAGAATCATATCCTGTGCCTGAGTCCAAAGGCTTCTAGAGCTCTGTCAGGCTTGCTGCTGTCACCATGTCCCAGGGGAGCCTGTTCCAATGTCCAAATACCTTTAGGGTGAAAAACTTTTTCCTGACATCCAACCTAAATGTCTTCTGACACAACTTCAGGCCATTCCCTTGTGCCCTACTGCTAGTGGCCAGAGAGACAGATCAGTGCCTGCCCCTCATCTTCCCCTCATGAGGAATCTGTACATACTTAATGCAAATATTCAGAGTGCATGCAGGAAAAATTGCTGTATTCAGTAATGATTTTGTCTGCTTGTATTTTGGAAATAGCGGGGAAATAAAGTGAGAGACAAATATCAGGAATAAATGTTGTGCCTTTCTGAACAGGAAAGCTCTCACACAGTGGTAAGTAGAGATTGACCTGGGGAGAGCTAAGTGAGGAGCCACCTGGTGTTGTCCCGTACTCAGAACCATGAGAGGAGCCAGGCCCCAGGGTTCTCCAGGTCGGGAGCATCTCCTGTGGGGAAGCTCCCAGGAGTGCTGGGTTTCGCTGGCCGCGCATCGCCACCTGGTGCTGGGCAGCGAGCAGATCCCTTGGACCTGAAATGAGTGGGCCAGGAGACCTGCTCCTTTTTAAGGCCTTTATTAGAGGTCAGCTTTGGCTGGGGAGCCTGAAGGATCATACACACTACTGCAGCCCCCACCAGACGATGCAGAGGAGAAGATTCATATAGCTTTGTCTCTCGGCAAAGCTGGGGCTTCCGTCCTCATGGGGTCCTTAGGAAGAAATTACTGCCTTGTGGTCAAGGGGTGCCATACTGGCCAAGTGCTGTTGGGTCATGGTGACAAGACAAAGCAGGTCTGGATGGTACATTTGTCCTCTCCACTGTTTCTCAACCTGGAAGTACCATTTTTAGTCCTGGGTGTTACGTTGGCTCGTTATTTTAGGGGTTTTTAACTCTGAGCAGTGTCCCATGAGCACTTGCGGTTGCATATCATTTTAGAGGGAGCAGTGGGGTGGGCATGACGCAGGAGGGGGTACTGGGACAGGGGAAGAGACAGGCAGGTTGGCGTGGATACAAAAGGAAGTACTGGGACGGGAAAAGGGACAAACAACCAGGAACATTAACAATTTACAAAGGCGTAAAACATTAACAGCAAATAGTCAATACAAACAAAATTTACAGTTCACTGGGTAGACATACACAAAAAACAACAGCTGGGTGAACACACATTAACACAAATAATTCAGTAACAATTCATCTATACAGGACCCACCTTGGTCCCTGCCAGGGAATCTTCCCCTCCACTGTCCCCCCACTGCAAGCCCAGCAGCCGGAGCTGAGAGTGGGGAGATGCTGCTGAAATGCTGCAGATAACTCCCCAAGGGGTACCACAGGTGTTAGCTGTGGCCAAAGGGGGCCAGGTCTTGGGCTCAAAACTGGCACTGTTTGCTGTCCTGTGCTCCCAGGGAAGGAGATGGTCTTTTCCACATTCATTCTGTGTCACCAAATCTGCTTGTTCCCTTAAAATGTAGGGAAGAAGTGGAGCTGGTAATCTGAGAAATGTATATATATATATATAATTTAAGCATTTGGTGAAGCATTGTTGAAGCGTTACAACATTAAGTGTTGTTTAATGTTGGAACAAGACCCTTATTTTCACCTACACCATCTTTTCCTTTGAATAAAAAGGCATTAATGGCATAAGAAATAAAGTGAAATTAAGAAAAATTATGTCATTCTGCTCATGCATCACAGATGATGGCACACTGTGCCAACAGAGAGAGCGCCCGGGTGAATTGAGACAATCTAACAGGGGTAGGTGGCTCATTCTGACTACCAAAAAGACTCAGGATATTTTTTCTTTGTTCAGAAAAAGACAGACAAGCAAACAAACAAACAATAAAAAAACAACCTTTGCTTTAGTATATTAAAATAAAAAAATAATTTAAGCTTTGAGATGTCTATAAGGATCACTAGAACCAGAAAACACTCCTGAGATTTTGGATAAATAGAAAGGACACCTAATACCTTAAATACAGTAGCTGAATGGCAATTTTTGCCAAAAGTATCTAATCTTTGAGAATGAAGAAAAACCCTTTGTGGGGTAAAGTTGCCACCTGTCAGAAGATCAACTATTGGTATAAAATATATTTATGCATTGATAATTGATTTTATCTGCATAAAGAGCAGTATGAAAGCTCCTGGTGTTAATTGCACTTCAATTTGAGTAGATTAATTACACTAATTAGAAAATCAGCATGATAAGTCTTATTAATAAGTAGCAACATTGTTTTAAAAATATGATAGTATTTTTATTTTTATATTGATATTTATTATACTAAGTAAATAATAATTTTAAAATTTGGTCTGAGCCCCAAAAACTTCAGGTATATTAAAGTTAGCTATGGCTACAGATGTTTAGCTGGAAGGATTTCCTGGAAGTGCAACATTAGCAAATCTTCTCTATTTTAATCTGGCTGAAGGTCCTGTAAACACCTGCCAGTACAATGCTCAGTGCCCACTTTGCAACAAACTTAGAATAATGGTCAGTGTTTCATACATCCTTTGGGAAATCAGAACAAAGGAAACCCATTTGGACTAGTTGTATAAGCACCAGGCTATAACAGAAGACAGTTGTATTGTGAAGAGCTAAACAAAAGAAATATACTCTTGGAGGGGATTAACTCTAGACTCGATTGAACAATCACCTGTAAAGAATATTATTGCATGAAAGAGAGGTGCATCTGCTCATTTCCTAGAGCCACAAACAAGTAATATTGGTGGTCAAAAAACTGGTTACATAAATAAAAATAATCATAGTGGGAGCAGCGAGGAAAGAGCCATGGCTTTACAAAAATCTACATAGCACTGCAATTTGTATATGTACTGCTTAATTCTGTAAGTCCTGCATTATTTTAATAGCTGTTAATGAACTCAATATATAAAAGTAACAAAAAGCAAAATTATTTTTCGTTCCATAATGTGCAAGACTTAAAATAATCAGAGCATTAAATTTTAAAGAAATGTAAAAAACAGCCCCTACTGAATTAGAAGAACTTTAAGTATTTGCAACTACGCTTTACTCTGTTTCTGCTTACAATTCTGGTTTTTATAACTAATTGGAGACTACATTTTTTTTCTCCATACAGAAGAGCACAAGAGAAATGGCTTCTGTAAGATACCTTCATGATTAAAGGTGAGTGGGATGAACCCTGTCCATGATGAAGAGTGAATCTGCTAAATGAATGGATGATCACAGACTCAGGGACGCTCCAGGGAGCTGGGTGAAGGTCACCAGCACATCATAGCTTGTCTTGCACTAGGGCACTTTTCTCTAGATCTGTCTCCAAACATTACAGAGGTTTAGTAGTTGAGGGGAAAAAAATTATTTTAAAAATAGGTTTTTTAAAAAGTTAAAAACAAACAAACAAGGGGAAAAAAAAGAAAAAACAAAAAACAGAAAAACTCCTGCATGTAGTTTGTTGAGCAAGTTAGTTTATTTAAACAGCTGAGCACTGGGCTCAACAAAACAATATTGCCTGCCTCTCCTCATTTCAGCTTAAGATTGCAAGCCTACGAGTAGCTGCAGTTAAATTCATTAGACACGTTGTACTGTTCGATACCATCTTGTATTTGTATTAAGACAGAACGCAAGTCAGATCCCTGAAATGTAGGCATCATCCAGTCTGAAGCAACTGTTAGGGTGCCCCTGTAACCAGTGTCCTTTCCATTCCTTGGTTTCACTGGCATTCAAGCTGTGCCTGAAGCATCCATGCACACTGACATCCCACCTCCTCCAGGAGAAGACAAAGTGATTACACACAGAAAGGCATTTTCTGCTCTTGGCAGTACGCACGGTCTGTCATTTTCAGGTAGTTTTGGCTGCTCAATTGCCCAGTCATCATGAGCCTAACAAAGTGGCAGGGTACTTGTGTTCCCTGGGTAGAGCCAGATGTGCTCTCCCAGACCACTTGCTGTTCTCTATTTTGCTTTCTCCATTCTTTTCATTTCACAGCTTTTTAAGTGCAATTGGGTTTTGCTCTCACCAAGGAATGTAAAAGACATAGCAAAACCAGAATGAAATACCTGTTCAGGAATGAGACTACAAAGTTCCTTTTATTTTTCTTTTTTTCTGTTTTCTCCTAAAAGGAGTTCCTACCAGGTAAAGGTATAAGAACAAAAAACACCAACCTGCACAAAAAGTAATTTGGGCCACTCTGTGAAAATGCATGCATCTTAGAAAATCTTATTTTAATGAGTAGAGAAACTATCATTTGAGCTGTTCACAGACCCATGACTCTTGTTGTTTTGCTGTTGACAGATCACTTACTTGTGATAGTATTCTTTTGGAAAGACCAAAGGCACATTATTGCATGGCTGTTTCATGGTGTGGCACAGGTCTTGGAACAGGTCTTGGAACCCTCACCTGGAGAAACAGCTGACAAAGCTAGTGGATTATCTGGCTGTAAAAAGTCTGTGCAGATTACTACAGCTAGGAGAGCTGTAGTTTCTGTGGCCTCAAATCTGCCTCCTCTTCGGGCTAGCACAAATATTTGTGTGGTCAGGTGACAGGTGAGACTCTGGAACTTGAAAAATAGCCTTGCCAAAACCAACAAAAAGATTTATTTTCCAGTACTCTCAGTATTCACAGAAAAGCTTGTGCTAGCACAAGGAAGGAGTGTGGAAACAAACAAATGGGGAGAAGAGCAGGACTGCCTCTTTTGGTGGCTGTGCTTGTTTTGGTAGGCTGCATGAGTAGTCTGAAGTACAGCCAAAGGCTACTTATCTGAAAATGTGTGAGTCACTGCACAGCCCAGCTTGATTCCCTCTCCTGTGGAAAACACGACTCAAGCTGTCAGTGCTGTTAAGGAATCTAAAATTTGCAATGTTTCCTCTGTCTAGACCCTTACTTTGGGAGGTAACCTTGAGTGAATCTGAGGGAGAACACAACCAGACTGGGTGACATGCCATCATTGTTGGTTGGTTTTTCAGCTTAGCACACAGAGAAACAGGATGCTTGGGAGGTTTGGCTTTGCCTGGCAGTACCACTGAAATGGGAGGAGGTTTGTACACACCATGATTTGCTTTTGGCAGCTGGCTCTTAAGGTCATGAAATCTTGACTCATTTCTCTTGCTGTAATGTTTATGACAGGGTTACATGGACATTTCCTCGCTGAAGAGAAGGAACTGAGGTATAGACATTGGTCTGCTCTGATGTCAAGGACTTTGTGAAATATTTGCAGGAAAGCTATGACATTAACTGTGTCATTAACACAGAGGTAATGTAAATATGAATGGGTTGGTGTCTATCCACCACAAAAAACAGTATTTCAGATGTAGTGATGGGATAAAAGCGTATTTCTTCCTTTAGCTAAACAGGTAAGTTTTCCTATTTAGACTGTAGAAGTGCATGTTTACAGACTGTAAAGTGTTGCTTTTAAATAGTGCCCACAACCTCATCTGTCCAACCTGACAGATTATGGAAGAAAAAACATGGTGCTAGGTAGGTTTTACTGATTCACGTTGTTACCAGACCAAACGTTTCTGCTGATGTTAATCTGTGTTATCTTGTAATAAGTATCAGCAATGAGCCAAGCAAAAAATGGCTGATGTTAACTGGAGCCAGTCTAACCTGGTGGTCAGCAATATTTAGCAGACCACTGCAGAAAGATTGCCAGGGGTGTGGAGGGTGTGAAACAGCTGCCTGACATACAGCAAACTTCAATGGCAGCACCAGCTGGGAAAGCCACTGCAGTACAAGGACTGACAAGGTCTGAGACAGACTGTAGACATTTATAATGAATTAGTCTGGGATGAAGAGATAAAGAAGACCTTGTAAAATCACTTCAGAAGTCAGAGCAAACCATTCGAAGGGAAGCAGTACCTGCAAGGAGTGTAATCTTAGCAGGAAAAAAAAATCCAGGTCATTCTAACTTTGCAGCAAAGGTTTTCTTCTTTCAAGAAAGGCAGCAAAATACTTTGTGTGTGAAGCATGTCAGAGAGGCTTTGACAAAAAGTGTGAAAGGAAAATGCTGTTTACCTTGCCCCAGTGAATAAGGACAGGACTTAGGAGGTCAGCATTCATTAGCTACATTTATGAAGGGTAAAGTACGATCAGAAGTGACACAGTTACACGATTTATCATCACCCCCTCTTAACAGTGGTAACTCCTGTGAAAGCTGATGGGCATCATGGCTAATGGAAAATAAAGCACACAAATACAGTGAGACAATAGGCAGAAGTAAGTGTAACCACATGAGACTAAGCTTGAACTGTGTCCTCAGCTATCAACTAACCAAGAATGATATTTAATATTCTAGTCCAATAGTGATGATTTTCCTCTTACCTTGAGAGTTTATGGTTTGATTTTCTGAATATATAAAAGCATGCAAATCTAAAGATAAGGCGTGATTTAGCCTCAGGGCTTCTCCCCAAACATATGTTCTCAGTAAAAAGCAAAAAATCAAACTAAGTTTATGTTTCAGAACCTGATTTGACACCTGATTCTTCCAGCACGTTCCAGCCATCATAACCAAAATATATGACCCTCAGTCATCTTCAAAACAACCAGTTTAGGAGCTTTACAGATTTCCAAAGGTAATAGAATTTTAATGAAAAATGAAATGCATATTCGACTGCTGCCAGATGAAGTGGTTGATGCTGAAGAGAGAAACTCACTCTTTCTTTCTTCTGAGGGAAAGTGCATTTTCATAGATGGGGACTTTGCAAGAGCTTTTATTTCACACATAGGTGGGACACCTAAGAAGCCAGAATATGGTTCTGCTGGGCTAGTGGATGCAGAACAAAAAAGAAACATCCATCAGATGAGACATGCATAGCTCTGAACTCACCTGTTTTATGCTGGGTTAGTCATCATTAAGTACAGCATCGGTTACCTCATGCACATTCAGTCAAGCCCCTACTGCATCCTCAGAGTGCTTGACAGTTTGGGGCTGCTCTTGCTTTAATTTGAAGTTGATTGAAAGTACATTAGAAAAGGTGCTTTTGTTTGTCTGTGAACATGGAGAAATACAGCCCTAGCAAGAGTCACCCTGGTTTACAGAACAGTGCAACAGGATGTGACTGAGAACCAGGCTGCAGAAGGGCACCAGAATTATTCCCTTGAGAGAAGCACAGGCTAAGACAAAGCTACACAGAAAAGCTACTACAGAAAGAATCAGAGCAGGCTAAGCTGGGAAAACTAGAAAACTAGAAAATGTGAAATTATATAAAATTAGGTGTAAGTGTTAATCAGGAGCTAATTACCTTCTGTAAGCAACTGTCTCACAGATGTTCTGAGCCTCACAAAAAGAGACAGGAATTTGTGAGGTTACAACAGCAGCATTACAAAACCTGTGTTACTGTCTGTTGCATTTAAGTGTAATTCATGCATTTTATTTTTTGGAAAGCAGACCTAGGGAAAACAAAATGTTGCTGCACTGGAGAGTTATCACCAGTTCCTCTTTGTGACTGAGGTGGCTGGTGCACGTGGTCAGTCTAAGGCTGCAAAGAGAAATGCAAGTTTATTTGTCTTTTCTGTTTGAATGCATGAATTTTCATGTAGGAGCATAGGAAATTTCAGCACAGGAAAAGGACCTGGGCAACTGGTAATGTGAGCTAATAGATGTGGAGAGAACCTCCAGTCATTTGGTGTTACAACTCTCCGGGATGAACCTTTTACTGTAGAGGTAGTCAACACTGTTTTAATAACATTCTGGTGAATTATCCTCATGCTCCTGTTGGAAGAATATTCTGGAAGCTCAGACCCAGCACTGAACCCTCAAAACATCCAAGTGAAATTCATTTATAACTGGTTGGTGCCTGTTTGATTTGCTGCCTGTACAGTCCAGCAGTTTAAACAGCATTCTCTATTTGTAGCAGATACCATTGCAATTTTCCTGAGGAAAAATCTTACCCTCTTCTAGGTTTCATTTTGCTAGCTAGATAAGCTATGCTCTTTCAGTTTTTTTGCTCATAGGTTGCTTGCAGGTATGTAAAACTTTAAGCAAAAATACAGTGAAAACACTGAGAAAGGAAATTTCCATGCAGTGAGAGAGGAGTGGAGGGAGCTGTTTCAAAGGAAGTAAGAACAGAGGAGAAAAGGAAACAAAAAAGTCTGGACAGAGTAGTATAAGGCCATGTGCAGCTGACAAATTTGGCTAAACCTTCTAACCTGATTTCTTTGTGACCTGTTTAAAAAAAGTGTTGAAATATAGATCATTATTCATAAAACTGGCAGATGCAGAATTGTGAAGAACTGTTTCTTTTCATCTTTGAAGGAATGATCTACTTCTTCTGCACCATTTTGAGAGGAGCAAATTTCCAAATAATTGCTCAGAAGACTGCAGTGAAACAAAAAGATATGGGTATGACTAGAAATAGTTGCTGTTCCTTTGTAGAAAACTGTTGTCCTGTGCTTCACCATCATTCCTGTACTCACCTGCCAGCCAGATGTGCTGATAAACTTGTGATAGCAGACCCTGCTGGAGCTGATCATGTCTTTTCTGATGTGATACCAGATTCATTTTTCATCCATTAAAAAAAAAAAACAGAAGTGCTTTCTTGATTGCTTTCCATTATTCAGAAGCAGGAAACAAAATAGCAAACTTAGGCATTTTTTTCCGTTTTTGTTTGTTTGTTGGTTGGTTGGTTTTTTTTCTTTTTTTTTTTCTTTTTTTTTAATGTGTTCGGATTAAGCAATAGAAGTTATAGAGGTCCTTCTAACTTTAAAATAAATGTCGGGGGGAAAAAAAGAGGACTTTTTAAATAATTTTTTTAAAGAGATGAGAACTACCTAAAATGCTTGCAAAAATGCAAAATAAAAAAAAAAAAGTCTGTATTTGGAAATAAATATATCATCTAAATAGATCCATCTCACTCAGAGACTTAAATTTCTGGTTTTTTACACAGAAGTTGACTACCTCTTAAACAAACTACATTTCCAAGCAGAAGGTATGTCACAAATGTAAAACTAACCAAGTACAATTTGCATTTTGAACAGGTAGCATGAAAGAAAAATTACATTTCAATGGCTTATTCAGCCTTTGTCAGATCTTTTGCTGCTCTTCTGACAGCATCAATGTAATACCATTATTTTCATAAATGTGCTATTTTGCTCTGCAGTTATTACATAAAGCTCACAAGAGAACAACAAAATGATCTGAACATGCCTTTTGCAGACAGTATTTTATTTTACCATGAAGCTTCTCACTGGGTATAGATGATAAAGTGTGAATTTTGTTCACAGTGCTTATTGAGCTTCTGTGATTTACCAGAAAACCCAGTAACTGCTTTTATTTGACATGTACTTAAATGCATGTCGAGCAGAGCAAAAAAAAGCCATTCCTGCCTTTCTGCTTTGAGGAACAATACAAAATCCTTGGCCATGGGGAGAGGATTCCTAACCTGAACTCTTGGTTGAAGGAGATTGGTAATTTGTATAAAACGAGACTGATGACAGCAAGAATATCACACTAATCTGCCTGAAAAATGGCATTTACCTTTTATTTCAATGGTATTTGTCTGCTTATTCTCTTTATAGAATTTATAAATTTATGATCTTTATAAAATTTAGTAATAATATTAAGATTGCTATTTATTTTAGTAAAAAAGGATGATAAAACTTGCACTAGGGGGATATTAAAAAGGATATTAGGAGATTACAGAATAATGATAAAGTAAAAATTCCTGCTGCTGCTCAGGCAGATATTAGCCATGCAAAGGAAATTGGAAGAGTCTCACAGAGGGAAAAAAAGAAAGGGGACAGTGGTGGAAAGAGATGGATTAAATTCAGCACAGTTGGCTTCAGCTTCCAATGAAGATTGCAACAGAGGCTTCTCTGGCCTATAGAAATAAATAGTTGAGCATTGAACTGGGTAAAAAAGATTCTACAGGTTAAAAAAGATGGAAATAGGATATTCTCCATCCCAGAGCTCTGGCTCAAGGTGTCAAGGACTTACTTTTTTATTTTAAATGAACACCGAATAAAGATGCCATAAATACCATGACCATCAAAAAGCAAATTATTAGCTTTTTTTAAAAAATATAAACATTAAAAAACAGATTGCATAAACGTTGCATCCTGTCATCTGACCTTAGGATGCACAAAATTCTGAAACCTAGCAGAGAAAAATAAAAGCCTTGAGCAGTGGTATATGTCAAATTGAAGCAAGATCCATGAGATACCTGATTTTATTTTAGAGATGAGAAAGTAGAACAAGCACATTTTAAACTGAGTGAGACAAGATTTAACAAAAAAAATATATATATATGTATGTATAAAGCAGATAAACTGCTCAAAGGACACAGCGCAGTGGGCAGTCAGGAGACAGCCTGGCTGGGGATGTAAAAAGGAGCAGGTTTGAGATTGGTGTGTGTGGGTCTTTGTGATTGTTCAGATGAGCTGCTATCCCATCAGCCATTTATTGCTAAGCATTAGGTGCTGCATGACACGGACTCTATTTGTGCATTCCAGGTGCTCAGCACACAGAGATGCTCCTGTAGCAGGTGGCATGTGTGGCTTCTCTGGTGGCAGTGCCATGACCGGCCACATACACATCCTTCATGCAGCTCAGTGGGACTTGCTGGCCGAGTCCAGAGCAAATGCCATGCTAAACAGCCAATCCCTTAAGCTCAGAGCTGCTTCTTGAGCTCCATGGAGAAGCTGAGGAATGTGAACAACCTCTGCCTCGAGACAGGTGAGACACAGGTGACTCTGAAACAGAGCAGGCCAGCACTGTCACCAGAACATGGAGTTGGACAGATTGCAGGGTCCACATTCAGCATTTAAACAAGTCTTTGTCTGTGCTGCTCAGTTATTAGCATCTTTAGTGTTCCTTAGCAAAATGAGACAAGCATCTCCCCAGATGTTGTGCCTTTTCCTCACATTACAATAAAGCATGAGATTTTTACTAATCACTCCACTTGGCTGAACAAGGTGATTCCAGTGAATGACAAATAAACAGACAGAATATAACAAAGAAAGAATTCTGTAAAGCTATTAGCACTGACTTTGAATTTTAAGAAATGTAAAAACAAGGAAAGACAGACTATTAATTCCATCTAAATTACTGCCCTGGTTTCTGTTCTAAAAAATCTATTTTAACTCCATGCAATCACAATATTGCATTGATTGGCTCACTAAAATGTAATCTTATTAGTGGTTCAAAAGGTTGCATTTAATCTAGCTGATCATGCTAGTGCATCTCTGAGTAGTTAGTTCTCTATTGCTGTGGCTCCTAATGAACTGACTGTGCATTAAAATTCACCAAATAAAAGTTACTACTAAGCTTATTCTTATTTGTTCTAGCGTTCTGCACTAGTTGCTTGTCCTTTATTTGAAGTCTCATGTAAACTTTCTGTCGCTACAAAGCCACCAAACTCCTTGTAGCATATGCTTTCTGTATGTCAGCATGTATTTGCAGCCTTCATAATTAACAACAAATGAACAAACAGGTTTTCTTCCCATGGATACCAGTGCAGTTTTTTGCTGCACTTACTCTACTGATTACCTACTCGATGAAGAGTGCCTGACTTAGTCAGTAGCTTCACAGTTATATTTGCAGGAAGAAATTACAGCTGCAAGACGGGCTTTGCAGTGAATTCACTTTCTTTCAGTGCTTATTTCTTATATTAATCCCTATTAAGACGAGTAATTGTTTACAGAGAGCAGCTTTAACAGCAGTGCTAAGTTTTTTTCACTCTGCCTTTGCTTGTGTATTGAAAGCCACTCAACTGTGGAAGATTACATTTCCATCTGTAGACTTGTGCCGAGAGAAAAGGAAGGTCATCCCTTGCAAATGGACAACAAAAGCACTTCAGGCAGCAATTGCTAGTTTGCTACAAGTGTTAAAAGCCAGGACAATGAAGCTATGGCTGGTTAGGAAGAAGAAAATGGGGAACAAAAGAACAATTTTAGCCTGGTTATAAGGAGGTTGCAACTGAAGCCTCTGTAATTACACCAGGGCTGAATTGAGCCATGCTGTCTGCAAAGAAATAAGCTGTATCTGGGAAGAATAAGGAGCGTGTAAGTATTTGGTACTTCATCTGAAAAAGTGTGAGTATTTGGTGCAGCCTTTTGAAAGTACATCAGCTGAACAGTGACATGTTTTGCCATCCCTCTCTCAGCACCTAACACCACAGAAAGCTGGCAGAGTGCAATGTATCCATCACTCTGCTGCCCTCCTCACTACTGCTCCAATGTTCTTTCCTGGAAAGGACACACTTGCCCCTACCCTGCCCAGATGAGGCTCAGCCTTGCAGGTCTCTGTGAGGGGGAAGAGTGTTGTGAATCTAGAGCTGTGCAGTGATGTTGGCACACATTTCCCAGGTGTTTATTGCCTGTGTGTTTAAGGCCACATTTGCTGTGGCAGTTCCTGGAGCTGCTCTAGGGGAAACTTCTTCATCTGAGGGGATGAAGAGCCAAATATTTAAATGGCAGTTTGCAGTTAATGGAGAAAGGGAAAGGGCTTGGGGGAATGGGCTGGTTTTCAACCTCGATATCCACCTCCACCTACCAGTGTGAGACGGCTTAAACTGCTCAGCGCTCCCTCACATCTCAGGGGAATCTTGATTCTGAAACACTGCCGGAGTGATGCTGGGTGCACCCTCTGCTCACCTGCTAAGAAGAGGCATCTCATAGCAGCACTAAAACTGCCCAAGTGTTGTGTGCAGCATACACCTACATTTGGCACCACCAGGATGTGCTCCCATGCACAATGGTTGTGTGGTGTTAAATGTGCATTTTGAGTGCTCAGACTTTTTTCCATCCATCTATCAAATTGAGCGTGACCAAGAAGGCAAAAATAATTACAGCTGTTGTTAAGATGATATAAACCTAGAACTGAAACTAAAGGACACAAAATTGCTTGAATTTACTTCTTGTAATTATTTTGTATTTAAAACAGATGCCTTACACTAAAAGGTGAATAACAATTTCATAATATCTGTGTGAGCCACCTTAGGCTAATTTTGTTTCTAGCTTATAGTGATGGGAATAAGCAGCCAAACCCTGTTTCTGTCTCTGGGCCACCCTGTATAAATACTCAGTGAAAATGCTATCTCCTTCCCCCTGAGTGAGGAGGCTGTTGGACCAAATGCAGTGTTATATTAACCATAAGCTGCTTCTGAGGTCACGGTTTCTTGACAGCCTTACTGAACCAGAGGTTCTCTGTGCCTTAGGAGCAGCTTCAGATGTAAGCAGACAGCCCAGAGACTGGAAGGAGCTTCTGCTGTGCTGTCTACAGAAACAGTGAGTGGACACAACAGTAAGAGTGATAATCTTGTTGAACAATAAATCACCAAGTGACTGAGCTAGAAGGGATACTTGGGGGTCATCTGGTCCAATCTTTCCTGCTAAGCAGGCTGCCTGGGATCACATCCATATGGCTTTTGAGAATCTCCAATGATGGAGACTCCATAACCCCTCTGGGAAAACTATGCCAGTGCTCAGTTACTGTCATACTAAAAAAGCTGTCAAATTTGGCTTCTATGTACTGGGACAGATACTTAGCTGGAACCATTGTTGCAGTTGATGTAATCTGCAGTCCACTCTTCTGCTCTGTACTGAGTTCTTTCAAGACCCTGAATCTGTCATTCCCTTCTTGGCATATTATGGACCGCCCCAGGTTGACAAGATGGATGGATGGAGTGGAAGAAAAGTTTTGTGATTTTTTTTTCCCCTCTTCCTACACGTTTTTGGAAAAAAATCCCTAAAAATCATGACCCAAAGTCAGGGTGGCACAATGTGGAGCCAAGTGGGGAAACCAGTGTACCCAACATTCCGCTTCTGCTGACTCCCAGTGGTGCCATCAGCAATTAAAAAACGACAACAGTTCATGATGGTGCTTCAGCTCCCATTTCCTCTTTCCAAGCTCCATGGGAGAGGGGAGCATTCATGGCACTATCAGATACATCAAACCTGTATCTGGTTTTGCCCTGTGACAGCCCTGCCACAGAAGAGTGTTGGCACAGCACCTGGGGAGCTGAGGTCTGCTCTGCATGTGCCTCCTCTCCCTGTGACTTCCCACCACACCACACTGGCTCCCAACAAACAGCTTCCTAAAGGAGCAAGGGAAGGGCTGCTCCCAGCGGGCTACAGCTATGAGCACGTCTCTCACCCTGACTAAATGCCTGCTTTTCATTCATGGCTCCTTCCTCTCTGATAAGAATCAGAAACAGCCTAATTATGTTTTTCTCTCTGCCCAACTTGTGTTCATTAATCTTATCTACACGCATCTCCACATTATACCATGGAGACTTGGAGTCAGATTTTTCAAAGGCTTTTAAGCACCTCATACACAATGATTTCTATCAACCGTGACATGGGCAATTTCTATAAATTCTCATTTTCACCAATCAACGTAAAGAAAGCAAGCAGCCTAGAAAAACATAACACAAATCATCTGAGGAGAAGTGAGGTGGAGAATGGAAAGTCTGATTGTCTGGGGTTTTTCAGATTTCCAAATTAAGTTTCATACTAAACAGAAAAATGACCTTGAAACCAAATCGATTTAAACACTCTGTATTCCTTTATAACATAGGAAATTGCTAAATAAAACACCTAAAACTAAGTTCTTATGAAAAGTGGCATGTTGCATTACTGTAAAAATTCTTTCCCTCTCAGGCAGTGTTTTGCCAAATTAGTACGATTTCACTAAGTTCAGTTTCAAGAAAAACACATTTTCAAGGGAAATTAAGATCCTGATCACAGCACAGCCAGCATTGCCTGAACTCATTTTTGTATCAGTTGAGCATGCCCATGAATTCTTTTCTGGGTTTCTAATGAAAACATGACTTAAGTCCTCCCTCTGGGATTATGTGAGTTTCAGCTCCAGGTCTGTATTTTGGTATACTCACTGTGAAAATGCAGACATATGGGCCCTTCCTTTCTTTCTATGAAATCTTCATCTGTAGAAACACCCTGAATAAAGTTGATGTGAGATGTTTTTTAGTGGAGCAGCCACTAAAGATGCACATCAATTCCACATATCAGTAATATCTTAGGAAGCAGAAGAAAACTGTGTGCTCTGATATGCACAGACATTGTAACAGGATCTGTTGCTGTAGGACAAGTTTGGCTTTAAATGGTTTTAAACTAGAAGAGGGTATATTAAGACTAAGATATAAGGAAGATAGGTATAAGATATAAAGAACTTTTTTGCAAGAGGGTGGTGAAACACTGGAACAGGCTGCTGAGAGAGGTGGTGAATGCTCCATCCCTGGAAACATCAAGGTCAGGCTGGACAAGCCTCTGAGCAACCTGATCTCACAGGAGGATTCCACTAGGTGACCTTAAAAAGTCCCCTCCAGCCCAAACCATTCTGTGATTCTACATGCTCCAGAGATATGTGACTGAGAGAGAAACTATAGATCTTCTCTCAAGCGTGGCTGTCAAGATGATGAATATCCTCAGCTACAGAAACGAGGAGGATCACATGGACAAGCTGCTGCAATGTTCTTTTGCCTGCCTCAAGAGGCTTTCCTGTAGTATTGTTAGTTTATATTTGATGTTCTGCTGGAAATCTGCTCCAGGAAGGGAATTTAGTGCTACCAAAGGATATTATATTTAGTGGCGCAGGTAAAATCCTGAAAATCCTCCTACCAAACATATAAATAAATAAATAAATAAATAAATAAATAAATAAATAAATAAATATTATTTGGAAAGTGAGACCTTGATGAACAGGGGAAAAGCCAAGAGCATCTGATACACTAAGGTACTGAATATGGAAGAGATTATCAGAGTTATCATTAATATTGTACACCATGTCCTTTTAATAAATCTCTTTGTCTTCACCTACTTAGAACCATTTTAGATTACAGTAATTTCACGATTACAAGCCGCACCATTTTGACCAAAATTTTGCTCCCACACCAGAAATGCAGCTTACACTCAGAAGCGGTCAATATGTGAATCATTTTCTGACATTTCCAACCCCGGAAGTGCAAACCAAGTCAGTGCAAACTGTAAAGTCGAGCACCTGCCAGTAAAACCCAGCATTTACGCCATTGTTACAATTTGGTTACTCTGTTACGCGGCGGGTGGAGCTGGGTTCCGTGCAGGCAGCACAGAGGGGGAGAGGCAGGGGGCTCCCTCCTGCTGGCCCCGCGGCCCGGGGGGAGGCAGGGGGCTCCATCCCCGCCTCCCACCACTGCCACGGGTGCCACCAGGCTCCGTGTCCCCCTGCCACCGTGGCGTAGCGCAGCACCAGGCCTGGGAGAGCCAGCCCAGTGGCAGCAGTGGCCGGCCCTGAGTGGCCCCGCCAAGCAGCAGCGCCAAGCTGGGCCACCTGGCCCTGTTGGCAGCCCCGAGCCCTCATGGCCCAGCCGAGCCAGTAAACCCCGTCATCCCACAATTCTGTTACTAATGGGCAACTTTGTTGCATGCGGGTCCTCACTGCGAACGACAGAGCAGCTTATAGTTGGGTGTGGCTTGTGTATGGACAAAGAACGAAATGTTGCCAACACCCGGAGATGCGGCTTATAGTCAGTGCAGCTTGTAATCGTGAAATTACTGTACTTGCTATCTTTTGAGACAGCTGTATGGATGTTAGCAGACTTAAATGACTTTCAAAGCCAAAATGGCTGAAATGCTACAAATTATCAGTTACTACAGCTGAGGCTGTTTTCAGCTATGTTGTGTTGTTGGAGGTGTTTGTGGTTTTTTGTTTGTTTGTGTGGGTTTCTATCAGGGCAGTAGATGGGGTTTTTGCTTTTTTTACAATTTTATCTAGTTTTTTTAGAGTTTTTAAGTCACAGAATCCAGGAAAAAAAAAAAAACAGAAACAAAAAAACAGGTGCGCAGTTTATACCTGTGTCCATTCCTCAGTGTTGAGGTAAATGTATGCATAATACTGAGTCTCATGTTGATAATAATTACATAAATTTACATAAACTGGGAATTATAACAGCAATTTCCTGAATATTTGACACAGGGATGGGCATAAAACAGGCTGTCTTTTTCCTGAAATCTTACATTTGAAAAATCTGTATTCCTGCACAGACTGCTGTTATAAAATATGTGCAAAGTTAATCAATTGCTATTAATTGATGGTGTGGTACATTGCATCCACCACAGAATTACCAGTGCAGAACACTGGATTGGTAGTAGCCCAAATAAGCACGTATTTTACACAGAGAGATCTTTCTACAGCCCTTAAATTACTTTCCTGAGACAGTGACTTGAGGAAGCACTCTTGAGGCAGCAATTTCTCGTAATGAAATCCTAGCTTACAGATTTTTCACTCCTTTAGGTCCCTATGGAGTGTATCTCTTTGTGCTTGAGTAATCCAAGGAGAAAACTAGCCTTTGTCAGGAAGCCAATAGACAATTTAATTTAAATGCACCCCAAGCAATACTGTGACCCTGACTTCTGTTTCATCTCAGAGCCATCTGCCCAATCCTCTGTGTCTGGCAAGCTGTCATGAGTGTCCAAGCTTTCCACAAAATTCCAGGCTGTGGCTGATGTGGTGCCACTGGGGAGAGGAACTTGCATGACCCGTGACTGATTTTGTTCACTGACAGGAGCTGTGAGCTCACACCTCAGTGCTGAGGTTTTAAAAGTTAAATTATGTGTTCAAGTAATATAGTTAAATTTCCTCATGCTGTGAGTCAGGAAGCAGGAAATAAATTACATGCACACAAAACTCAGAATTTCCTTACTGTATTCAAAATATTGCCACAATATAATGCCAGTAAGTTGGAAATACTCTGCATGCTATTTATATTTAGCATTAAATCCAGATTCAGTGCTGGATGTGGCAGAGATTAAGGACTTTGGATGGCTTTTTACCTCCAGGTTTAACTCCATATCCCAGATCAGGGGAAGACATTGGGAGGATACCAACATGATACAGCTGAATCCCAGGGAAGTTTGCTACCAAGGCAGAGAATTTCCTGACTGGAAAATGAAGTGTCTCAAGTCTCAGTTTATTGCCTTACACAGTGATCTCAGTGCCTGAACTGTGGTAAGCTGAAAATTGTGTCTCCCGTTTTACAGAGGATCCCAATAGTGATGTGGCAGAAGTGTAAATTCAGCAGTGGAAAAGCTGCTCTAACACTTGAACAAGGCCTAACATAACCTTGAACTTGCTGGTGTAATCAGTGAATAAAATGCTGTGTATCTGGACAAGTCCAGTGTCCTGTGTCAGTGAAAAAGCTCTACATGTTCGTAAACAGCTCTTCAGCTGAGCTTTCTGTCTTCAAAGGAGCCTCCTGGTGCACCCACAGCACTCACAACACCAGATGAGCACTGGGGGAAAAATAAATCCCCAACAAAAAGAACCCAACAAAACACTTAGAGAGCTGTGTGGATTTTAACCTGTAAGGAAAGAAATCCATGAAAACCTCTAGAGTCTGATGAGGACTTGATGCTTGTTACCTGTTCCTTTGAGGGGTTGTAGCATTTTTCATAACCAATCTTGGACCAGCAAAGGTAGGCAGATTGCCAAAAGTGCATACAAATTTAAAATTGTCCCTCCAGTGGGCAAGTGCAGAGTTACAGAAGTAGGGCTGGGAACAGGATTTAGCTTTCCAGGAAGAAGGAAAAAGAAGTGGGAAAACAGAGAAATGGCAGTAAGCAAAGCCTCTGGAGGAGGTTGGGGTGTGTGGATTGCCACTGCCATTGGCTCAGGAACTCAAGCTGTGAAATGGAGTGACAGGATACAAATCCAGAGATGGCAACCAGACACACATTATTTTGTTTTATGCCACTCAGTCTGTAGATGCATCTCAATGGGAAGTAGGAATGAAAATCTGTCTTCAAATGGGTTGTGACAATGGACAGAAAAGTTGAATATTTTATACTAATCTGTCTTTCTTGCTGATGTCTGTAAATACTGGTTCTTAGTTCTTTGAATTCCTATTTATTCTGTTCTGGCATTATTATCTTCCCATCATTACCAACAAATGTGGAGTTAGCCATCTGGAAAAAAAAAAAAAAAACAAAACACATTCTAAATTATGTTTTTCTCTCTACTGTCATGTGAATATTAACACAGATAAATGAATTTAAGCTATTTCTGGGTCTGTTATCAATCCACTGGAGAATGACAGTACATTACTCTCCAGCTTTTCTAAAAACATTTTGAGATCTATGTAGTGAGGGCATCAAATACTAATTCACCCTTCTGAAGGATAATACCAGTCTTTACAGCACCTGTTCTCACACTCTTATCTTTGAGTCAGAACTGCAGCTTGCAACAGCTTTTCCCAGTGATCTACAGGGAGAAATCTTTGGGGGGAAATGCTTTTTAGTCATCATGAAATGGGTCATATTTTTTCTGACAGCTCTTCAGAACTGGTATGAATTTCTTTCACTGCCTGCCAAATTTATTTTACTGCTGACCACACATAGATATTAATTGCAGCTTGCCAGCATGTTTTTGCTCAGGTAAAGCATAGCATTCAATGCGATTTCACAGATACAACTCTGAAAAGTAGTATTTCATGATTTAGCTGATAAGTCTAGTTGAGAAAATGGAAAGGGTTGCATCTCATTCCATTTTAGAAACAGCAACTCTGCACAGCTTTTAAAAGTAAGGGAGGAATGCTACAGTTATCAGATATAAGCATGCGACTAACCTGCTGACTCAGAAAAACCCATTTTGAGACAGTTTAGATAGTATTTAGGATGTCTCTTATTTGAGTTGTACAGATTTTGAAGAGTTTTTGCAGGTACTTCAGAGAGGTTATTTTTCAGTGACATCATGTTTAGTGGTATGTGTCTAAATTTCCTTATGAACTATCAGCCAACCTTTCAAAATTTGAAGCGAACATGCTTCTCTACAATGAATAGATTTCTTTCCCTGTTTATTTTCCTTTTGTTCCTTTTTTTGGAGTGTATCTTTTCCATGCATATTTTTATTTGAGATATATATATAGAGATAGTATGTATAATAGTGGGAGATTATATATTTATTTAATAATACATAGCATATATCTTGTGTATACACTCCCCAAGTGTAATGCTATAGTGACTTGGGAATTGCACAAAGTGGTCTATGGTTCTAATTTTAGCAAGACCATAAGAACTGAAAAGAAAGTACAACTTGTAAACCTAAGGCATCACATTCCCTTTCCTTTACATCTCATGGATTTTTCTGCATTTTAAAGGGCCTCCAGGGCTCTGCACAATAAATTTTACATAGGTTTTGACATGAACTCTTCTGTAAGGAGTCATGAACATTGTAGCAGTTCTCTCATTAGAGATCAAAGCAAGGGAAGATGCTGTGAGAGTTTTTCTATGAGCCCCACCTGCTCTGTCTTCACAGATCTTGCCAAAGAGCATTCATCATTTAAGTCAATGTAGAGGTGGATAAAATCCCTTTTTTTTCAATTCTACCAGAAATCAACATCATCTTTTGAAAAATTTGATCCATATCCCCTAACTTTTTCATTTTATGGGGAAAAGGGGAGAAGGACTTTCTTCTTACAAAAGTTTGTGTCTAACTTACCCCTTGAATGGTAATCATCCTCTTGCCTAACTAAGCTCTACTCTTTGTAAGTGTACAAAACCAGCTAAGCTATTCACTTATGCAATGCTCAGTGTTTTGGTGGATGTATACACATGACAAACTCTTTTCTGGCCTTAGTTTTGCAGAAGTAGATGACAGCAACATTTAGTCGCCTTCTCCTGTCAAGGAAAACAGCATTAAGAAATCAAAACCCCTCCAAGTCAAACTCCTAGTGAGCTAGTAGAGAATGCTTAGTGAAAATAAAACCATTTATGTCATTTCAGTCATGGCCATATCTGGCATAAAAATTCAGAATTAAAAAACAAACCATGAATTAGGTTATTCCCTATAACTAAGTTATCAAGTCCTGGGTCCTCTCATAAATCAAGGAGTAATATAACAAGACCACAAGATGTCCTCTACACCCCAAATCTCTCCTTCACGCTGTCCTTTTTTTTGAAAGAGATTGCAGGTGCTTAGGTGCCCTTCCTGCCTGCATTTTGCCTGGTGCATGTCTCTAGCTCCCACAGCTCAGATTTCCTCCAGTGCCCTGGAAGGGTTCTGGCATCCAATTGGCAGCTCACCTCCTTCCTCTTTCATCCACTCCCATGAACAGACTAGGACTCCACATCCCAGAAACTGGATATTATTTTACTGGTAAAATAACTAGGTCCAGCTCCAAACTTTTCCAACGTTACTGAAGAAATCTTATCACTTTAGGGCCTCTCGATAAGCTTAGCGTTTAAACGCAGAAGTTGGCAACAGCTTTAGAATGGATGGACTTGCTGGTGAGCGTGTTTTATAGAGCACTTCTGTGTGCTCCTCCATATAAACAGTGGCCAAATAAACCAATTTATTTTTGCTGCTGGCGAAAGGTCGATAGCTATTCTCTTTTAGTGGAAAGCATGAAGAAGCACTACGATTTTGCCCTTCTATCTCTGCACTAGGTTAATTATTGCTAAAATTATCAAATTCTCAAGTTCACAGGCAGCATTCACTTGAAGGAGAAATCATCTTTCTTGCTGTTTTTTGTATGGAGGTGTCCTAACCAATATTTTTAATATATTGTAAGTTGGGTGGTTTTTTTTATAACAGCAACTTGTAACAGTGAGAAAACTAAGTGAGGCTGTGCCAGTTCAGTACAAGATGAAAACTCAAGACTTTCAAAGGGGAATTATTGAAAATGCAAATAGTTGTATCTGATACAGTTCTTCAGGTGCTAAGCCTCCAAGATTTTTGGCAACTTCTGAAGATGATGAATAGAGCTGATTTTTTTTTTTTTTTTAATTGGCTGGGAGAAGCAAGAATGACTCAGTAGGAAATTGGCTGCTGATGGGATGAGAAGGACATACTCTGCAGTTGGATTCCTTGTTGATGCAGAGTTGCTAAGACACATGATTCATTCCTGGCACTGTGACTTGCTGTCACCACGTAATTCCCATGTTCTGCCTAATGCCTGAGGAAGCAATGAATGTGGAGAGTCTCTCTGTATGATGACTGTGTAATTACCATATACAAAATGCAACAGCAAGAGAAATTAGGGCAATTCTGCTACAGGGTGAGATAGGGAAATATGCAGAGTGAAACTACCTCAAGAAGGGGAAGGAAATGTACAGTAATTTCACTATTATAAGCCGCACCATTTTGACTAAAATTTTGGTCCGAACCCAAAGTGCGGCTTATAATCAGGTGCGGCTTATATATTGACAAAGAACGAAAAGTTGCTGTTTTAGTTTGGAGGACAGGTGTCTGCTGAGAAAGGTAGGAGCTTCTCTTTGAAATGGAGAATGCAAACCACCTCTCTCCAAATTATTATAATTTTGAAATCAAGGGGCTTTCAGGCAAAAATATGGGAATTAGGAATAACAGTTCTTTTCTAGGGAAATTAAAATAGAAATACAGTACTACAAAGAAACAAACTCCAAACCCTGACAAAGTCAGAGTACAACCTGACACCCTGTCAGGCAGGGTGTTGGTAGCAGTCCTATTAAATGCTGATTGCAGTCCCCTTGCAGTGACAGATGTGGCTCAGTTGGAGCAGTGCTCCTGTACAAGGTGCAGTTTCCCTCTGTAGGTCCAGTGGTGATGTGGAGAAATCCGGTTTTCCTCTGGAGTCCAGTGGAGAAAGGGGCTCCCTTAGTGTCCCAAAACCTCTGTTTTTATCTTGGTAAGAAATGTTGGGCTCTTCCCCCTGGCTGGAGCAACTTTCAATGGGATGCAGTAATTTTATCAGTCACACAGTGGGACTCAATGGGCCATTAGCAGAAAATGACTCGCTGGAGGAAGGATGGGGTGTGAAAAGATAAAGAACAATGCCCCACCTGGTTTCAATGGATGGCCCATTAGCAGATTATCTGCCATTGAGATAAGGATCACTGTCCCCACCCTCAACAGATGGTGATAGAATAGATACCTTTTATCACACTCTGTATTGTAACATGTGGCTTATAATCAGGTGCGGCTTATATATGGACAAAAACCAAAAAGTTGCTGAAACCCAGAAGTGCGGCTTATAATCAGTGCGGCTTATAATCGTGAAATTACTGTAGTTGAGCTTCTGGTATCCCAGACTAGTAAGTCAGTAGCTGAAAGGCTGAGGTGGTGCAGTATGATCATCACAGAAACCTTTGGAATGCATGGCAGTTTTGACACCAAAGCCTAGGCAGGTGAAAATGAAACATCTGAATGTGGAGCACCTCACTGCTGTGCACTTTAGAATCTTAATTGCACAGGGATTTCACTGGTGAAAGCCCTGATCTGCAGAAATCTCACAAACCTCTGGAAGGTATGTGATCCACAAGCAGGAGAATGAAGTGTTGGCTTCTCAACTCGCACTGGGCTTTTAGGTAGTACGGCAATTTCTAATTGCTTTTGTAGACATAGTGCTTCATTAAATACTATGAATATTGTACAAATGGGTTTAAAAGTCCTGTTTGGATAATAGATACAATTATTATAATTGATTTAGGGAAACTACAGCCCTTGATTCTAAATGCTGTCTGCCACTGTGTGTAATATTAAGGTCTTCAAATTAGTAGTTCATCTCTACCCACCTTAGAAGGATGTGAAAAAAAAGTCTTAGATTTGTTGGTTTTAAAACAAGGTTACCAAACAAGAAAAATAAATACATGTACTTTTCTAATTATATGAATGAGGAAACCTCTACTTTATTAAAAAAAAAAAAAACATATCAAAGGAAAATCTCATAGTCAATAATTCTACCCTGGGAGAAAGGAGAGGCGAAGATTAATATGAAATTCTGTTAGTACATGCTCATATATATGAGTGTGAGAGTAATTACCTCCTATAATAAGACCAGACAAAATTATATATTTCTGCACACAGTAGATGGAAAAAATATGTTTCTTGTTCAAATAAATTTTCTAAGGCAATAAATTAGTGCATGCCTAAATTATGTCTGAGTGATATTTCTCTATAACCTATTTTAGAATTTTATTTCATAATATTTATTCTTGCAGGTTTCCTGTACATTGTGTAAATGTGTACATCAGGTTTGTTTGTATATTTTCTTATCCAGAATAAGAGGAAAGAATCACATTTCTGAGCATGTTTAAAACAATTGTCCAATTCTCTTGTAAAGGGTACCAATTTTTTGGCCTAGGTAAGATGAAAAAAATAAATTGTATCTGTGAATTCTCATTTTATGCTGTTCTTACAGTTCCCTGCTTCTCACACAGCTGTGGGATGAACCTGAATATAGTGAGAAGATCAACAGTGCAGGATACTTTATTAAGCAAATGTGTGCCCTAAGTTTGCTATGCCAGAAGGGAATAGGAATATTGTTTCTGCATCAGGTCTTTTAGTATCTTTCCACTCCATTTCCTTCCTGTCCAAGGAAAAAAAGAGGTGAAAAATCAACAGAAAATTTTCCTCTGCATTGGTCTACTTGAAAGTATTTTAGTTTGTGGTGTTCTCACAGAATATTTCAAAACTATTCCACCAAGCTAATGGACCTGAAAACTGCTGAGCACTGGCTGCTGTGCATCAAAGCACATGTGCAGGTAAGTTTGAGCATGTATTTAAGTGTTTTGCAGGATCAAGGGTAGAGTTATAGTTATCAGCATTTTGTTGTACAAAGGATAGCAAAAACCCAGTCCAGCAAAGGAGCATGAAAATGCAAGTTTGAGGCATCCACTCAAGACAGTGAAAGGAATCTAATTTTAATCAAATGATCTAACAACACATTAAGACATAGAGGGTTAATCTGTGGATATGAAGCAGTCCAAGGTATTTTCCCACAGAACAGGAAGGGATTTTTCTGAAAGCTAATGGCAAAGAAAACTGTTCTTGAGTTTTGCACCTCTTTCTGCAGCATTGCAGGTGTTCATAGCAGAGCACAGTACCAAAGTCTCAGCTGTCTTAGATGAAATAGGACCTACAATGTACTGACATTTTTAATAGCCACAGGTTTTCCAAATGGGTGAGTACACATTGGGACTACTACAATGAGAAGCAGGAGCTTTCCATTCTTCTTCATTAAAAGATTTAAGTCACCTGAGAGCACTTAAAACCCCACCCTATTATCTTCCTCCTTTTCTCTTTCGTTTGCTTTCAAACCCACCTGATCCTAATAATAAATAATTCTAACATGGGCATATAAGGATAGCTGTCACTCATGATTTTGAGGTTTTAAATCTTCCTTTCATTGATTTTTCACAGGAGCTGAGATGAGAATAGATAATAAACTCCCTGACTATAGAAATTTTCTGGCAATGCATTGCAGAGTCTGTAAATTCTTGTTGAACTGTAGGGATCAAAAGTAATCCAGGAATACAAAAGAGCTGCTTACTGTATACTCCTGGAATTCATTTGCTTCCTCCAAAACCTTGGCTAGGAACCAAAGCTATCATTTCAGGACTCTGGAAGGATGAAATATACAGTGAAAATAATTAATCCTGAAGTTTGTAACCTGAAGGGAATTGCATAGTATATATATATATTTAACATTTAATTTTACATTCATTTCTTCAGCATGCTTACACATATAATTTATAACTGACTTCTAAGGCTGTAAGAAAAAAAAAAAAGAACTATTTAATAAATTGTTTTAACAAATATTCATCTGGTCTTCATGTGTCAACCTAAATAAGAATAATAATAATGTAATATAATACTATTAATAATAGCACTGAACTTAAAGGCAATTCCACAGGCCTATAAGAATATGCTACTTATAACAAGTAAGTGCAAATAATAAGTTAAATGGAAGTCATCAAAAAATTTCTACTGTAGTGTGTAGGAGCAGCATACCTTCAGAAATAAAAGAAATTGAAATAATCTATCCTTATGTCCAGTGCAGGAGTAAAGGAAACAGAAGATTATATGAGATGTCTATTTGAAGTGGCATGCTGTGTCCACATTAGTAGTGGAAGGAATCCCTGCCCAGGAATTATAATGAAATCAGGATGTATCTTTTTCATTTTCTCAGAACCTGTTAAAGTACTTGCCAGGACAAGCCAAAGGTAAAAATCTGCCTGAAGGAAACATTTTCTTTGAAGTGTGGGAAAACAGCAGCAACAGTTTTCCATGTTCCTGGTTATAGAAACAGAATCAACACAAAATACCAGGAGAGGTGAGAACCTTTATCCCACATAGACAGCTTGCTGAAATATTGGCACAACACAATTTGGCTGTACTTTGTTGCTTTTCCTGCAGGTTCACAGCCTTGTTCTTTCCAGATCCTGCACACATGTTGTTATTACCCTGACACACAGCTGTCAAGGGAAATTACTTCCCTAACAGAGTGTCTGGGTATCCTTGTTGTACTGAGTGCTGTGTGGTTCAGTGGCTGAGCTCCAGTGGTCAGGATTTTACTGGAGAGTTCAGGTTGCAGAAGTTAATATTGGGTTGTGAATAACCACTGCCCAACCTGAGAAACAGGAAGTATGGAGATGTTGATATTCTGGCAAGCATCCCAATGGTTTCCTACATACAGATGTTTAAATGGGTGCTGGTGTTACTTTCCTAGACAGCAAGGGTGTTTCTCCTTCCAGGACATCTGAGCTGATATGTCCTGATATACACAAATATATGAATACTAATCTATAAATGCTAACATGCTAGTTTATGTCTCTAATATATGTGCACAACTAAAACAGTTTTTTCTGCCATTTGATAGGGTCACATTTTCTGGAAAACCTTGCATCATTCTTAAAAGAGGCTTCAAAGACTTTTAAAAATGTACAAAATTCATAAAATATATCCTTAGGGATGTTTGAAAGGCATAAATGCTTGCAATTAAGGTCAAAAATATTTCATGGTTTTGTGTTCTGTTTTTTCCTTTATAAATATCTTTATAATTGTGGGTAAATTTGATAATTTTGCTTGCAATAAGGGAATGCATCAGGATGATTTTTTTTTCTGCTTTCACACCATGATTTTTCATCAGAGAGTGTAAGCAGTGAAACAACAGGCAAAACCTAGTTTTTCTGAGTGAGAGGTGAATCTCCCTGGCATCCAATCTGACCTGCACACCTGAAATATCTAAATGATTCACATTCCTTAATACATTTATCCTCACAATGAACTTTTGTGATAGGACACACAATCTCTCTGTCTTATGGAACTGTGCTACAGCGAAGTTAAGATACTGCTCACATATAATAGACAGGAGCCTGCTGTGGATTTCCTCATTATATCATCCTGATCACTTGGTGGACTGGATATATCCATCCAAATTAAAGCATTTGAACTTCCTTCTGCAAATAATTACTCTGGCATCTCTGAAAGACAAAATTCCATGGACAATCATATGCCCAAGAAACAAATTTCTTTTTTAGATTTTGTTGAACTTTCACTGCTCTGCTCCATTCATATGAAATAACACTTCGGCTTTGCAGACCAAGGATGCTCTGGCTTTCTCTCACAAATGGCAATACCATAGAAGAGGGGGAAATCTGCCTTTGTAACATCAACATTTTGTTCTTCCCGTGAGAACCGTGATGACCACCAAATACAGATCAAGCAACACTGTTACAATAGAGGACAGCATCTAGTCCAGCATCAGAGGACAAATATTTTCCAAAAAACTCTAGCTGTGTACATCCCCCTGCAAAGGCACCAGAACAGATTCTGTTACAAGCACATTTTCTATTTTACAGTGACACCTGCAGTGTTAGGAGGAAAGTGCCACTAGCAAGAGCAATGCTGTTCAGTTGTTTCACATTAAAACAAATGCTAATTAGCTTTGAGGGCAGGCTGTGATCCAGCACCACACAATGTCAGGCTCAGAGGACATTTTCCAAAAAGCACAGGTCCACCACAAGCTCATTTATAGGCTTGATTAAGAGCATGGGCTGATTACTTGGTGTCACTAAGGAAGTCATAATTTTTCCTCTCCACTGTCTGAAAAAGGGGGAAATCACATCTCCTTTTAAAAGTTCCTGAAGGATTTTAGTTTTCAGATATTTAATTAGAATCACAGAATAGATTTGGTTGTAGCGGATCACTGGGGATCCTCTAGTCCAACCTTCCTGCTCAAGCAGAGTCCCCTAAAAGCATGTTACTCAGGATTGTGCCCAATCAGCTTTTGGTGTCCCCAGGCAAAGGGAATTTGCAACCCTCACAGTGAGGTCTTCCTTATGCTCAAGTGGAACACACTTCTTGTGTTCCATTTTCTGCCCTTGCAGAAAATGTCCTATTGCTTGTCCTATTGCTTGGTACCCCAGGATAGCTTTGGACACCAGGGCACTGCTGGCTCATGGACAGCTTGTCGTCCACCAGGACCCTCTATTTCAGACAACTGAAATAGAGAGATAACAATCTGAAAATCCTCTGAAGAAATCAATGCATCAAAACAAATGTTTCAGCCAGTACATGCAATTTACATTGTGCAGTTGTCCAAATTTCTTTCAAGAGCCAGTCTAGTTCTTTAATTTTCATTTAAAATTTTGTTGCTGTGAGAATATCTTCCTATGATCTTCTTCTGTAAGACAAGTCACAAAGCAGTAAAAATTCTTTCATATCATCCAAAGGAGGTTGCGGCTAAGGTGACAGCTAGGGATGTGAGAAGCTTGGTCATGCTTCCTGACTTTGCTGGTAAACTTTTCCATTGTGTTGAATAATGCCTTCTCCACTGCTGCTTGCCTGTCCTGAAAGCCCTAAAAGTGTCAGTGATGCCTTGCATGTTTGTACTACACTCAGCATTCTGCAGCCCTTATCCCCATCTGCGTTGTGTGATTCTCTACCAAACATAGTGTTCATTGCTTACCTGTAAGACCTTTCTGAGAGCAGTTTGGACAAATGTATACTCCTACAAGGTGCTGAAGGGCCTGGTTTGACGGCACTTTGTAAGAATTTTCCTGGTTTTCCTACATAAAAATGTAGTAATTCTTGTCCAGACTTTGATCAGCTTTCAAAGCAATACTTTTAAGTAGGGCAGCATCTCTGGGCCCCTCAATTATGTTTGTCTGATGATTCAAACCATACAATTTCTGTGTGACTCAAAGCATGAACTCTTTTATATCCCTCAACCTTTTTACATTCACCAATCAGCCCAGAAATCCTACCTACCTTGTGGTCCCACTGCGTTAACTTCCACAGACTATCCCCAACAGGGACCATTGGCACGTGTTGTCTTTGATTACTCTATTTTAGATTATTACTATCGCCATCATAATTATTATTATTACTTTCTTTATAACACAACACATTTAGCTAGTTACACAGCCACATTTGAATTTCTTGTTTTGCAATATACACATAATCTTCCACATAACCTTCTTTCACAGAACATGGGGTAATTTTGATAACTATATCATGAATCAAAATGTATATATGTACTTTCCTTGTCTACTCATTTGACTTTCAAGTCAGTGGTGCCATTTCTTACCAGGCACTGACTGAATCTGCTTTGCTAGTCTATTCTAGTGAATAAGCACAACTGGGTTTGGCATGGGGAAGGCAGGAATAGCTACACCCAGAGGAACTCTATCATCTTTTTCAGGTCAGAATTCAGCTTTGGTTCTGAAATTATAGTGATTGCAGTACTTGCCTAATCTAATCCTTTATAGTTTAAAATATGCTCTGCTGTTTTCCAGGTGGTGCTGGACACTACAGTATTAGACTAAAATGTGAAATCATTGATGCTTCAGCAGTGTTTCACTTATTCCCTGAAATAATTATTTCTGCTCTCCTGGGGAGGCTGAGGTGGGGAGCCAAGCAGGTTGTGAGGACAAGGAAAAAAGGGCAAAACAAATCATTCATTCTGAGCACATTGCAGGAATCCCAGAAGGAAAGAAAATACAGTGAAAGCTCATTTCTGTCCTGCATGCTGTATGTCCTACTGCTCAGGACATGGATAAAAAGACAGAAGGAAGTAACTGACTTCTAAGAGCTACTGAACAAGTTAATGACAGCCAGAAAGAGATCTTGGCCCAGCACCTGCAGCCCATGGGGATGTCAGCATCTCAAGTGCAAGCCTGTGAGACCCTGACCTCATGCTCTGGATAACCAGGAGAAAGTACATTCATTCTGTGAAAATTCATCTTCTTTTTTAAAGTGTGACATAGAAGAGCTCTCTAGATTTGCTGTGAAGTAAAACTTACAAAATAGAGTAAAGAAAGCAAAGTTTACAAAGGGGGTTCATAAACATACTAATTTAAAAGCACAGAAAATTATGCTAATGAATTAGTTCTTGTAAGAATAGGCTTTTTTGTTTCCACTCTTTTTTTTTTTCTTTTTTCTTTTTTTTTTTTTTTTTTTGGTTGGATTTGTGCTTTTGTAGCTAGACTACAAACAGTGTGAGATTATGGTTCTGACAACAAACACCCTACTCTGGCAGTCACTTGCTAAGAGTCACCTCCTGCCAGAAAAAGTGACCAGTTTCTGGAGCCATACAGCACTGCCCCACAGGTTGCTGGGGACAAAATCAAGAGCAGAGGGCATCAAAACTGAAGACAAATCAAAAAGCAAGTGGGCTGTAGAACTTTCATCTGACGATTTCAAACTTGTGAGAACCTCGGAAATTTCTTTATTTTTCTTACAGCAAATTGGACAGACATTTTTTCTACTAATTTATGGCTCACATCTTTGATGATCACGTAAGGAATTAGGATGCTTAAAATAATTGTGCATGGCTGAGAGCACAGGGTTATTCTGGTAATACAAAGGAAAGCTATAGGCAGCCTATCAGCTTTGGATGGCTCCCAGTCAGAGGAGACAAATGTGAACCAGGACAGGCACATGGGGCAGGAAAGAGCTGAGGATGTAAGGCTGAGCTTCAGTTCAGGGGGTGAATAAAACCTGAGGTGCTGTTGAGCAGGAAAGGAATGAAAGGCAATATTTTGCATCAACACTTTAAAAGATTAAATAACTATTTTTAGTAATTAGCAACATTCCTGTGTCTTTATTTGTAGGCTGCAGCTTGTTTCATGTTAATTAGCACCAGTGTGCCCTGTATTTACCTTGCACCAAAAGCCATGGAGTCCATCTCTGCCTGCAGTCACTGGTAGCTGGACATTACAGCTGTTTCCTTTGTAGTGCTGTACATGACAAAGCAAAAAATAAAAAAGGATGAAGCCCTTGTTTCATTTAGTAACAGGTGTCTCTCTCAGCAGTAGCCAGGTATTTGGGTAGGGATGTGCCCTTGTTTCTGTAAATCACACTTGGATGTAAACTGAACCCATAAAGAAAACATATCCAAACAGTTAAAGCAGTACATTCTAAAGGCGTTTAGTATAACACACACAAATCCCCTCTGTGCCTTAGTGCTGTTTTGGGGCAGGAACACCAGACACAGGGGCTGCCAGGAGTGCTTTTGGCCCAGGACCAGGTCTTACTGCTTGGCTCTTTCAGTGGCAGCTTTACCAGCCAGCACAGGGCAGCCATGAGCTCTTTGGAGGGACACAGGAAAATGCCTTTCAAATTCCTCTAGATGGCACAGCACCTTGACAAATCTGGGAGTGAACATGCTTGGCAGACAGTGAGAGCCATACAGCCTCCTCTCCTTCCCAGAGAATGGCTTTTCCTGCTGAATTGTGGTTATTTGTTCTAATTCCACCGTTAGGATGGAGCTCCTGCTTAAGGCAAGGTAGGCTTTTGTGCCCAGATTCTTGCCTTCCCCATCAGCCTCCCAGGCACGTGGAGTTGGGGCTGCCAGCTCTGGCTCACTCAGGCAGGGATAGGGCAGGGATATAACATCCCACTGGAGGTCTTGCCTTGTGTAACATGTGGAAAAGATGAAGACAAAAATTTTGTGTGGTGTCCCATCCTTACTCGGCAGCTATGCTCAGAATTCAGCAAAAAACTGCTATTCAATCAAGCACCTTGCTCTCTAATACAGGCAACTTTTTAATGAGGAAACAGATTTCATGAAACCACTAAGTGGCATTGCAGACCTGAGAGAGAAAGATGGAATTGTTCCTACAGAGCTGCAAGCCAGGTTGCTCCTTGCATTACTGGAGCAAAGCAGTCAGACCAAGCACACCCAGTTTTCAACATGAATAACATGACCTCTCCAATGCCAAATTCCCTTGCACTGGACTGCTCATCTGCTGAGTCCCTACTCTTTCTTCTGTAACTTCTGTCTCATATTTAAAGGCGGATTATGAATTGCTTCAATTCTCACCCTTTCTTGTGAGGAAAAATGAGCTGTGGGTTTTTTATAACCTCTGAGCTGAGGGCTGATCCCAATGCCAAAATTTCTTGGCTTTATTAGTAACCCTACCTGGCACCTTTGCTGCTCAACACTGGTGAGCATACAACTTCTTTTATCTTCTAGAAAAGTTATAGGAACTGGTCCTAATTAAACAGTTAGCAATTACATATTTGCCCCCAGCAAACTCCCCTGCCAGGCTCTCTGCCTTTCCAAATATTTTGTTTACAGTTAAAACCACAGTAATCTGGGGAAGGATCTTTCCATATAGTAGATGGACTAAATTATACCCACACTGATACAGAGCATGGGAGATTTACAGAAGGCTGATCAAATTGAGATATGCACCAAAGGGGAAGTACATTTCCCTTGACCACATAACACTCATCAAAAGATAATGAATATGCAAACTACTTTTGACATGCACAGAAAGTTGTGGGCCCCAATTGCATTGGTTGTTCTCTTGCAGCCTTTTCCTCCCAAAGTCACCTTGGCCACTTAGCTGGTCTGGGAATGTATATAAATACCAATGAGCAAAGTGTTCTTTGCCAAGGCTGCTGCTGTTCTTTAACATGCAAAATGTCATAGATCATTTCTAGAACACCCCGCTTGAAGCACATGGGAGACCCTAACTCAGAGTATTTTTAGATGTAATATTTCTCAAGGCACAATAGATCTGGAATCAAAACCAAGCAGAGGTTGTTAATTTGTGATTGAGCTGGCTTCCTTGTGGGTGGCAGCTTGTTAAGACACAGAGACTCTTGATGTGTGAGCTGAGGTGTGAACCAAGATCATCATGCTGATTGTTTCTAGTTTACTCTGCTTATTTTGCACTAGATGTGCTGCCATACAAGCACAAGAAAAAAAATAAATTTAACATAGGTGGGACAAGAGTGACTAACCAAAGTCTGTCTATTTTGAGTGCTTAAAGTGTTTGGACTCCCAAGTTTTACTTCACAAAGGCCTCCCTCTGAGTTAAAATCATCTTACCATTTGGACTTACAGCTTGTAAGTAAAACAGAATCATGCGTTTTCCTGTATGGTCTGCTGCTGTCTGGTTATAGAGAGCCCCATCTGCTAAAGCTCTTTTCCTTACACCACATAATGATGGTGTATTAGTAATCAGAAAGCAGCTATGAGCTGTCATTCCAGGCACCACCTGTTTTCAATCATGTATAGAGAGATTTTGTATAAAATGAATAATTTAAATGTTCATTTTCTTGTGCACTGTAGTCACAAAAGTCCTTTCTCTTTGACCTTCTTTCTCAAGGTGGCTAAAAAATTAAAGATCTTCCAGTACTTAGTCTTAAAAAGAGGGAGCAGATACTGTTTAAACAAGGCAGAATAGTCTTAAACTAAAAGAAGAGCTATTTAGATTAGACTTTAGGAAGAAATTCATTACTGTGAGGGTGGTGAGGCACTGGCACAGATTTCCCAGAGAAGTTCTGGATGCCCCATCAAAGGAAGTGTTCAAGGCCAGGTTGGATGGGCTTTGAGTCTAGCCCACTCTAGTTGAACATGTCCCTGGAAATTCTATGATTCCATGATCTCTACATCAGGACTGCCAGCAAAACTGCACATCCCTAGTAGTAGAAGAGAGATTTTTGAGGAAAAGCATGTGTGTTTGCAAAGTCTAACTATGTCATCCTGCTGTTGTGTACAAGCTTCCTCTGTGAACACTATCCCCAGTAATTCTGAGAAGTGAGGAACAGCGTGACTTCACTTGCAGGATTGTTTTTGTATCTGTAATTGCCGAGGTTGCGTGTATGAAGTTGGTCCTATGGCTTTGGACAGCTCAGCCCACCACCTCTCTGGATTTTAAAGGGACTTGGGGGTTTAAAAACAACTCTGCTGCCAGAGAGCTCTGCACCTGTTTTTGCTGTAAGGAACAGCTCACATCACCCAGGCAGGGCAGCAAGCACTGACTCAGCCCATGTCAGGCTCTGGTGAGTGAACAGATGGTTTTCAAGCCTCATTTGCCCCTACTTTGCTTGTCTTCCACCACGCAGAGCTCAGAGCCATGGTACAGCTGGGACTCGCTGGTTTTATTCAGCGAGGAGCTAAGCACAGAGACACAGCACTGTGTGTCCCCTCTGCCCCCACCCTGAAGGCATCAGGAGAGCTCTGTGCCTATCAGGGTTAAGTCATTCCTGCCATTTACCTGGCAGGGATAAGTCACTAACATATGTAGTGGAAAGGAAAACAAGATGAACAGGTACGTGCTGCTTTGGGATAACTTTGACTAGAAAGAAAGTGGTACTAAACTGCTGAAAATATTACTCACTAGCAAAGCAGTTGTGATGGGGCTTGTCTATTTTGTGTATTTTCTCATTCTTGCCTGCTCTTTAGCAGTACCATAATAAAATGGATGAATAATTAAAACTGTGTCCCAGTACACATTTATAGTTTCCATCCTATCCTAATCCTAGATGTACAGTTTACTGTACCTGAAATGAAAGGGGCAAAAAACCCCAACCCTGGCTACAAGCTAAATAAGTGTCTCCTCTGGAAAGGTAATTAACAGCTGGTCTCCATGGAGCCTTTATCACAGAATCAATAGAAGTCAGCTCTGATTTGCCTTGTTCTTCTCTACTTTGTGCTGCTTTCACTGTTTATAAAAATGTTTATGGGTTTGGCTGTTGGACTCCCATTGGAAAACTGGGGCTGAGAGGGTCGTGTCAACTGAGTGCATGAAATCAAGTAAGTTTGCTTTGTTCGGAAACATTTTGAAAAATCTTGCTTTCAGGATTTCACCCTATCTTCACTTTCCTGACCTTTCTATGGCAAAACACCATTTATCTTCCTTGTGCTATCACAGAAATTATATCAGAATTCTGACTTTCTATTGATTCTGAAATCAATAATACAACATGAGACTTTTTTTTCTAAGACTTCTGTGGCAGCAGGTGTCGAAAAACACAAGATTTAGGAATGAAAACAATGTCAAAGTGGGAGATGGAGCTGTTTCTATAGCTGTTCACACAGCCTAGGCTCCCTCTAGGATCATCTGGAAAGGCATTAGAAACCTGAAGTGGCATGGTCAGCATGACTCTTTTTATATATTTTCTAGGAAAATAGGACTCTGGTTTAGCTTGCACTGAGTCCACAGAGGACTCAGAAATTGTCTGACTTCCCACACCTTTCCAGATCACCTAATGATCTAGATCTTCTTTCTCCCTCTACCCTTTTCTTGGCTCTTCTAATTCTCATTTACTCTTACCTTCAGAACTGTAATAAGAAGGGACTTGAAGGTGGAGTATGTTCCCTTATCTGTTGGCTGCATCCCAAGAGAGCAGAGCTGCCTGGGAACACAGGCTTTATGGAGTACCAGGGTGTTAAATATTTATTCTATACTGTGCAGCCTACACACCATAAAGGCCTTCTTTCCTTCCTGCACCCATTTTCACCTGTTTTTTTCACCCCTAATAAAGTTACTTAGCCACAAACAGGAAAATCAGAACTTAAAGCAAGCTCTGCTGCTGTTACTGTTATTGGCAGGGAGCAAACTGTTGTAGATAACAAAGCAGAAGGATATCAGGGGACTTTTTTTCTCACATGCAGTGCCCTGGATTTTTTTCCTATGGATTCTGTATTGGTTTTTCCCCTTGCTGTTTGTAACAAAATAGGGAAATGAGATTAAAAATTCAATACTGAATGCAAACAGGCCATTTAGCATATACTTTGTTCAGTAGCGCTCCATGTTTACTTTACCGATATAACCTTTCCAGACATTAGCCCCTTCTGGTATGATGAATAAATATTGTCTTTAAAATAGAAGCCTTACATCACTGCATACGTAATAGGTCTGAAAACATGGACACTTTCTAATCACCATAAATAACAAATGGCCATTTGTAGGTATTGAGCTGCCTGTCAACTCATGAGCTTTCACACACACAGGAAGATGAAGAGTGAGATGAAGAGTGAGAACAGGCTGACCCAAACCCCATCTGTAATAGCAGCATCTCCATGGACTCTGAGGAAATGGAAGTTCTCTAGAGGAACTGTCAGATGTGGGTTGTTGGTTTTTTTCTTTGAAGTTCAGATACTTCTTGATCATCTTTCTGAAATATAAATAAATAAGTAAACTATCATTCCAGAAAAAAAATACAGAAAGCAAATGCACCTATTTCTAGTTATATTGATAGCTTTTGGAAGAAAAAAGTAGAAGCTAATCCAAACTGGGCATGAATAAGGATTTAAGGGTCAGGATCCAAGCTGCCACCATATTTGGGAACGAAAGCTGGGACCCAGACTCACTGGGGCAAATAAGTGATCTCCTTTAACCACTCACCCTCAATCCCAGGAGTTTTCATCCCAGCGCTGTTAGTCGGGGGTTTCATTTTTAAGAAGTAGAAAATACCAATAAATTAATCCCTGCCCAATCCAAAGTCAAAACATATATATATATATATTTAAATAATAGTGTAGTCAAGTTCTCACAATACAAAAATGAATTGAGATGACTATTTCACTTTCATGTCTGTAAATTATGGATGATTTTTATAAGTTTATCTCCAACCATGCAATTCTGCAAGATCTGAAGGTTTTTCTATACTCTTGGGTGATTATTTAGCTCCTAATAATATGCAAATATTATGTTTCTTTCAGCATTAGAGGCACAATGCCAGAACAGTCACAACCCTCTGTTTTGTACTGCAAATTTCTTCAGCTAAGCAGGTGGCTTCTGAAGATGATGAGTGTATAACTGATTTTTCTCAATTTGCAAACTGGCAAACAACAACTGAGATGGAAGAATATTAGCAAGAAATGTATCCTAACAAAAAAAAAGACTGAGCATAGTAATCCACAGATGAAACTGAGGGAGAAAAGTTTTCCTTTATTTATGTTTAGCTGCTGTGATAGGGTGACTCCCTATGCATTAACTGTATGAAGTAATGAAATTAATTTTCAGGTCATGGAAAGGATGTCTTATTTTCTTTTCTACTGAAATTACTCTCTCCCTTCTCTTTTCCTATGTCATACACATTTGTGTTCTATTCCAAGCTGAGCTCTAGGAAGCATGTGCTCCTTTGGAAGAGATAGGTTCTTGATTCTTCCAATTTAGAATGTTCTGCAGAAAGAGATTTTGGATTTTCAGAGTGTATCTTTGGACTTATCTGTTAATTCAGCACATCTGTGATGTATATACACTCTGCTGTGTAGATCTGAATCTGTTTGGATATGAAGTTTGCACTTTGATTAATCCTACTCACAGTTTTGGATCCTCTGGCCTTAAACACCAGGCATGAGGTAAAGGTGGTAAAGGACAACATACTATTGTAGTTGTTATTTTTATAGCAACAGCTAAGTGAATTATAAAAGCAACATGAAATTAGACGGAACAGCAGAAAAGATAAAACACATTTTTATCTATTGACTCCCTTTCAAAATTTTCCAAGCATAACTTTAAAAGCAACCATTCGTTACTGCACCTTTAGTACAGGTGCTCATGTGGGTGCCTAGGGGAGTCCAGGTAAGGCAAAAATTCATGTGTTTAAACAGTTTTGTCTAGCTAGGTGACTGTTTTATTTTAAACAAGTTCGGCTGAAATTAATTAAATCTAATTTTGACAGAACTCTCAATTGTAAATGAGATTTTAAAATGCCAGAACCACATGTAAACTCTTGATCCAGTATAAGTTCATTTAGCTGGTTGCTATTTGAAGAGCTACAGAATAAACGATCATGCAACTATAGCCTAGGAATCAGGAAATAATTTCCTAGAGCAAGTAATTGAGGTAGTCAAAGATATTTTCTTTTCTCTTTTCATCATTGTTTGAGCATTGAAATACTAACAATCTTGGTGGATAATAGAATTAATTTTAGCAATTTTTTTTTTTTTGCAAAAGGTCTTCTTCTCACCAAAATCACAGTTTCCTAATTAAATTTTATTAACATGCTATATTTTAAATTTTGAATAATCATGGAAAGCATCAAAAGATTCCCATCTACATGAATGAAGACAACTGTGCAAAAACATGGAAAATGTGACATTTCCATTAAAAATTTTTATCAAGATTTAAGGAGCAAGAAATCACATCAGTGCAGGGAGGAGGGAAATTGCAGCCCATTCCATGCAGTTACAATTCTAAATGCCAATACACTTAGATTGGAAACTAAAAATATTCTCAGGTTAGCAACTCATTTCAATTTTCTCTCCTAATGCTCTTCTTGACACTCTAAGTGCACCAAATTGTGACAGATTGGGCTCTTTAGCAGATTTTTGAAATGTCTGGGAGATAGCTTTGCCTGGTTCCACCCACTTGAACAAGCACTGGGAATCCCTGAGGCAGCTTTTCCAGTTTTGCTTTAGGCTTTTTGCTGCCTCTCTAAACAAATACAGTGGGGCTGCCATGGCAGCACAAGATTAAATCAATGACAAACACAGAGTGTCTGCTCTTCTGGTCAAAAGTTAGGGTCATCTTGAAGCCCTTGCATGCTTTGGCAGGAGGAGCCAAGCAGAGGGCTGAAGGGGACACTTGATGGAGACAGCAAAGACTTGGAAAAACTGCAGGTGTGCAGCACAGAGGAGAGGGGGAGAAAAGCTTTGGCAGGTAGGGGCAGACTGAGATAATCAGCCTGGAAGGGACAGCAAAGGTCCCAGTGCTGTAGAGGAACACCACGGACAAGAAGGAGCTGGGCCACTCCTGGTGCCTGTGTATCTAAAGGTTAAAAATATTCCACTGAGCCCTCAAGAAGCAGCAGCAGGGACTTAAACCAGAGCTGCATTGCCCTAAGTGAGGATGGCAAAGAGGAGATGAAAGAGTGGAGGTGTTTACATTGCTCTTGAGCCCAGCAGACTGTCCAAATGTGCAGCTGCCCCTCTGCTGCCTGCTGTGACTCCTCCTCCACATCCCCGTGGGATAGGATCATCCAGCAAAAACCTTTCATCTCTGTGGAGACATTATTGAATGTATCTTACACTGTGGCTTGAGATATGCTGAAATGCTTGCAGAACATGAAAGTTCTTGGAAGTATAGTGTTGCTGAGCTGGGATGTTGTTAAATCTGAATAGAGAATGTTTCAATTGCTGAGATTTTATCAGTAACCCTCAGTGCACCATACAATGAATACCTGCATATTCTTCAGGTTCTGTTCTCTCTCCTGCATGGTCAGCAGGTCCTGATAGTTCTCCAGTTTGGGTGAATGACAACTCAGAGGTGAGGATCCACATGTTATCATTCTTCCTGCTTTGTGGGACAGGAATTGGAACAGAGAGGGAGCTAATTTGGGATGATATGTGCAGCTGGCTTGAAGCACAGCTGTTGCTTTGAAGCTCCAAAGTTACTTCTTGGTGATGAAGGTAGAGGGAGAAACCTTTGCAAGATGGTACTGGCAGATGTGTGGGTTCCTCATTATTCCAGCAGTAATGGACTGATTTCAGATACTCCAGGCAAGCGACCCCAGTGGCAGCGGCGGCCGGCTCCGAGCGGCCCCGCCGAGCAGCAGCGCCGAGCTGGGCCACCTGGCCCCGTCAGCAGCCCCAAGCCCTCACGGCCCAAGCCAAGCCAGTAAACCCCGCCATCCCGCGATTCTGTTACTAATGGGCAACTTTGTTGCACGCGGATCCTCACTGCGAACGACAGAGCGGCTTATAATTGGGTGCAGCTTGTGTATGGACAAAGAACAAAATGTTTGCCAACACTCGGAGATGCGGCTTATAGTCAGTGCGGCTTGTATTCGTGAAATTACTGTAATTTAAATATTGAGAAGTCTGTCTGCTCAACTGTGTTAGACTGTTACTAGACAGACTTCTTTTAACAGGTGAAAATGGCAGTCCTGGTTTGATCAGTCAGAAGCATGTGTTCTTTTCATCCCACTGTAGTCACTGATTTTGGGGAAAAAATGCTAAAGGCATAAGATTTGCCACTCTTGTGGCCACTATGTGTTGTAGGAAGAAAAGGAAACAGGCTTTGCTGTTTCTCTGGATGGGTTCAGGTGGATGTTTAGGTGAAAATGTCATGCATTCGGTGCTCTGAAGATCAAAAGAGCAGCAGGCTGTGCACATATCCAAGAAAACTGTTTTCCTTGAGAATAACATATTGGTATCTAGACAGCTTGTTTACGGTCCAAGCTGCTCCTTGTTGTGTCCATGGTTATAATGATCCTTTGATGACTGCCAGCTGATGACAGGAGCATTGACAGCTGCTCTGAAGCTCCTCCTCTTCTCCAAAGCCTGTAAGCTTATGGGCAATCTGAAGAACAAGGCAGTGTAAACTGCTGTGTTCAGCATTTAGCCTGCAAAATGGAAGACACTCTAAGTGCTGACATAAAGACATTGAGTGACATCTGGGGAGCACATCATCCCCATGGCCATCACCATCACTATCATCTTCATCACCGCCACCATTTACCTTCCCCACTGCAGTGTAGTTGCATCTTGAATGGGGAAGATGTTATCTGTTCCTTGTTCAGAAGGTGAATTCATGTTGAAGTCCATGCAATGTTGCCCTGAACAAGACCAAGTTTGTTAGCGCCTCACCTAAACAATATTCAAATTAATGGGCACCCTTTAGTTGAATTTCAGGGCACACAGTTGGGTGATGCATTTAGTGTGAGAAACATCCTCAGTTATTATAACTTAAAATCACTGCAGGTAGCTAAAGTCAATTTGGCTGTGCCAGCTTGTGCCAATAAATTCTCTTCTCTGTGTGGAGATACAGGAATAAAATGCCTTGCACATAGAGAGAGCCTGTAAGGCCACACAAGAAAATAATTGGAACTGTGGGAAGACTGTAAATAATTTCAGCAACTATTCATTGGGAAATAGAAAATAATACCTCCAGCTCATTATTTTCAAGCAGTTGCATGCTGGCCTGTGGAAAGATGGGATATTTTTCTTTGAAGTCCTGCACTAATACTGTTACACCCACCACAGTATTAGAGTACATATTTGACAGAGTTGTTTGAAACTGGAAAACTGAAGGTTTTTCTATATACTCTAAGATATTTCTCCTTTTATCTGTTGTTTACAAAATTCAGATATTGACCATCCTATCATTTTTACTGGGGAAAAGTCAAGTCACTTTGCATGGAAATTGTACCTACTGTGTAACAACATTCAGAGGAAATCCATATTTCACTCAAGGCAGTATCTATTTTGGCTCTTCATGCTGGCTAAGGATAGCGTAACACTCCTACTCCACCCAACCAAAGGCTACATCCTTGTGAGACTCTTGCCCACATAAAGTTGTGGCATATCTTCAATACTTTAAAAAGAGTTGTATGAATTTCAGGGGATCTTTAGGGCTTTCTAGGACAGGCTCAAAACTCATTGCAGTGACTACAAGAGACATGTACACAGTGCTGAATAAGCAGTTTGGGATCACAGAGCTGTGGTGTCCCCTATCTGTCAGGGAAAGGGATTCTCTGCTTTTGCTAGCACTACTAGCACTGAGTGTATCAAAAGAGCTACATCTTCTAACACGGCCAAATTAATAATTTATTTAGTGTGATAGGTTTCTGAATGCCAGTGGAATGAAAAAAGTGCATAAACAAAGCAGTCTAACACCTGCCTTGCAGCTCTTTGCATTAGCAAACCTGAGTAACTTGGGGTCAGGGCAGATTGCAGCAGGGAGAGCCACAAGAGCAGCAATGTCCATGTCCATGTCCTCTCTTGTCCATGCAAACTATGCAGGCACAGCTTGGTTCTAATCCTGGTTGCTGGCACTCTGGTCTAAATACACCTCATAAGGATTTCTTTAGCTTCCCAACTGTCACACAGGAGTAGCATCCCACAGGGAGGAGCTGGCAGAGGAAACTGAGGCAGATGGCCTCTCAGACCCTTCCTCATCCAAAGGGCTTTAAATCCTTGTGTTTCTCTGGGAATCTGTCTGCATCTCCAATCCCCAGCAGGGAATAAAGATGAGCATGATATCTACGATTTATTCTCCCATGGCTGTGTCCCATGACTGCTAAAATCTAAGGGCAAAGCTCTTTCCTTTATCCCCCACAAAAGGGAAATGTATGCACACCAGTGTGTCTTGTTTCTAGGTCACACCTTCCCACTCACTTTCCTCCAGCCTTTCCACTGCTTTTCCAGCTTTGTAGAAACACTTCAAAACCTGTCTCATCTCCATACAGCAAGTGCACAGCTATGCCAGGAGTGGCCAGGGTTAGCAGCAGGAAATTTCAAATCCTGCACCAGATGGCTGAGAGAGTCTAGCAGCTCTTAACAGTGGGGGAGGCAGAGGAGTGACAGTCTGGCATGGCTATAAGGAAACATTTCTTTGCTCCCCAGCACACTTGTCTCAGCATTTGCAGAATTGCTAAGCCATACGGTTCGCTGTAAGGAGAAACAAGCTGTGTGGAGGGAAGCAGGGAGCACCCCTTCAGACCATGGGCTGGCTTTCTGCAGATAATTTTTACTTCTCTTCTTCCCATTGCCTTCCTTGCCTTAATGCTGGCTGTTGTTGAAGCAAGGTTTGATGAAGGGACATTTCTGGTTACTGAAAAGGGGTTTTTTTTGGTTGCTCTTTTTATTTTATTATGGGCTACTTTGAGATTGGGGCATGTTTCTGAGTGCTAAGAAAGGGACTTGCCAAGCACAATAATTTTTTTTACCTTCTACTAGAACAGCTGCCAAAAAGGGGTAACTGATTCTATACTCTTTTTGTTCAGCCTTCAAAGCCTTTCACTGCTCCATCTCCTGCCTGTGTTGATGAGACAAACCGTAGCCTGTCACATTGCATTTGAAAGTGACCTCGATTACATTAAAGCAGACCATGGTATCCTGGAGGAGCTTGATCCCCACATCACAAAGCCACTGTAAAACATCAACCCTTTGTGTTGGCGGGCTGCAGAAATGTAGGAAAGGTGGGTGCACGCTGCAGAATGTAGAGATAACTGAAGTAGATGAGATTTTTTCTGGCAATATCTGACCTGTAGAAGCTCTGTGCTTCTGGCTACATGATGCCAGGCAGGGTGTGGGACTTGGCACTGACTGGGCTGAACTGTTTGGTGCTGCTTCTTCAGGGCAATCTGGTATCTCCTTCCCCTCTGCACTGCAAAGGTGCAGCAGGGATCTACATTTGGAGGCTGCTCCTAATCCAAATGTTTAAAGTCACATCAGACAAAAAGAAGGGGAAAAAAGATAGAATTTACCCACTTCTGCAGCTGATCTGGCTGCAGCTGGGTGAGGTTATGCCTCTGTAGCCTGTGCAGAGCTAGAAACAGAAAGACACACTCCCAAGTCCTGGCGGGTCGCTTTGTTTGAAAGATGAAGGACATTGGGAATGCCAAAGCTTCACAAGGCTGCTGGCAAAGACTGCGCAACAAAGAAATGGTCTCCCAGTAGATTCATGAGCAAATACTGCCACAAAATGAAAGTTATTCTTTCCTGCAGCAGAGCCTATCAATCTGACAATGCATGTAACCAGATTTTTTTTATGCTTCCAAACTGGGTCTTAGAGCAATTTGCGTGTTGGGTTTTTTTCATTGTTTGCACAACCCTAATGTGGACTGAGCACAGATGCAGCAGGATTTAAAATAAACAGACTCTCTGCCCCAAGACAAAGTCACCACAGTGACTGAGACCTACATAATTCAGCTGATTTGCTGGGGGAACTGGAGGTGTATTCAGCTCAACATGTGCAGTGCTGTGGCAATAACATTAGCAGCTCCAAGCTGAAAAGGTAAACAAAATGATGAAACCCTTTGGGATGAGCATTGATCAAAACCTCAGGGAACCTGGTGCAGGTTCAGAGGAGGATCCATGCTCTGTATGTTCAGCCCCTTCTGGCAGCCTTGGCACTGCTCCCACAGAGCCATATTGTGACATTACAGATCATCTGACAAGCTGTGGATGTCATACAGGCACAGCCAGGAAGAACACTGCTCCCTCCCCAAAAGATCGTGCAATTCATGATTTTCCTTTAAAGCGTGCCACTACATTCCTGTCTCCAGCATGTAAGTGCCTTTTACATTGAGCCTCACCATCCCAGGGTCATTCCAGCCCATTCTGCCACCAGGATATCTCAGCCTGCAAAACATAAGTATGCTGAGAAACTATTCCCACAGGGAATGCCTTCAGTCCTTGACTGTGTACAGCAAGCAGCATGAGAGCTCAGCCTACTGCCATGAAAATAAAATGTACTTCTCCATGGTAGAGTGGTCAGAAAAAACCAGAGGCCTGTAGCTCCATAGAAGTTGTGGAAGTGGGATCCCAAACGTCCCCTGCCCACTCTCTCACAGGTGATGGAAGTCTCACTGGGATCAAAAATTCTGTTCCATTCTCTTCCTGCTCTCTAAATGTGGTGCTCAAAAACCCTATGAAATTTTTGGGCAGGTAGTGGTTTCTCTACATATCTAACCAGAAAAACTGTATTTGTCTATCCTGAAATCACTTTATTTTCTTCACCTTTCAGTGTTTTTTTCCAGCCAACCAGAGAATTTAAAGTGTCATTTGATAGAGGAGATTGAATCAGACCACCTTGCAAATACAGAACAGCTGGAGCAAATAGCATACATTTAAACTGTAAACTGGGTTAGGTTTACATTTGCATTTATAGCTGAAAACTCAACAGTTGTCCCTAAGCCATTCATGCACAGAAGAAAAGAAATGCCATCAAACACATTATTTTCTAGGGAACACTTACTGAGACTTATTTTAAAAGCAGTGTTTAAAAATGGAAACACCATAAAATTGTGAAACACAGGATAAATGTAGGTAAAACTTATTTGACATTGAAAGTGTAATTATTGTAATTTTTCTCTAGGTATTTATTACATGTTTAAAATAATTTGTTTGCTTCCCCTTAAGTCATTGCAAAAACAAACCAGCAAAACCTGTGCTACTATTACAGTAACAAATACAAATAAAAAGATCTCTCATTTTAGTTAATTAAATGAAGTTTGTGGTTAATTGCTTTCCTAACAAATTTGGACCTAAGAATGATAGTGTTGGTAGAAGGAAGGAAATCATTCAGTAGATGACAGCTTATTAAATTATTATAATGCTTATGGCAACAAAAGGAGCTTATGCTGTAATAATTGTACCCAAAATATGCTGAGAAGGAAGAACACAGCCCTGAATGAGCTTATTCCTGCTTGCATTAGAAGTTGTGGTTGTGGCACACCAAGGTGAACTCAGGCCTTCTGTAAATGGTCCAGCTCTGTCCTGTTTTGAAAACACAAGTCAAGGCAAGGGTCCTCCAAACTGCCAGGGCATTGTGGGAAGCAGATCTGTGAGCAAAGAGATCTCCAGCATGAGCAGGGCAAGGACAGGGCATCTTCTTCTCATCTCAAGGCCCTGAGAGCAATCACAACAGGCTCGGGGATTCTCAGGTCAGTTCTGGGGAGGAGGAACCAGAGCTGTTTTTATTCCACTAATAATTTTTATTCCCATCTTCAGCCTGTCACCCTCATGGTCTGCTGTCCTAGGCTATCTTGTATCAGGATTCCTCTCTCTAACTGGGATCACATTAAGTTATAAATTTAATCCCAACTCCTGAAGTGTGAAGAACTGATTATTGAGCTCTGTTCGTGTTGTAGCACTGACAGAAACCAAATCCCTTTTGCACTGACAGCTAACCAAATGAAAACGTGTTTCCTTTCCCTGCATGTTCTCTTTAAAATTACTTGCTCTCATTTTTGAGTGGACTGGTATATTTGCTGGAACATGCAAAGGGTAAGAAGAAACATTTTCATATTAAAAAATAAGTGTATCAAGTTCTTCAATGCCATTTCTTAATGAGGCTGAGGTTGATGCAGCTTAAGAGCTGAGGAGAAGAGGCAGCAGAAGAACAATGAGGGTGCACTGCAGTATTTACAAACTGCTGTGTTTGTCTAGATAATCTCAAACTCTGCAGGCACCTAAATTCTTGTTTCATTCTGCACTTCAAGATGCACAGGGTTATTCTGTAACACATCCAAGATGGCAATAGAAGGACTGAGCCAGAGCTGGGGATTTTCAGTGCCAGAAACACTAAGAACAAAATGGCCTTAAATTCTGCTGCTTGGCCCTAGTCATGCTCATGGTGGAAGCTGTTATTTTTCTTTTTGGCCCTCTGCCTACAAAAAGTAAACATGCAATTAATGTTAAAAGGAAAATGAGATCAAACTAAGATCTTTTTCCCTGTGGACCTTTAGGATTGAAAGGTTTTTCTTCTTCTGTTTTAACAGACTCTGGTGCAAAGCCAAAAAAATAACAGGCCACTGAGGTGGAGCAAAAGTAAAAGCCTTATACTTGTACTGGACAAAGCTAAAAAGTTGAAAACAAAGTAACATATCCTTTTTGTGTATCCCTTGTTATGCCTAGAGACGGGAGGATGGCAACAGGGTGTTAATTCATAAAGAGTGGGGCCCATTTTGCAGATTGCATCTGTGATTATTTATCATCCATTGCCTTATTTTCATCTTCAATAGCATGTTTTAATGTATTGCTTGTCAGTGTCAGGGTTATGGACTTCCTGCAGGTGTATGCTAGAAAGTGTTATGTATTTCACCAGTGATTTTTTTTTCAATTTAAAGTATAAAAAATGAACATTGACTGCTAGCTTATGGGGAGGGGAAAAAAAGGAAAAAAGCTAGATTAGATTAAATTTAATATGACTGGAAACATTCCACAGTTTCCTTTAGAAGTCACAATCAGACACATCCTTGTTGTTTCTATTTCATTTGCTCACGGCGATCTAGGATATTACAAAACATTGTCCCATTCTTTTGGCTGAAGGAATTCAAATACAATAGAGACAATACATGAAATCACCCATTTCATTCCTTTCCCCAGTGTCCCTGGACTCACCAGTTGGAATTTCATCGGGTCAAAATGTGGATGTCTGGCTCTGCCCCAGCTGTACCAAAGGAGGACGAATGTCCAGCCAGGGCTGCTAACATCCTGTGCAGGGGTGCAGAGGGGTGGGTGTCCAAACCTCCCCACCCAGCTGGTCACCAAGGCTCTGGTGACTGCAGAAGGTGTGCTCTGGATGTGCCTGAGCCTACCTCCTCTTCATCTGCAGTGCAGTGCAGCTGGCCCAAAGAGTGCCTCTGGCCTGGAGCTGTCCTAGAGCTCAGTGTCACTGGCACAGGATTAGCTGAGAGAGGGCAGGAATGTGGCTGTGCTGAGGAAGACCATAAAGGGTCAGAACAACCATCCAGGTACCTCATGATTTGCATAATGAGCTTCTTTGAGATTTTCTTTACCTGTGTTTGGTATCTAGAAAAACCTATCACGGACCAACAGCCTGGTTAAGGTTTAATTTTACTCATTTGGTTAAACAGTTGTATGTGGCTATATGATTGTTTAGTTCTAAACCAGCTTGGCTGCAATGAATGAAGTCTAATTCTGAAGGAACTATCAATTGTAAATCAAATTTAAAATGCCACAACCACATGTAAACTCACAATCCAGTTTAAGTTCATTTAGCTGGCTCCTGTTTATACAGCTATGGCATCAAGGATTGTAGAACCAAGGAAGCCTAGGAACCAATTTGAGGAAAAATTAAAACCACAAACCAACAAACAAAATTATTTAGGCCTTTTTCTCAAAATTCCCCTCTGCGATATTCAGGTAAAAGGCAAATTTCCAGTCAAGAGGCCAGTTCTGAAATCACCCAGCACTTACATGGGGCTAACTGCATAGGTAAAGCATGTAGAGACATTTTGTTTTCCAAGTCAAAGTTTGTGTACTCTTCACTAAAGATTTCCTACAGCAAATACTAGAGGTAGTCAGAGAGGGCATATTATCTTCTTTTCTCTTTTCGTCATTATTTGAACATTAAAATGTTAACCATCTCTGTAAGCAATTGAGGAGTTTTTAGCAAGTCTTTTGCAAAAGGTCTTCTCATCAAAAGCAATAATTTTGAAAACAAGTTTTATTAACATGCTATATTTAAAATTTTGAATAATATTAGCATCAAAAGATTCCTATTTATATGAATGAAGACAACTGTGCAAAAACATGGAAAATGTGACATTTCCATTAAAAATTGTTAGGATCATTTAAGGAGGAAGAAATCACATCAGTACAGGGAGGAGGGAAATTGCAGCCCATTCCATGCAGTTACAATTCTAAATGCCAATACACTTAGATTGGAAACTAAAAATATTCTCAGGTTAGCAACTCATTTCAATTTTCTCTCCTAATGCTCTTCTTGACACTCTAAGTGCACCAAATTGTGACAGATTGGGCTCTTTAGCAGATTTTTGAAATGTCTGGGAGATAGCTTTGCCTGGTTCCACCCACTTGAACAGGCACTGGGAATCCCTGAGGCAGCTTTTCCAGTTTTGCTTTAGGCTTTTTGCTGCCTCTCTAAACAAATACAGTGGGGCTGCCATGGCAGCACAAGATTAAATCAATGACAAACACAGAGTGTCTGCTCTTCTGGTCAAAAGTTAGGGTCATCTTGAAGCCCTTGCATGCTTTGGCAGGAGGAGCCAAGCAGAGGGCTGAAGGGGACACTTGGAGACAGCAAAGACTTGGAAAAACTGCAGGTGTGCAGCACAGAGGAGAGGGGGAGAAAAGCTTGGGCAGGTAGGGACAGTCTGAGATAATCAGCCTGGAAGGGACAGCAAAGGTCCCAGTGCTGTAGAGGAACACCACGGACAAGAAGGAGCTGGGCCACTCCTGGTGCCTGTGTATCTAAAGGTTAAAAATATTCCACTGAGCCCTCAAGCAGCAGCAACAGGGACTTAAACCAGAGCTGCATTGCCCTAAGTGAGGATGGCAAAGAGGAGATGAAAGAGTGGAGGTGTTTACACTGCTCTTGAGCCCAGCAGACTGTCCAAATGTGCTGCTGCCCCTCTGCTGTCTGCTGTGACTCCTCCTCCACGTCCCCGTGGGACAGAACCATCTGCCTACTCAGCTGGTGGGAGAGTCTGGCTATTAAAAATGATGCTTCTCAAAGCGTACCTAAAGGAATTTATCTGCAGGTATTAAAATGTCACTGTGTTGCAAAATGCTCTGTGCGTCTACCTACAAATTATATTGTTTGAGAAATTATAGGTCAGGATATTATGCTATTTTTTTCTCTGATGCCTTTTGAAGACTACTGCAATCCAGAACTCATAAAGCACCATATTTTTTCACTTCATGCCTTTCCATTGTAAGCCAAAAGGCCAATTATGAGGACCACATATATTTTGTCTTGTTATTAATAACACCAGAATATGCTAAATAAGGTTACTGGTTGTAAAATGAAAGCAAGTGTCCCCTTTGCAAAATGACAGTTCAGTTTATACAAATGAAATATGATGAAGGCAACAAATCTTAAGTAACATGTAGGATATAAGTAAGACAAAGAGGTGTGTTGTTTGCACTAAAAGCTTTATGAAATTGCCATTTCCTTCCTCTGCACAGCATGCAGACGTAGCACTGAGCAATTAACTTGATATCTTTGGATTACTCCCAAACTATACTTGACTTTGTTACACACCCACAGAGGAATGACTGCTTCTGCTTCCACTGATACCAGCAGCATGCAGACAGATCCCACACTCACCACGTGGGTCACAGACAGGTCTTTCTAGGATCTTGTATTGCTAATGTATTCTGAAGTTGTAGTTTTTCTCCTTCTCACAAGTCACCTGCTTTATGGCCTAGCCCATCCACAGTTCTCTCCTGGCTGGAAAGGTATGGGCCAGCTTTGCTAGGAAATGAACCTTTCAGAAGAGATGACACCTTGGACTTCTCTGGCTGTGGCCTATATGTGGGGTTTATATAACATACTAACCCTGGAACATGTGCAGGAGTCTGAGAGAAAGAATAAAATTCTTCTGGAGTAATAACTTACTGTATAGAATGAAGAAAATTTCATTTGCACATACTGAGATAACAACATCCAATCAACAGGTGGTTCAGTCATCACTGACACCTGATTTGAATGAGGCCAGATAAGAGCTTGAGGTTCTGCATGCCAGCAGTTGATGGAACCACAGGGCACAGAGTCCATCTTGATGGTGATCCCTGTGGTCATTGAAGTGTGAGCTGACCCAGCACAACAGAGCTCCAGCTGAGGAGCAGAACAGACCAACTACTAAGTGGCAAGGGAGGTGAACAAATGTCAAGTCACATTTTCATCTGACAGTGGCACAGCTGGGTCTCTTGCACCATGGAGCAATCTCAGATTTGGGGGGCATTTGATTAAAGGGAAAGAGATATCTGTATTTCTGTCTGCTTTTTTACTGGCTTTATTTTGTTCCAAATAGTCATTAAAAATGCATGGCTTTGTTGAATGTGCAACAGAGGGGACTCCTGAAGATTCACAAAACAAGAAAAATCATTCATGTCCAAAGAATGTCCCATTGAAATAAGAGACAATATTCTAAAAGTAGGGAAAATTAAGCCTAGTTAGAGATAATTGCTGTTGAAAAAGTAGCCTACAATGTTACCCTGCAAGGAAAGCTGAGAATGCAATCTAAACAATTTTCTGAATCCTTGGTCCCATGATACAATTTAAAGTGCTTGCTTTGCTGAGAACTTCCATTTTCATCTTCATAGAAAAGGACACTTCATTAAAGACATGAGTCTGTTTCTCCCATGCTTAAATTAGAGGAAAAACTAATTCTAGTTGGACTGTCCCCTGAGCAAGAAATGCTCAGAATTAAATAATTCAGGGTAGACCCTGGCCCAAGAAGAGCCACAAAATACTTGTTGGTACATCATATGTATTTTCAATTTTCAGGTCATTTGGTGTTGCTGTGTTGCAGTCACATTTCTACTTCCTTTGTAAGAGGAAGAGTGAAGAGAGGAATGCTAGAAGCAGTGACAATACCTACCAGTATGTATGGGTACCAGATATAACAGAGCTGTGCAATTAGGTCCCTGTGTGTATCTCTTGTGTTAAATCCTGGGCATCAACAAGGAAGCCTGCAACCAATCCAGAACCTTCGACTCCAATGCTAATGATTTTCTAATTCTTTTAGCCCAGAACAAAACACTGTCTTTGTGAAGAGTACAGACTAAACCAGAGGAGCTAACTCAGGATACCCTGGTATCACACACAGGTAACAGGAAGAGTTTGGTGCCTGTCATACAGTTCAGAGAATCTGCATGAGTTGTCTCACATCACCTGTTAAGTGGGAAACCAACCTGGCATGAGTACAAGGCAGCTCAGTGTCCCACAGGCAAGAGCTGCTTGACAGGCAGTGCTAGAAACTGGTTTGCCCTGCATTTGTATACAAAATGTCCATGCATATACATGCATTCAGTCAGGACTATATATTAACACACATGAAAATGGCATCCTCTTCCACACCATGTCCCTTTTTTTCTTTAAACCTATGAGCCCTTCAGGTCAAGGGTTGTCTCATACACTTGCCGCCCAGGTGTTATTGGAATGCAGATTAGGATAACTCAAGAGCTGTGCTGACAGATGCTGTTGATTCTTGAAATCTTGCCATGATGCCCAAACCAAGTTTTTAGTTCCTTTCATCAAAAATACCTCTTTCCATTCTGAGAGCAAAGCAAGGCAAATCATTATCATTATCCTGTAATGGAGTGATAAAACCCAGTGACACACACAAAGCAGCTGTCACGGCTCCTCTCAGCCAGACCATCAGCCCTGTCTATTTTTTATGACAGTTTTAATGACAGTGATGTGCTGATGTCAGGGACAGGAGGGGCTGTAGGAGGGGCAGATTGTCACTTAATGTTGTCCTGTTGCCCAAGGCGACTGAGTGTGCCCAGACCTTTGAAAATATATTATTTTCATGGCCCTTGTCTTGCTTAATTATCACTTCGGCAAGATAATTTCATTTCTTCCTCCCCACCATCCATGCTTATTCTTTATAAAGATCTCTCTTGAAGTAGAAAAGGTCAACTATGAAAAAAGTCATAGCAGAAACGAGTGCTAAATAAAGGTTAGATTATTTGGTTTGTTCTCCTGTGTAAACAGCAATTATGTTTTCTTCTTTGTGATTTATTAATGAGTGAACTGACAGAGATGTCTATATTTATATTCTGTGAAAAATCTCATTAGAAAGGGTTCTTGAGACTTTTTCTTGAATAAGGCTGCTGCTTGGCAGAAGGACAGCCCAATAGTGGTAGAATGTCTCTGCTTGGCTTATGAAGATCTACACAGCTTTCATGTATGGGAATATGTATATCCAAAAAGGTACACGGTGCAGAGTCAAGTAGAACACCTCCCGAAGTCAATAACTGAAGGGTTAATCCAGCCAAAGTGGTTAGCAAATTTTAGAGGTATAAGCTCTGTGCTTGCTGGAAGAGGACATTTAAAATGCTTTCTCTCTGTTCTTTGACATCTGATAAATGCAGAATTTTTACAATGGAACATATCCTCCATTTGATTCCTGCAGGAGCAACTGCAGCTCTTCCAGACCTAAACTGGGTTATAAAGAATATCCACTTAAGGACCTAGAAGATAAAAATAGAAAGAAACTTTCCTTCATTTTTCTGAAAACCGAGACATGCTTGGGAAAAAATAAAGCTAAAATTTAGCTGAACTGTTTAGGACTCCTGTTAGTTTTTGTTTTTTTACCTATTACACCTCCATCTTCCAGCCAGCCAGCATGTGAAGTTGTAATACTTAAGAGTCCCTTGCCTCCCACTATGTGTGTTAAATGGTATGATACTTACTGCAGCTGTCATGTCACCTTCCTTTTGGTCTATTGAACTGAGCAGTCTGGAGCTCAGATGGTCTGTCACCATTCCAAAATGTCTGCAAAATAAACCCTCTTGGATAAAGGTGCTAGAAAATAACAAAGCAAACAAGAAGCACGGGGGTTGAAGGAAAACACTTGCAGAGATAGAGTAGGGCTAAAGGGAGGCTTAAGGTATAAGGTGGGATGAGTAAGGCAGTGTCATTCCAGCTGCAACAGGCTGAGTGTTGTTGATGAGTGCCAGAGAGCCAGACAGTTTTCACAACAGGCTTTTGCCTTTTCCTGTCTATTTGTATGCAGCACATCACACATTCAAGCTGGTGGAGAAAGTGACCTTACACAAGGGAAAGCGAGAGTGAGCCCAACTGCTGTGCTGCTCCAAGGCAGCCAATCCACAGCCGATGCCTTGTTGCTAAATTAAGCAACAGGACAGGGTCTGAGGCAGACATGCACTCAGGGCTTCATAAATCAAATTTCCCTGCAGCAATAGAAGCTTACAGGGAAAAAGCAAACAGTGCTCTTGCAAACTCATTCATGTATTTCCAGACTGGGCTGCTTTTTTTTTTTTTTTTTTTGGCCATTTCTGAATAGTTCACAGCTATTAGTAAATAAATGTTGCAGCAGATTTTTACTACATCATAATAGACCACTTAAACTATTACTGAAATATTTACTGAAATGAAACAGTATTATGTGTGCAAAACCCAAATCTCATCTGCAGGAAAACTGAAACAGAAGCAGTTTAAATATTGGATCATAATTATCCTTAATTGCAAAAGCTTTGAACTAAAAAAGAATTGAACCCTTCTACTTGCTGGGCTTGATTTAGCACTTCATTAGTCAGATTTTGCACCAGTTACAGAGCTGCTTTGGAATTCAGCTGGAGTAGCACAGCAGTGAATAATAGGCATGCTTTACAGATGTACTGCTTGTGGAATTGGAGATTTGAGGGCTTCTAAGGTTGATGTCTAGAGGGCTGCCAACCAGGCATCACCTGAAGTTCCTCTCAAGGGAAGAATCTGAAAGCTTTTACTTTTGTGGGTAAAATTTGAATGGTATATTCATCTTATCAAGCTGTCCTGCAGGGATGCCTGACCTACTTGAAGTTCCCAGCTGGAAAAGCTTTGGTGAATTCTGTACAGACACTTGCCTTCCAGTGTCAGTTCAACAAAAAGTAGGCAGGGCCCTGGATCCATCTGCCTGATTCCTGCAGGAAACTTTCTCACTTTTCCTGTTCAGCTGCTCTGTGTCATATCATGGTATTAGTTAGGCAGCAACAGAGAATGAGGTTTCATTGGGTAAAGCCTTGTGCAAACATGGAATGAAGAATGTTTTACACCAAATGAGTTACTCACTTGTGTGGGACCACTCAACCTGTCCAGGACAAACTGTGTTTCTATGTCTACTGCTTTCATAGGTTCCCTGCTTCATTAGTGACCACTATGTGCTGAGAACCATTAAAGTATTTTTTTATTCTTTCAAACCTTGAAAGAGCCACTCTTCCTTTTGAATTACAGTTTGGGCTACGATAGCTAATTTTAAAAATGGCAAGTTTTTATTTATAGAAACTGAAAGGCGCACTTCTTGTTTCTGAAACAGAAATAAGAAAAAACAATTGCTTTTCATACCAGCATTGTAAAGAGAAGTGGTAGAGGAGTGCTGGGACCTTATCCACAGCTCACATACAGTTCCACAACAACTTAGGCCAAGACTATGATGGAGGTTTCACTCCTCTTCCTGTTCCCTTGAAGGGTTGGAGGTCCCTGTACATTTGTGGTAAGATGGCTTGGAGAACTGGTATAGATAAAATTAATAATTTGGAGAGTGATACTTTTTGCCTTCATTAGCCCTCTGTTCTAGCTCACCACGGAGGCAAGGCAATGTTTATGCAGGTCTGAGGAGAGGCAGGAGCATGCAGCTGTGAGGAGGAGGCAGGCAGGGCACTGAAAACTGCCCTAAAACTACATTCCCCCATATCCTTCTGTGAGTCCTCCAGCAAATACTGTGTCTGTGGCCACTCTGCTGCAGGATGAAGTTAAACATCATGGAGTAAGGTCCATCAAATCTTGTCCATTTTTGTGTCCTCCACAGCGAGGTGATTTGGCATGGACTTGAAGCATCCTACCTGCCAGCCAGCTGAGCACAGGAATTTCTCAGCAGAGTGCTAGCTGGCCCTGGTAAAGTGATGAAATACAGTAATTTCACGACCATAAGGCGCACCGGACTATAAGGCGCATCCCCCAGGAGCCCGCAAATTTCGCAACTTTGTAAATCATATAAGGCATACCAGACTATAAGGCACACCTTTTTTTTTGCCAAAGATCCGTGCCGCGTGCAACAAAGTAACGAATTAGTAACAGAATCCCATGATAGTGGAGTTTACTGGCATGTGCTCAAATTGGAAACATTTTAACAGGTTGGTGTAGCCTTTAAATGCAACCCCAAGCGCCCTCCCCGCGTGTGGGGCCCAGCACTCCCACCCACCCCCGGCTGGCGAGGCGGGGCTCGCAGCTGCCGCGGCTCACGGCTGCCGCGGTTCAGGGCGGCCACAGCTCACACCTCGGAGTTGCTGCGGTTCAGGGTGGCTTGGGGCCGTCAGCGGCTCAGGGCGGCGCTGCCCGCTCCCTCTCTCCCTGTGCGGCTGCTGCTGGCTGGGGGCTGGCCGTTCCTGGCCCCCCTCACGGCTGGACTCACAGCTCGCACCTTTTTTTTTGCAGTGAGGAGCTGAGCTGCATGCAACAAAGTAACGAATTACTGGCAGTTTGCAAACATTTTTCACAGACTGGCGTAGCCTTTAAACACAGCCCCAGGGGCCCTCCCCGTGCTGGAGCCGGGGCCGGGGCAGCTCCCTCCCTCCCCACGCGGCTCCTGCCAGCTGCGGCTGCCCGCTCCTGCCCCACCTCGCGACTCGGCACTCCTGTGGCACCGCCCCCCCATTGCGGCTCACACTTCCGGGTTTGCAAATTTCGCAACTTTGTCCATCAGATAAGGCGCACCGGACTATAAGGCGCACTTCTGGGTTCGGGGGAAAATTTTAGTCAAAAGGGAGCACCTTATAGTCTTGAAATTACTATACATGAAGGCACAATGCTTTAGCTGGTCTAGCAGCTTACAGCATCCCCCTGGACCCTCCAGGAGCTTGAACTTTGATCAGCATTAGTTCTCCAGAAAAACCTTTGTCCAGCTGCATGCCCGGTATTATATGAGCCCCCCAGGCTGCATGAGGATCAGAAAATCCATATAAGAGAAGAAAACCATCTCAGCTGGTTGCCTTTTTGCTCCTGTTGAATCCTCCTCTGCACTTTTATTTTGTATGTTCAAAATGTCTGTCCTTGCTCTTGTATCATTCAGGCAGGGAAAAGTCCTGGAGGAGAAAGGGCTAAGTCTGACTTCAGTGGCCATAGATAGCAAGAACATTGTTATCCTCTGTGGACAGACAATTAAAATGAGTCAGTAAACAGCACATGCAGCACAAGAGAAAAATCCACACACTGCTGACCTGTACAGAAAAGCAACATGTTGGTTACTGTACAAACACACCACATCTCTTCTGTGTGAGAGAATTGAAATTAACTCACTTGTGTCCACTCCCTCCCTACACAATTTTAACTTCTGAGGAGTCAGTAAGCTAAACGTGGCATATCAGGGCTCATCACATGGGAGAGGCTATGCTGTATTTTGCAGAAGTTTAAACATTTGAAAAACATAGGGGCTTTAATGTTGTTGTGAGACATTTCTAATGGTTGAGGGTTTTTCAGAGGTTGGGGTGCTGATGTTTTTTATTAGCGACTCAGTTCTCCTTTTTGTGGAATATTACAAAACTCCAACTGAGTTTCAGAAAAAGAACTGACTTTGTCTTATCTCTCCCAAGCATGGAGTGCATCTTGCACCTTCTTTTTCCTTGGATACTCTCCCTTTACACAATCCTAGCCTGTGCCAAGCAGTTAAAAAAACTTTAAAAAGTTTTTAAACTTCAACTTTGGCCAGTGTTGAGAGCCTTTTCATCTAAGATGAGTCCTGATAAACACTCTGGTGCGACTTAATGGAGGCCACACAGTAGCGTGGGGCCAACAGGCAGGCACAGAGTGTGCAAATTCTCCTGTGCCCTGCTGCCAGCAGGGCCCACATCCGTGACAAGGAGTGGACTGTCCCTGGAGGTGGCATGGTTAATCTCTGCAGTTCTAAAATACAGCTGAACACAGGAGGGAGTATTGCTTTCATTTCTCCAGCCTCTTCTCATCAATCTTGGGAAATAAATAGGTTTTTCTCTTCAGTTCACTTTTAACTTAAGAAAATGAGACAAACAGAATCTGTTTCTGACTGTGCTGACTCCCTTCTTAGCAATGCCACTGAGATCAGAGGCGCATTGCCAACCATTAAGCTAGAGTGAGAGCACAATGGCATACAGCTTTGATTACAGTTTCTAATAAAAAGACTAAACTCTTTGATGGATTCTTTAATGCTTTTAGGATATTATTTTGTCTTCTATTTGCCACCTCTATTTCAAGAAAGTAATTCAATGCATTGGTGATGTCCAATTTATTCTTCTAGATGTGAGTAATATCCTCTGTTAGCAGTATAAATTGTACCCATTGCCCTTGGCAGAATTCTCAACAATTCTCCTGCTGCCTATTAAAGTGGTTTCTTAAATAGACACACTTCATTAATATACACTTTTTAGAAGACCAATTGAAATTTTCCAATATATCCCTCAGCAGCCATTGAATTATTTAGCTGCTGGTGGATGTATGCAAATTCATGGGCAGTGATGCTGAGGAGTCACCAGTGGCTAAGAAAAGTACAGGACGTGCTCTGCTTTTGTGTTGGTTGACATGCTTCTGAAGGCCACACTCCTGAGAAAACAGGAAACGTGGGAAGCTCTTGTCAGCACCACCTTGCTGTGACAGTGATGCTTGTTTGTGGGTCAAAAGACTTGCCAAAATCATCTGGGACAGTGAAAGCAAACCTGAGCGAGAAAGGAAGGAGCAGCAGTGGGCTCCATGCTCAAAACCTGGCATGGCACAGGGAGAAGGAGATCTGCAAAAGGTGTAGATTGCACTGTGACCTTTGATAGAAACTCAGGTAACCCAAGACTTCCTTGGAAGCATTCTGCAGGGATGATAAATTCAGTGTTCAATTCACACACAGATAAATGGCATAACTAAAAGAATATGCAGAGAATTGCTACAGGAGGAGAAAAGGGAACCAGTAATGGGAACCATTAAAGGGAACCAGTAAGAAAAACTCCAGCACTCAAGACTGGCATAAATTTCAAAGATAAGCAAGATAATCACTATTCCTACATTAAAACTAGCATAGACAAATGCTTGTCTGAGTCTCATAGGAATGAATTAAGAAGGTCATGGTGTCGGTTTATCACTAGCAGAAAAGAGCCACTTGAACACCTGCACAAGGACTCTTAGCATGATCCCATGCAGAGTCCCAACAAATGTTTTCAAGAACTCAATAACAGACTGGCAGCTCTTTGTGGTGCAAGTAAAGCAGGAATTCACTTCTCTGTGTTTTTTTCTTTCACTTCCTTCTCTGCCTATTCCACTCTCTTACCACAGCTTACTGTGTGTTGTAGAATGAAGTCAACACAGAGAAAGGTTTCCTTGAGTGCCTGAGGCTCCAAGGATTTTTATTAAAATCAGAAGAAAGATGACTTTAAGCATCATATACTTTGCTCTGTCACACCTGAGGATGGCAATTCCTGCTGGAAAGGATGGATCACAAGAAGAAGTAGCTCTCAATCACTCAGTGAGGATTTCCAGGGTTCATTTAGAAAATCTCCCAGCAGCCTGCCATTTATTCTAGTGCAAAGGATTCAGCTCAGTAAAAAATAAAACAATGGGCTGAGTCAGGTCAACAGAATCTGAAGTGAGTTTTTTCATGCATGACTAGTTGATACTGCTCTTCAGCTAAGACAGATTTTTAACTTTTTTTTTTCCTTTTTTAATATAAAGTATGAATTCTTTATAAGTATATGCACAATAGACAACTGTTGAAGTGTACAGGAAGATATCCTATGGCCATCAGTATCAATAGCAAATTCATTTGCTTTAATGGATAAAAAGAAGACTTGGAAACACTGTGTTCATTAATTACTGAAGTTTTTGGGTTTTTGTCTGTGGTAAAGTTTGATGCTGTGCTGAGTTCTAAAGGAGTTACACAGGGGCAGGATTTCTTCCAAAGGGCCTGCCAAGGATGAGGCTTTATTACAAGCTGTGTTATCAGGGTGGCTGTACACTATCTGTAACAGGCTGCAGCCTTTGTGACCAATAGGAGAAGCCACTTAAAGACCAGTCACAACCAAATTTTCTATCTGAAGAGAGTTCTCAGGCTGCCATACCAAGGAGCAAAGTGACCTTTTCCAGCAGAACGGAAACATGTGAAGTAATCGCACAATTTTAGAAAACTGGGGACATCACTGAAAAAAAATCTCTGTGGTGACTTTTGAAAGAGGGTATTGGTTTCTCCTGGAAGCAGGGTACTTCTGCAGATACATTCAGGTTAAAAGGAATTAGAGCAAATCTGCAATGACTACTGCTTCAAATAACATTCACCACATACAAATCAATTTTTCAGTTTCACTGAAGATATTAGCAAAGAATTCATTGCCTTAAGATATTCTGGTTTGAATAGTAAGCCATAATCTAGTAAATTTTAATGGCCACAAGCCTCTCACACATCACAAAGTTCTGTAGAGTATACGGCTTGTATGGTAGTTATGTCAAAGTCAAGTGAAAAAATAGCAGAGTCTTACCCATCTTTGCAATCTGGCAGCTAATGTACTATAGATTCATGGAGATTACTTTAGTCTGACTTACATCTCCCAGACACTTAAGGTTGTCTCACAGCTACGCTTTTCTACACGAGTCCCTTAACTACAGGAATGTTTCCCAGAGAGCAACACAGTAAATCTTTTAGTTGGGGAAAGGATAGGTGATAAGAATGTCAAGTCATATTTATGCTTTTCTTCCCCTGTAAAAAGGAAAAGTGATTTATACTCAGCAAAGAACTGATCTAAAAAGACCTCTATAAATTTTAAATGTTTGTTATTCCAGTGACATAGAAACATGATACTTTGTTGGAAGCAAGAAAGGCTCCCTCTCTGAGTATTACAAAAAGGTAACAAAGAGAGAGAGTTAATTAATTTACAAATGTGTTTGAAAACTGAGGAATTTGTCTGACTTCCATGTGTCTTTCCAGGACCTGGCCTGGCTCATGCTATCACCTTGTTCCCCTGCCCTTTACTTCTCTCAATGCCCTGAAAAAGCAGCTTCATGACTACTTTATGGCAGCCACCTACTTCGTTTCTCAGGGGTTTTGCATCAAACAGGGGTTCCTGTATCTAGTAGTGCCATTCTGTGAGTCCCAGGATGCCCACTTAATCCCGAGCTTTTGGCTTAGGCTCAGGCTCATTATGACAGCTTTATGGCTGCTGAGGACTGCTCTGTCTTACTGTATCCCTGACAAGCTTCAAGGCTTTCCCTCTTGCTAAAGGCAGTTTCTTACCTGTTATAAATTGCCAGAGATTCATTGATTTTCAGTTTACTGATAATGATTGCTTCTTACAGTATTGCCAGTTGGCCTCACTTTGATCAAGATGCTGGCTCAGAGAACTCTGGCAAGAAAAACAGGTATAATTTTCTCATTAAATCCAATGTGGGTATATCTAGGGGACTAAGCATTAAAAAAATATTGAGAGCTCCAACTCCTTTGAAGCAGCCAGTCACACACCATGAGGACGTAGGAATGGAAAACCTTATCCTGTGTTATGTATTTCTCTCTGAGTGTGTTTGTGTATATAACCACAGAAAGCGTTGGGCATAGTGGCTGAGAATTTTTCAGTCTTTCATCTATCTCATAGAAGCAACAGAGGAAAGAGGATTTTTATTTGCTTTATACTCTCACTGCTTTGGCATCCTGTTCAGTCACCACATCCAGGACCTCATGTCAGCCATATCTGATGATCTGCTCATCAGTGATGAACAAGAAGGCAGGACTAGTCCTAGACCCTTGATTTTGCAGTCATCCTATCAGGATGTCATCACAGGAGGGGAAAAATGGCAACTAACTCATAACCATTTATCACAAATAGGAAAAAGATGGGAGGGTGAAAGTTGCCATCACATAAGGGCCAAGGTAATTCCCAATGGGAGCATGGAGGAATGTGATCTGGGGGAGACTCATAAGGGAGAGAGTGTCTTTGTGTTTAACAGTGGTGTCAGAAGAGAAGATTTTGTGGCTATTCTGAAGGTAGGAGAATGCAGGAATTAGCAACTGGATTGGGGAAAGCAACTAGGCTGTCCAGAGCATTTTGCAGCCAGGAAACAGTTCTGTGCCATTTGACAAGGGAACACCATGTCAATATGTATCCCATAATACCAAGCAGCTGCTTCACCAGAGCACAGCAGGACAGATTTTGTCATGTTTGTTCTGCTGTATTGGCAAATGGGTGATTTCCTTTTGCAAAGTCCCAGAGCATCAGGCTGCCAACAGAGCAAACAAATCTGAGAAAGATTTTATCAGTACAAAACCCAAACACTTCCACTCTTGTAATACTTTGCTTTTAACATGTTTATTTCCTGGGAGACAGTAGATTATTTATTTCCTGGGAGCACCTTAGGATTCACAGGTAAGGAGATCAGTCAACCTTCCACAGGAAGAACGAGGGGGGAAAAAACTGCTCTGGTGTGACAGAAATGTGTGAGAGCCTCAGCCTGAGCTGCTTGGCTTCTGTCTTATGTGCCTTGTGGGAAGAAATGTCAAAGCCCAGGAGAATCTGTCAAACACTATTATCCATTAAAAAGGTGCCATTTCATATATGATACAGGTTTCAGGTAGTTGCTATTCCCAAATAAAAAATCTGCAGGTTTTGTAAACCATGGTGATACAGCTACCACTTATTTTTCTTTCTCTTCCTGTTTCACACCATACTAGGTCAGAAAAAGCAAACCTAGACCGAGTCTTTCCTGTCAGCTCTGGTGACCACAGTACTAGGTATGTCCTACTCCACTGCAAGCTTAGAAAGAAGGAAGAAGCTCTAAAAACCTAGCAGCCCTGTTTTACAGAAAGCTGTCTCCTTTGCTCCAAATAGCTCCCAATTCTGTTATTCCTCAGCAATGCTATTCTTGAGCAACTGTAAAGTAGAGAGAACCAAAGCCCTAAGGGTTTGACTAGGACCATGAAGGACATCTGGGGTTATGCTCAAATGGATATAAAATCACGTTAGAATCCAGTGCTCCAACCACTGAACTATTTTTGTCTTTCTCATCTTTGTTAGGGAAAAAAAAAAAACAAACCAAAAAACCCCACAAAAACCAAAACAAACAAACAAACAAACAAAACCAAAACAACAACAAAAAAAACCAAACAAAACATTCTTTCCCAAAGTACTTGAGCCAGCCTTGGTCATTTGTTAGCCTAGGAAACATTCACACCCAAAAGCACAGTGAGACACTTAGAGTCCTACAGCTCCAAAACACTGCTCACATTTCTGCGCCAGCTGGGAATGTTCTGGTGACTAATCTGGAAACTGTAGTGAAGCCCGTGAGTGCATCTTTAACAAATTCATTCTAAAATATTCAGCCACTCAGATGGTCATCTAGGTAATTTGTTTCTACTTCCCAGTTTTTGGGGCAGGGGTTTGCTCTTAGGGTGGTGGAGGTTCAGCACTGTTGATGGTGTCAGCAAGTGCCTTTTAATATCTCTGGCTAAGCACACAGCATTGATCTTAACACTCTTCAGCTACATGGAGTAGCACTTTATATTCAGCTCAGAAGAAGGGCAAATAACAATAGTAAGGGATTAAATGAAAGACAAAGCCAGGCTTGTGTATTCAGTGCATTTTCTAAAATATCATACCTTTCTGGAATCTGGGGCAGTTTTCACCACTATTATGCCTCTGCAGTGCTTCCTGGGACCAATATAATAAAATTTACACATGGTGAGGATGGTTTTTGTCAGGTATTTCATAAGAATTAACATTTTGTGCCTTACTGCTATACCATGGACCAAACCCATAAAGTCATTTGGTAGGCTATAGTATCTAGCTTTATTCCGCAAAGCCAATGATAAAATCCTTTTTCTTCTTGTGCCATAATCTGAAATATGCTTGAAACACTCTACAGAAAAACCACAAAAAATAGTCTTTCCCCTGCTATCCGAAGTAGAGAGATGTTGTGGTTCTTACTCCATCTGGCAAGCTACACTGTAAAGTACATTTGTATTCATGGCCAGGTGAGAAGATTAATATCAGTTGAGAAAAACTTTGATACAGTCTTCAGAAGAACAGGTTAGAACACCTTCACTAGTAGAATGTACCTCATTCTACCAACTCTAGAGGGAAAGGACATTGGGTTAATGCCTGGCCTTGATGATTTTTAATGTATTTTTAACCTAAAAAAGTCTATGATTCTAAAAAGAAAAGTCTTAGTGGTTTTTAAGTTAATCACCTTCTAGAGACAAGCTAAACTCACGGACCATTAGTTTCTGAATTTAAAATGCTGCTAATTAATCACAGTTTCTGTCATACAACAATGTGACATTAGATGTAGATGGAAAATTTACCTTCTTTTCCCATGCTGAGCACTATTCAAATGTCTTATCAGTAGGTAAGATAATATAAAATTATTAGAATTAGTTTCAGCTATTTCTCCCTGCCCTTTTCCCTGGTTAACAGGACTCTGAAGATTTTTTAGCTCAAAGAAAAGGTCAAGCTCTTCTGAAATTATATTAAGGGATGTTGACTTTAAAGGGATAGTAAAACATTTGTTCATCTGCCATCTGTGACTTATTCCAAGATTTTTGCCTTGTCCACTGAGATCAGAAGTCACCTAGAAACTTCAGTGTCCGTTGTGCTGAGCTCAGAGACAATTTTTTTGACAATAAATTTTCTTAGCACTGGCAGAAAAATGTCTTCTTGTTCTGCAGCTCTGAGACAGGAATCTTCCCAATTCCCTACGACTCACTGAACCTTGACTAGCTCATGTTCTGGAAGGAGGTCTCAAACTCCAGAGGAAAAACCATCTTTAAATAACGATCAGACAAAACACTTTGTGATAATCATGCTTCTACCCCTAATGCAATTCAGGAAAAGCCAAAACGGACATTTGTTTTGGTAGAACTGGAGTGGGAAACAGTGATGGTCTGTGATGCAGAAAGCCTTTCCTTAGGTTCACATTAAAATGTCATAAAAATGATGAAATCATATAGAATGGGCCCTGCACATATCCCAGAGGATCCGTTCAGTCCTGGCTTGAATGATTCATGTTCTTGGTGCTATGAACAGCGTTCAGATGATCCCTGCAGCAAGGAAGGATTGTAAAGGGACCATAACCAAGGTAGAGTGGAAAACCAGCCTAGCACAAAGAGCTACAATGACAAAGAGGGAGGGAGAAACTCTCAGGCAGACCTTGTCCATTCAAGTGACACTAAACCAGTGCCATCCCCATGGTGAAGTCTGCTCCTAAGGAGCCCAAGTGGAAGGTGCAATGTGTCCATTTGAGCACATTTGTGTCCATTTGCATGGGGCTGGCTGAGTCTGCAGATGAGGCTGTCCAGTGTGACTGGGTGAGCTGTTTACAGCATGCATGAAAGCTCAAACAGAAAGTAATCCAGACAAAAAGAAGACAGGGCCTGACCTACTTTAAATTGAGAAACTGTAAAATCAGTCGGTTCGATCAAGTGGAGGTAATTACTTCTATGGTAAAAAAAGGAAAAAAAAAAAAAAAAACCCAGGCTTTTTCAAAAGATCAAGCTCTGCTCCTAGAAACAACTACACTTATTACAACTGAGTGACAGCTAAACTTTTTCAGCCAAAGATAAAATTTTATGTATTCAGAGAAACAGAGCAGCTATTACCTGTTTGTGATACCAATAATGTTGTTAGAACCATGGCTGGGCAAGAGATCCAACAGATGCATGAAAAGGCAACAATCTGTAAATATTTGAATTCTTATTTTAGATTTTTTTTAAAAATAGATAGATTACTAATAGATACATTATGATGATAGATACAGCATGAAGAATGGCCAAAAGAAAGTAAATCAGACATTTTTATACAGAACACAGGAATAATGTATGCACAGGCAAATTTAAAGAGGATAACCAGGAACGTTGTTCCACAAAGCACAGTTACATCGCAGACAGCTGAGATCATGTCAGTGGGACTCTGGTGAAAATTAGTGAATATATCCACGAAACAGAAACACCTGATGTTTTATTTTGTCAGCTGACAGGAATTTATGTTAGGTTTTCTGTTCCAATGGAGCACTGTTTAGAGATCATAAGAATAAGTGATTTCAATCCAGATTTTTTTTCTTTTTGGATGTATGATTCTACACTGACCTATGGTGTATATATATAGTTATTATTGGGATTTTGACAGTATATTTAAACAAGAGCCTCTGCTCTTCTTTAGTTCTTTTCATTTCCACTCTTTACTGTTTGTGGTACTTTTCATCCATGCTTGCACACATCCATCATTTATCTGCTCTCTTTGCAGCACCTATTACATTTGATTTTCATCTCACCTGTTGTATGAATCAGCATAAAAATTCTTGTTGTAGGGGGCAACTGTGAGCCATAAACATATTTTGCAGTGGTCCAGGGAATGGTTCTTTTGATAGCATGTGGAGAAGTTTCTGTCTTGTGCAATGAAATGCAAGGGTATGAAAGTAGCTGTGATAGCCCTGTCAAAGGATGTCCCCCTCTGGAATAACATTTTACACAGACAAGGAAGTAGGATTAAATAAGCTGCCATCAGAACAAACAGTTTCTTAAACTCAGTGAAAATGTACAACTCTAGGAGTGATTCCATATCACAGAATTGTATTGGGAGAGTATTTAATTTACATTTACCTTCAGCACTCACAACCACTCCTTAAAAAGACCTCTGACTGATTTTCTTTTTTCCTGAAATTCTAAGAATGTCAAAGGCTTTTGATATATACATAATTTAAATACAGATGGAGCACTGAGTCCAGAGAACCCATGTGTCTGGTACTGCATTAGCTTAATTTATTTTTCCCAGTAGGCAGCGGTTGTCTGAGCAGATAGATTTTCCAGTCGTATTGTTTGACATCATTACAGCTGAATATGCACCAGAATACCATGTGGTGACTACGTAATAAATCAGCTCATTATGTCTATAATCATTATGATTATGTGTTGTTCCAGGTCTTGGGACTGTTGACATAAAAGGAGGTAAACAATATAAATTACTGACTCATCAAATCGTTTGCTTTAATTTGTTGAGAAAGAAGAAGGTTATTTTTTTTTTGTATGGACTGCTTCACATGCAGAAACACAGTAATTAATACACAGAACGTGTTAAATGGGAATAGCAGAATGTGAAATGATTCATACTCAATTGTCCTCCTCAGAGTCTCAGGGTGAAAACAAAAGTGTCACAGCACATTGGCCAAAAGTTCCCATCATACCAAAGGAATCACAGAACCACAGACTGTGCAGGTTGGGAGGGATCTCTGGAGGTCATCTGGTCCAACACCCCTGTTCAAGCAGGGACTCCTAGATCAAGCTGCCTGAGACATCCAAAAGGCTTTGGAATACCTCCAAGGATGGAGACCACACAGCTTCTCTGGGTGTGTGTCAGTGCTTGGTCACCCTCACAGCCTTTCAGATGGACAGCCCCAGCATGTACCGATGCCTGGGGTTACTCCTCCCTGTACTTCCTTCGCTGAAATGTCTCAGGTTTCTGTCTCCTGCCCCTTGAGGTGTCTCTGGACAGCAGCATAACCCTCTGGTGTATCAGCTACCCTACCAGATCTATGCCACCAGCAAAGTTGCTGTGGGTGCACTTTGCACCATCATCCAGACCATGAATGAGGATGTTTCATATTTTATTATTTAATATTATTTAATACTGTTACTATGTCAACCCAGTCTTCACCCCTGGGATATACCACTAGTGACTGGCCTACATTTTTACACTTTTTGCCACTCATCACCACCCTCTGAACACATCTGTTTAGCCACTACACAATCCAGCTCGCTGTTCATCCAGCTCATACTTCATGTTCACTATGAGAATCTTAGAGGAGTCAGTGCCAAAATCCTTTCGTAAGTGCGAGTCAATCACTGTTCTCATCTACAAAGCCAGTCATTTCACCAAAGGAGTTTATCAAGCTGGTCAAGCACATCTTCCCCTTGGTGAAACCATTTTGGCTACTCCAAAGAACTGATCCTCCACGTGTCTGGAAAGAGTTTCCAAGTTTAACTGCTCCATCATTTTCCCAGGATTGAAGTGGGGCTTACTGGCCTGGGTCCTTCTTCCTGATCTTCCTGTGTATGCTCAGTCTGCTTAAATACTGTCTAGCCTGATCCTTGTCCACCAATGCTGTGTCTTCTCTGATACAGAGATTCCCCTGGTTTCAGAGACCTGGGATTTCTGAAGGTCAGTCTTGCTAATAAAGACTGAGGTGAAGAGGTGATTCTTACAGCCTTTTCCACATCCTGTGTAAAGAGGTCTCCTGTCTTATTCAGCAATGAATGCATCCACACCTGCTGTCATCTTTTTGTTACCTACGTACCCATAGAAGCCTTTCTTATTGTCTTTGATGTTCCTCAACAGATTAAATTCCAGTTGGGCTTTATCTTTCTTGGCTTCAACCCTGGATGCTCTGACGATGTATGTCTATTCCTCTCAAGTTACCTGTCCTTGCTTCATCCCCTTGTATGCTTTCTTTTTGTCTCTGAGATTGTCTGGGTGCTCATTTTTCATTCATGCAGAAATTTTGCCTGTCTTCTTCCACACTGGGACAGATTGCTCCTGAGGCTGGAGGAGGTGATGCTTGAATATTAACCAGCTTTCTTGGGCTGCTCTTTCCTCTAGGGCTTTATTCCATGGGACTCTACCCTTTGGATAGGCCAAGATCTGCTGTCCTGATGTACAGGGTTGTGAACTTGCTTTTTACCCTCCTACCTCTTCAGGACCTCAAACTCCACCATCTCACTGTCACTGCTGCCTTTGACCCTCACATTCCCAGTGAGCCCCTCCTTGCTGGCAAGTAGGAGAGCACCTCTCCTCTGCTCCTCTGTCATTTGGATGAAGAAGCTGACATATTCCAAGGACCTTCAGGATTGCCTGTGTCCTGCTGTGTTGTCCCTCCTGTGTATGCTGGGGTGGTTGAAGCTCCCCATGAGGACCTTCACAGCTCAGACAGAAGCAAAAGCTGTCAAGAGGTGTATGGTGAGATGCAAAAACATTTTCACTGCTGCAGAAATTCACATGCTTACATATTTTTAACTGAAATTTGACATAAGTGCCAGAGGTGCAGCAGCTAACTCATGGATGCATAGGGTTTTAGGACCACTGTGAAAAACACCCTAAATATTGTGCTCCCTTCACAATGGCATGCTATTTGTTCCATGCAGGTTTTATTATTATTTTTATAAAGAACGAAATGTTTGAAGGAAACATTCTTAAATATGACTGACAGAACTCATTATTTCTAGCCATAAAATGTGATATCAGTCCCAGTCTAATGATCCAGGAGAGTTATTACTGTGGCCAAACAGTGCATCCATTTGTGAGCTGTCTGCCCATTAGGTGTGTGAAAGGTAGAGAGAGAGGGAGATGCTGCGTAACACGTGGAATGAGTATTTACTCTGCTCTGCTGGTCAGACAGAAAGTGCATGATCACAAAACACATGTACCACATCACCTTGTGTATGGTACAGTTTTCTCTCTTGATACATTTGTCTCTAATGGTAAAGCTGTCAACTGCAGCTATCACACCAGAGGACCTGCACCTTTTTTGGCTCAGATCCTGGTCCCAAATAAACATATTCATCAAGTCATTCAACTTGTTTTTCACACTGATGCAAAATAAACTTACAAGTGCCTTCATGAAAGCATGGTAAATTACTGTATTCACAAATTTGCTCTTCATTGCCCTTTTCAGCTCAATCTTGAACTGAAGTTTTTCTGGGGAAAAGTTGTGTTTCCATTTACTTTTTGAAGTATTCTTAACTCCTTTTCGTAAAGAAGACATGAAAGATGTTGCATTAAAAAGAAAAAGGAAAAAAAAAGCTTCCAGACAATTTAAATTTGTTATTAATGCCATCAAAACTATCAAAATATGTTAAGAAATGTAGAAGTAGTGCAATAACAGGCCTAATCCACACCAATGTAAATTTGCCTAGCACTACCGAAGTAAATGAAACCACACTAGTTTAGGCCAACTGCACATCTTCTAAACATGTTACACTACTATTCATTTTGATAAATAATCAAATCTAATTTTTTCAGCTACAGTAAGGAATTTCTTTTAGCCAAATAATGATACAGTTTGAAGATTAGATTTTAAAACGCTTTACAAGAGTCAAGGGCACTGCAGAAGTGTGGTTGTCATTCTTATGGCTAATTGGACTGTGACAGCTCCTAAAAACCCAGGCTTCTGTTGCCCTGAGCTCTGGTCTAACACAAGATAAACCCTCTGCAGTTACATTTATGCTTTCACCTCAGACAATACTTGCAAGTTAAAGACGCTGAATTCTTTATTATTCCCAATAATATTGAGACCTATGTACACACTTAATCTTAAGCATGTTCTGTTGACTTTATTTTAAGTGCTAATTATAGTGCCTAAAGCTAAGAAACCATCTATGTGCTGCCCTCAGTAGGAATACTTTCTGCATTTTGACCTACAATAAGTCATCATAAACCAAATGCATAAATCCAGCTGGAGATTGAAGCAGAAAAAAGGATGGATAAGTAGTAGCAAATTGGCCATGACTCACAGGTGATTAAGGGAGTTAAACATTTAGATAAATAAATCAGAATTATCTAAATCTCTAATTTGCACTGATATGGCGACACGTTGATGTGTTGAGATGTGATGACCTGTCTTGACAATTGGAACAGTGGATAGCAGACTTCAGAGCTCATAACAGGGTTTTAAAAAAATCCTTTATAGGTCATTAAAGCCAATATTGCCTAATGTACCAAGGGAAGCCATGGTAGACTTTGTTCAGGGAAGAGCAAAGGACATTGCGGAAAAAACAGGTATGTAAGAAGAATTCATAAACAAAGTGGCCATGCCCTGAATGTGTCATCTCAACCAGCTTCTGCAATGACCTGAGTCTCTTTAATACCCCTTCTCAGCATTCCCAGATCATCACTGAATTTGGAGACTGAAGTATCCACGCCCTACTGGGCCTGGGAAAGAGATTATCTGAGAGATAAAGAGTTTAGCTGAGCCATATTTCAGTCCTATAGCTGTCTTCTATTCTCTTGGAATTCCTTGTCCATCAGACATAGTTATAGTAGACCCAGTGCTCAGATATAACTGCTTGAGAGCAGAGTGGGGATTCTCAGCAATGCTGTACAGACAGAAGAAAGGTTTATCTGAACTCAGCAGGAAAACATGTGGATACTAGTTATGAGGTGCATAAGCATGCAGGGATTTGGAGAAAAAAAGCTCCCAGTTAATCTCTTTTTTGCCTCAGAATGTCAACTTCCCACAGGTTCTGGGACTGAGTCCTCCACATGCTCTGAAGGTGCTTCACAACCCTAAAATAGCAAGGACACAACAGCCCATAGGAAAGCTTCCTAGTCTTTACAGCTGAATGTATATAACTCTTCTTGCTGTGGCTTTCAAGGCTGGATTCAAAAGAAAGGTCTCTCAAGAATCCAGATAAGGAGTCTCATGTTTAGGAAGGTTCATGAAAACAACACTACTTGTAATTGTCCCTTGGTGAGTAGCCCGTGAGGTCCAACAAAGTCCTTGCAGCTGCAAGGTCTGTAAGTGCTGACAGCTATCTCTTCATAAAAGTGTAATTTCTGACAAAAGGAAATTGCATCATCCAGCCTTTTTCCTTCTTTATCAAAAAAAAAGGGAAGTTCTACTGTAGTGATGTTAATGGCAGGAGGATTAATTCTAGGAAGTTTGGCAATGTTTCTTTAAAAATAGGTCATTTAGCAGTATAATGAAGAGGCGTTGAACACTGACTCAGTTTGCCAAGCTGACCTTGTATTCCTGATTCAGACATGGGCACAGGGAGGACCAGGCTTTGTTCAGCCCTCCAGAGCTGAAAAAAAAAAAGTAGCAAGGTTCTGAAAAAAACAAAGTAAAGAAGAGCTACTGGGAAGTCTTGGATGTGCTAGAGCTGTAAATCTTTCGCTGATAAAGTCTGATGCTCCCTCCAACCTCCTTCCAGTGATGGATACTTGGGATGTTCAGGCTCTTAAGAGTACTGCTGGTTTGGCTTTGGCGTATGAGAAACAGTGACTATTGCAGGTGAACATTGAAAGCATATCTTAAATTTTCCATGCTTAAATAACTGTCAGAAAGCCACATTAAGGAATGGCTACTACACAAACGTGAGCTGATGTAAGTGGCTGCTGTTGGGGAAGAAATTATATTTTCTGTGGTAGGAAATGTAAGGTGTTTTTCATGATCACTTAACTCTTGAGTCAAGGAGATTTAGGATCAATAACTGAGATGGAGGGTGTTTGGTAAAGCAGTAAATAAAATATTTGTCCATTTATAAGGATCAATGGAATATGATTCACTGGTGACTACAGTGTTTAGGGATAAAAATTATTTTAGATGCCCTAGTCACCTGTTCTTTTTTCCCCTCAAGTTTTTCCATATTGCAACAGAGTTCTCCTCACAGCTTGTCATACAGCTTTTTTTAAAAATCCTGCTCCTGTTCATCCTTAAAGGATTACAGAAGAGTTAAAATTCTCCCAGTTAAAAACCTGTACTTGACTCGAGTCTCCGGGCACTGCAGAACCATTTCCTGTGATTGCAGCAGAGAGAGATAAAATTCCACTGTGGTGGGAATAAACTGAAATTAGATCAAAGATTTCCGGATAATTAAGAGTTCCAAACCAAAACCTTTATTGCTGCTTTTCGCTTGACTCTACTATTTAATTTTTTTTTTTTATTCCCAGGCAAACAGGGCAGTGCTTCACACAGGAAGCCAAATTTACCTATCAAAAACAACAACCCAAATTGAAAACGTAACAAGAGCCGAACCGCATTTGCATCCGCTGCGATTCCCCGCGCAAACCTGGAGCAGCCCGCGAGCAGAGGGCTCAGGAGGCGCCTGGCTGGCTGAACGCTTCCTCCGCGGACACACGCAGGCCTAGCACAGGTGGATGGAACTGGCGGATTTGGGGTGTGAGGCGCCAGCTCCTCTGCCCTGAAGCAGCTCAGCGCCTAGTTTTGGGTTAGGAGCTGCGGAGAAGCCGGCTGGCACAGGTGCCAAAGAGCGAGCCCGTGGCTGTGGCACTGCTGCCGAGGTCCCCCTGCTCAGCCCCATGCTCTGATGGAGAACAGGAGCCTGCAGCTCCCGCGCTATAAAAGCCAGGCGAGGCCCGGGGTGGGGCTGGCGTCAGCGGGAAATGTCTCCCTGGCAGCAGGTACGTGTCCGCGCCCTGCGCGTTTGGGAGGGCTCGGGGCGGGCGGCGGAGCCGAGCGCGCCGGGGCTGCCGCGGTCCCTCCCCGCCGGCGGGGCCCGGAGCTGCCCCGCTCTGCTGCGGCCGCGGGGGGAGCCCGGCCCCGGCCCGGCGCCGCAGCCCCGGCGCTCCCCGCCTCCCGAGCCGGCCGGGAGCCGCAGCTGGCAGCGGCCGGAGCCGCAGCTCCGCGGGCGGCGGCGGAGCCTGCCCGGGCTGCCCGCGCCTCGTCGGTGGCGGTACGGATCGCCTCCGTCCTGCCCCCGCGGCGGGAAGGGCCGCTTAAGCGGAGCCCTCCTTCCCGCCCTCCTCCGCCCCGAGGAACGGCTTGTTTTCCTGCCCGGATGATGGATTTCTCCGCAAGGTCATCCCTGCCCGCGGCGGCGGTGTGCCCGCGGCTCTCCAGGCGCCGCCGCGGAGGTAAGGGGCGGGGGAGCGGAGCGGGCACGGTGAGCGCCTACACGGCACACACACACGGCGGCGAGGGCGTTCGGAGCCGGAGAGCAGCGGGGTGGCTGCGTGGGCAGGTGCCGGGGCGAGGCGGGCGTGCCTCGCCCTGCCGGCCGTGCCGGCTCGGGAGTCCGAGCGGGCGGACCGAGCGCGTCCCGCCGAACCGAGCCGGGCGGGAGGGGCTGCGGCCGCCCCGCCGAGCGGGCACCAGCGGGTGGGAGCGGCCGGGCCGGCCCCGAGGGTGCGTCTCATCCTCAGCTCCTTTCTACCCGCGCTCGTAAGCGACTTTGGCTCGCGCGTGGTCCGGGAGCGCGGAAAACTTAAGAAAAGAAATAAAAAAGGTGGAGGATTAATGATGAGATGCCCTCCCTACCGCCGGGACGGGCCGGGGGGATGCGCGGCGCGGTCGCCACGGCAACGTGCCCGCGGCCGCGATGTCGCAGCGCGGAAGATGCCCCGGAGGCGGCGGCCGCCGCGGGGCAACCTCAGCCACCGCCCGGAGCGGGGACTCTGGCCAAGGGGCGTCCCCCGGGCAGCGGTGAGGGTGAGCTGGGGTACCCCCGGCTGGTTGTCGGCGGAGCCCGGGGCTCCCTGGACCGTAGTGTGGCGGATCTCGAACTAGAGCGGGAGGGTCCGTGAGGGTTGTGAGCTGGGATGTCACGGTCAAGGAGCATCGCGCCGTGAGGGTTTGGCCGGTTGATGTCCCTTGCCTGGCTCAGGGCGTTGGGGCTGGGCACGGATCCCTCACGGCCTTTTCTTTCTCTAGCTGTAGTTGGTGACAAAACTACTGATGATGTCAGCTCCTGCTCTGTGGCTTGTATTGTCCACATTCAGCTTGTGTTTTGTGCCCCATACAGGCCTTGGCTTCATTAATGCTCTATTCCTTCATCCTTTTTTTGGCGAGGAAGATAACAATGCTAGTGGTGTATTTTTTAGTCATAAGACATTATTATGATCCCATAACCTAACCTCTTCCATAATATAAAGCAGAGACTATTCCCCAGTGATTCCAAGGTCTGGCCCACCAGCCTCTTCAAATGGTCTTGATTTAATTACTTCCAACAACGAGAATTGACTACATTCCTAGATAATTGGCTCCAATTTTTAATCACTTTGTTAAACGTTTGCATCTCTTTTCCACTTTGAACTTTTCTGCCTTCATCTTCTAGCTACTGGATCTTGTAGTGTTTTGCCTGTCAGCTTAAATAGCTATCTAGTTTCAGATCATCTCTCTTTGCTCAAGTATTTAAGGGGAGTAATTAAATAGCCACTTAACGTAGTCTCTGATGAGATAAATAGACCTGACTCTCTTGGTCTCTCCCTGGAATGCAGATGCTCCCCAGGAGAAATGTCTGGGCTGCTCTTCTCTGAGCCTCCACCACTGTCCTCGCTGGCCTCCGGTGCTGCACAGTGGATTCCAGGAAGGCCCTTGTTAGTGTCACGTGTGGAGATAATACCCTCGTGCACAGTATTCCCCTGTCTATTCCCCCAATAGTACAAACTTTTCTTTCCCACGACTACACAGTGGGAACTTCTGTTCCATTAGTTACAGGCAGTGATCCTTGCACTTCTTTGCAAGCCAAGGTCTTCTCAGAAGCTGGCTGCCTATCCTGTAAGGAGCATTTGAATTAAATATTTCTACGTGTATACCTTTGAATCTGCCTGTATTAGTTTTTTCCCTCCTCAGATCACCTCAGTTCTGTGGAGTCTGCAGCTCAGGAGTCACAATAGATTTCTGGTATCCTCTAGAAGTCAGAAGGATTTCTTTTCCCAGGACCTCCCTCCTAAAGGTCTGTCTTCTCCCTCAGCCAACTTCAAATAAGTTTAAGGTCACCTGAAGTAAATGGAACCCAGAAGTTTTACTGAGTAATATAGAAACTGGAAACTGAAAGAGCCAGTTACATTGAATTGCTTTTGGATCTGCTTTTGTTCAGCTGTGCCTCCAAGTGTTGGTGAGAGGAAAAGAAAATTGCTTTCCTGTCTTAAAGAGCTGTAAATCCTACCACTGGCTATGATGTCTAGGCTGACATATACAGCGTCATTATTTTGTGATTCTTTAGCTGGAATGCTGTGAGTTTTACTTGCTCTGAAGTGTGCTTAAGCCTGGACTTACAGCTCTCTAGAAAGCACAGTATGTGAGAGCATGGGCCAGAGGTAGGTGGCTTTGACAGAATATTGTCAGTTTTTCTAGCAGCATGTAGCATCTTGAATCTCAAGAAAAGGATAAGATTGAGTAGTCTAAAGGCACCTTCTGTGGGAGATGGTACAAAACAAAGTTCTTTGAAATTAACTTTCTTTTTGTTTGGGTTGGGTTTTTCTTTTGTTTGGGGGTTGTGTATTTGTAACCGCCTTGATTTGCCCTGTGTACAAGTTTAATGTGCAGTGGGGGAGGGTGATGTAAGAGGTCTGAAAATTAAAGGTCTTTACATGCAGACCATCCCATGGAGTAAATGATATGATGATGCCCTTGAGTAAGGTTTGTTTGCACGAATAAAGATAGGTTTCAGCCTTTAGAATGACCTAGCTGTCTTCAAACTGTTAAAAGTAAGAAAAGTACCTTCTGATCATGTAATGACTTAAATGTCAGAATAAAGAGTGTTCTTGAAATTTCATGAAGATTTTATTATAAGTCTCAGAAAATGTCTATTAATAAGATTTCATGAAGTATAGACAGTGATGCATTAAATATAAACAGTGAGGGACCCTTAAAAGGTCTGAAAAATCATCACAGAGCTCAGATACCATATCTGGTTGGATAGAGCTCTAGAATTCTGCTGAATTTTCTACAGGCTGGTGTCATAGGAATTGTTTTCTCAATTGTTTGTCTGAGTGTATACCCCCCAATACAAAATTTCTAAATTAAAGATACCTGAGAGGTATCTTTCCCTCACCCATTCAAACTCAGCTTCTGTCCCTCAGATTGGGCTCCTGAATATCTCCTGAGTTTTTTCAACATATGCTTTCCCTTCTCATGGCTGCACCTTTTCTTCAACTCCTTCTGCAATCAGAAGAATATATGTATGTTTCTTTAGGGTGGCTGGTCCCAAGAATTACACATTTCTGAATTATGAAGCCCATCCAGAGTCAGCCTAGCACTAAGAATAGTGGCTGTTAATTAATTCTACAGGGCCAGAACAGAGAGAGATAGTAATTTTGAGTCTCAGACTTGCTGAAGACTGTCCAGTGAGTGCTGGGTTAGACAGATTTCACTAGCAAAATACTATGGCAGTGGTAAAATTTGTCAGATTTGGGTCCTGCAACTGTTACTAACACTGTTATTTTTAGGAACATAAACTCCCTCTGTCAGACTCAGCCAAAACTAAGGGGAACAACACCCTGCCTCCAGTTTGTGAAATCCTCACTGCTGTAGGAGTACAAGCAATCTGTTCGTAGTCTCACAGTTACAGACAGAACAAGATTTCATAACTGAGAATTATGCTCCTAGCAGCACATCACTTCTTAATTTATAACTCCCACACTAAAAGCAGAGTTAGGATACAGACTGAATCTGCTACCTTTGTGGATTTAGAAGCAATCCTGAATTAAGATCTGATTTTAACTACTGTAAGTAAACAACTTCTTGAGAGTCAAAAACAAAAAAAAAAAGATGGATCGTTTTACTAGGGGAAAACAAGTTCTGGACATGTTCTGAAACAAAGTTCCTGTCCAGTAGGAGAAGTTTTTTCAAAGTGTATCTACATACAGTTTACTTTTGCATATAGTAAAAATAGAAAAGGTCGACATATATCTGTTTTATTATATATATGGACTTTGAACTCTGTAACAGTTCTATAGAAACAAAGACTGGTACCGATTAAAAATTTAATCTCACACGATCAGTTACTTATTAACATGGAGTTATTTGTCTCTTGGGAGTCTGTGGCTAGGAGCTCACATTTGTAAATTGGCAGCAGATCCTAGAGGATTGAGGTGTCAGCATACTGCTGAGTAAACAGGGAAGAAAATGCAGTGCCAACGCCTGCAACTCCATGCAGGCTGTGGGGAAAAAAGGCAAAGAAAAAGGTGGACACCTAAATAGAAATGACTGGGAACCAGCATAGTACCATTTTGCACCTATTTGTCCTCTGTCAGCAGTGGACACGTGCACTTGGTGAGAATAATTAAGTGGAAAAAAGAATGCCAACAATGACAAATATTACCATGCATTGTGGTAAAAGAGTGCTGCAGGTGTGTTCACAGAGGACAGATTCAATTCTTTCCCCTCATTTTCCCCATGCCTCTAAATCTGTGATCCTGTGTAACAAAGCTTGATGACAGGTATGGAAGCTATTACCACAGCCAGTATCGGCCAGTCATCCAGGAAGATACGGTATCTGATAAATTATCCAGGAAAAAGTGTCTGTATATTCCAGTGTAACTGTTAGCAACAAATTACTTCTACTGAGTGTTTACTGTACTTATTATACATTAGTAAAATGTGGTAGTAACAGTTGAGTTTGCTTGTTTCCTCCCTCTGACAGTAGTTCTTTTAGAAGAACAAGGAGTTGATCAAGGGGGACCCAGACATCCCAGTGCCCTGTTAAACTGTTAGCATCTGTGCTGCCAGCATCTCTAGGTACTGTTGGTGTCCCTGTCTAACATAGTGGAGACCAGTTCTGAGCTGAGGCTGAAAGCTTGTACTACTTGGCAAGTGGTAACAATTCATTTTCCAGCCTAAGTTATATCACTGTTGTCTAGCTTTGGACAAGAAATACTATGCTGAGGGTGTGGAGGAGAAGTTTTTTAAAAGAGGATCATAAGAAGTATGTGTTCTGAGATATTTATCATCTCCCTCTCAGGTAACCCTCATAGTCAAACTCAGCTATGATAAAACAGATATGAAGCATATTGCTAGACAGGAATCTTCACTGTGGTCTGGTGACCTCCTAATCTAGGAAGCAGCAGCATTGCTAAGTTTAAAATCACTCATATTGCCTGTGGATTGATCGTGGTTACACAGCAATAACGCACTTGTGTGCCTGTACATTAATGCACACACACAAGTTGTGGGAAGAGCAGTGCTCTCTGAAGCATTTGTAGTCTGGATGATTCTGGCAAGAGGTATTTTAGTGCTTCAGTTAGCTACAACTATGAACTAAAGCATAGGTCAGGACTGAAGTGACTACTGTAGGACAGGTTGCCTAGAGAGCTTGAAACCAGTATTCAAAACATATACCAAACATAAGCAGACCATAGTGACCAAACATTCAGCTTTGGAAAGACAGATGTAACTTATTTTCTCTTTTTCTGTTTTGTTTTTGGTTTGTTGTTTTGGGTTGTGTGATTGTGGGGTTTTTTTTCTGCTAAATGGACAAGGTGTTTCTAAAAATACTGAGAAGTAATCAATGTTTGTTTGAATTCTCACAGTAATACCTCTATCCTGAGATTCTCCTGTAGCTCAGTGATGGTAATTAATATTGTCAGCTCTTCAAAATCATCATGCAATTATCACCAGTTGGCATTTTTATCTGGATGAACAGGATGGCTTCCTATATGCACATGTGCCTTCCTATTTCTTTTGGAAAATATTGAACAAATATTGACTACTGCAGTTGAAATCCCAGACTGCATTCTAATGGTAAAAATCTTTTTCCCGGTGATGCTGATGTGCAAACAAACAAAGTTCTGTTTGTAAAAGAGAAGTCAAACAAGAAAAAAGGCAAAATGAAGCAAGGAGATGTGCAATTCTTTTTAATATTCTTCATGCAAATAGCCAACAGATTCAAACAGAGGGCATGAGTACTATGCTACATTATGACTAATCTTAAAAGGATACTATAAAAAGCAATGGCTTACCTCAATGATGATAGTGAAGTCAGTGAAGAATTAATTCAGGAATTTTCTGGTGACTCCAGGACCCCTCTTTACATGCAGGAAATAATCACTAGAAAGCTGAGAAAATCAGTCAGGATGTTATCATGGAAACAGTGGGAATTTCCAACACAGGATAACAAAGGATCTGATGTTTACCTTAAATTTGCATAAACAGGAGTCAATTCATTAACATTTATGTGAGGGGGAAAAAGTTATGTGGTTAGGCATAATTTTCAGATGGATGGATTTTTCCTTTTCTGGAAAAAAAGGAAGGAAAATAACAGTAGACTGGTTACTAATCTGATTTTACATGGCTTTGGGAAGAGATGAGTGTTCCTCTTGGTAGCAAGTAGAGCTGGCACATGGTTTCTCTGGTCAGGGAAATGTGGTGTCTGCCAGCTTTGGGGTGAGCAGAGTCCCTTAATCTAAAGCCAGCCTGACTGAAAGTTATTTTCTACTCGTGGGCAGTCATTTTGTCTTAGTAAAGAAACTGTCAAATGTTTAGAAGTCTAAGGACTAGTGCTTTACTTTTGGTGTATTGCCGGGGAGATCTTAATCCAGAAAGCAGTGTGTCTGCTGAGTGCTCAGAGAGCAGACCCTCCCTTCCACAGGGCCCCAGGACTGTGGAGTTTTGCTAAGACCAGGGTCAAATAACAGATTAAGTCTGTAAAGCTGGTATAATAGAGCAGGTAAGAAGTTTTCCAACAAAGAAGGTGGTATGGATGGGGCAGTGTTGCATTTCAGCAAGTCCCTCTTTTCTTAGACTACTGGAGCTACAATTTGGAGCAGCTTCCAAGATGGCCTTTGGGCACTAAGGAATGAGTTAGATATCATCAGGCCCCAACTTCAGGAAGTGGAGAGGTGTAAAAGTTATCTAAAGCTTCCCAGCTCAGCTCTCCTGGAAGCAGTCTGGCTGTTGAGGATTTAGCCAGCCCTATGGCTAGAAAATGCTGAAGGATAATCGCACTTTAGTATTTAGCAAACTAAAGGGTCACTTTCATTGCAGTCACTCTCCTTCCTCTGAAGTATCAGTTTCATGAAAAACTTCACACAATTGAAAGATTATGGTTGAGATGACTCATTAAGAAAATTATGGAATATAATAAGCATACTGAGGAGTGTAGTAAGGGGTAGAATTAATGGTAATAAAATACTTGTCAGAAGGATGATAGTCTTGAGAAGAACTGTATGGAAACAAGATGACACAATTATTCCTCTCTGAAAGGCTGGCATTTCAGAACTCTTTATAATACTGCTGCACACCACAGCCTCTCCATGTTAATTAAAATAAAAATGTTAATCTTGCCCTTGAGGTTAATAGTTAGGGAGCATCTGTTAAAAGCTGTTGAAGAGGCTATGAAGGCTTGCATGAGTTTGAGGACCCAGATTTCTGCTCAAGCTAAGCAGTAGCCTTACCAGATCTGCTGTTTCAGTACTCTATAAAATAGCATCAGTTTCTAGCTGTCCATGGGGACAGGTATCCAAAGCCAGCTGTGGTAACATTTGACAATTCTTTGTTGCAGCATCAAAGGCATTTTCACAGAAAGGGTAAGAGGTGTTTCAAAGAGTCACCTCAAGTGCATGGTATGGCAGAATAAAGTGACCAGGCTTTCAGCTCCCTGTCTCCTGCCCCATTCTTCAAATAAACTCGTTCATACTATAAGTGAGAGCATTAGTAACTGCAAATGTGCTTTCATCTACCTCTGCCAATAGCTGCTAGTCTTGGAAGACCATACCTGCATGTGATGAGTTCAGGTCAGGACTGTGCAGAATCTGTGCTGTTATCTCATGCCTGAGAACATTGGGTTCATCAGCTGAATTCAGCCTGTAGTTTTGGCCACGTGCTAGTGGTGCTAAAAATGCATGAGGATGCACTGTGAGCTACGACTGAGGAATAAAAATGGTTCATTCATTTCCTGAGAAGTCAAGCAAGCTGCATCAGGAGCTGCAGAGAAGTTTTAACAAATGAGTATTACAAAAGGATTAGCTTCATTAATTTAGCTGCTTGTGCTTTTGGCACTCAGGAATTAATCCAGCCTTTATTGAATGTTTTGAGTCTCAATTAGCTTGATGCCTTTTAAGGAGAAGGGACAAGCAGTTTTCTCCTGCATAGAGCAGGCATAGAAACTCAGAGATTTCCTTTGGTGAGAAAAGGGGTTTTTAGTTCCTCTCTGGGTTTAGGGTATGCATCAACTTAAAAGCAACAATACAAACCTCAAGTCATGGGGCCACAGTGCAATAAAAGCAGATAATATCCTACCATAAAGCCTGGGAGCTTTCCCTCAGGAATATTCCTCTATTAAATGGTCTATTTGAGAATTGCTTCCAGCTGGACCATGCTTGGCCATTATCACATAAACATGTGAGTTGATATTGGGAAATAGAAGAACAGTATTTATCCAGTTCAAAAGATGCTCTTAATATGAAGGGCCTCAAGGGAATATTGCTTGGAAAACAAATTTTCATAATAAAATGACCTATTTTAGAATTACAGTTTTCCATGCTGGAGGGGACAGGAAGGTAGCAGGATGCTTGCCAAAGAGATGGACAATAAGCACACTCACACTTGGTCCCTAATGAGAAGATGAGTGGATTGAATGTGTTCATGAGATAGTACACTGGGGTTTTGGAGTGATTTTTTTGTTGTTTGTTTGGGGTTGGGTTTTGGTTTGTTTTTTTCTTTTATTTTTTTTTTACTAGATTCCTGCATGCAGACTGTTTGTATGTGTTTGGTGTATCCAGATTGGCATGCCTGCGGGAATGTGAGCAGACCTTACTACTAGCAGCCAGCTCAAACATGTAGATGACAGGGAGAAAACCCACACAAAGCCTGAGCTGTTCCTTAAAAAGCCTTAGGAGAAGAAAATTAAGTAAAAGGACAGCAAAGCTAATAATAGTTTTGTTAAGTATGTACCAGGAAAGCAAGGTTCAATTACATTATGCCTCTAATATTATGATCCCAAGAAGGGAGCTCTGTAAGAACTGTTATTTGCTGTTACTCATCAGTTCCTTCTGTGTGGATGCTCCAGGACAATTCATGTGGTGGTGTTCCTCCAGGAGCAGAGCCTGCCTTCGAGTGACTAATGAATGCCACCTACTCAACCTCAGTTTGTCTCATATTTGCCTGTTGAAACCCTTCTTCTTTTTCAATGTGATCTATAATCTCGACTTCAGCAATCAAAATTAGTCTTTAATGACCACATGAGTTCAACCAGCTGGCAATCAGAGCCACACTGGTTGTAAAAATCATATCAGAGTCAGTAGCTAACATGCTGCTCAGAGCAGGAAACTTAATTAGATGGGTGAAATTTGACCTTGCAGTTAAAGGCTGTAATTCCTTTGTAGTTTACCGGAGATATCTAACCAGAGATATTAAATTAATATGAAATTCTTCCAAACACCATAGTTGTCACTCTGACAGGAAGCCAAACCACATCATCCTTTCAGTCATCCTGTCTTAGATGGCTGATTCATAATGAATATAGGGCAGCTGAGGTAGAGATGAATGAAAAATGTTGTTTGCTAGTAGACCATATGATGACTCTTGCAGTGTGGAGTTAAAGACACGGTTAAATGTGTTTTGAGGTAAACCTGTTGGCTTACATTTGGGGAGCATTTTGAAGATGAAAATATACATCACCCTTTGAATTAATGTAGGATCGATATTTGTGTGTTGCATGGGGAATTTCATTCATGGGCTTCTGAGCTGACCTCCAGGACCAGAATTTAGCTGGGATAAATATCTTGAGGTCAACTAGTCTCGATCCTAAATTCCTCACTGTTGACACTTGTAAGTGTTAATTGGTTATATACACATAACAACTTAATTGGTTACATACTTTTAATTCTATTTTGAGAGACGACTTTCTGTTCATGACTGAAAAGAGGGCAGTCTTTGGGAAAATAGGCTTTCCCCACTTATGCATATACACTTTTTTTTTAGTTGAGTCTATTTGGTGTTTTTAGTTTGTCTGAAGGTTTTTTGTGTGGATTTTTTTGGTTTTGGGGTTTTGGTGGTTTTTTTATGTCCCTATACACAGAAAAATACTTTCTGTACAATCAGTGAGCAGAGAGCTTTTGAATTGTTTGACATTGGTCAACTATTAAAAGGGAGTGACCTAATACTTTACCTAGAAAACTCCAGGAAATGGGAAAAAGTGCTCATCAGAGGCTTAGAAAGACAAATGCTTACACTATTCAACTGCACTTGAACATGCAACATGAGGCAGCAAAGAGATAGGAACATGGTCAACATCACAAATACTTGAAACTGTCTTTCAAAAATGATGCTATACCATGGTACAAAAGACAATTTTAAAATAACCATTTATGAACAGTTTCCTGGCCTTTAGCGATATGAAGCTGTGAAATGGTCTGGCAAGGAGCACACAGTAAGAGACAGATGGGGAATCAGTGCTGGAAGAGCATTCAAGCCTAGGTCCAGGAGGCAGAGGGCCAAAAAATTTCTCTTATCACAGGGACCAACCAACTTACTTTCCTCTGCATATTCTCTTTTTTTTTTTTTTTCTGAAAATGCAGGTCTCCCCTTCACCCCTTATCTTCTCCTGCCTTCTCACCCAGAGGGAATTCACTTAGCAGTTGTAGAGCTATGTCAGCCTCGTAAATGGAATGAAGTCACTGAATGCATATGGGAGAAGGCTGGTCTTCCCAAGGTCAGCATTAATACTCTGGTTTTGTGGGAGAAACTCAGGACTGAGGCATGCTAACCTTGAAATTCAATAGCAGAGCTATTTCATCTAGTTGCTGCCCAGAGAGATGGCCAGAGACTTAATGAATTTCTAAGTGTTGATGTTTCTCCCTTAAAATAAAGGCAAAGCTCCTACACAAGGGGAAAAGAACGCATTTTCTGTCCTTCTGGAGCAGGAAAAGGGTGAGAGTTTTGAAGTGGTGATGGGGGATTTTTCAGCCCATCTGCAGTGCTAATCAGACATCTGTCTCTCTAGAACCGCCTCACATGGCAGTCTGCATTTGCAAAAACATTTTTCTCCTCTTGACTTGGAGTAGAACAAACCTAACAGTTTTCCTGTGGCTGCCCACACCTGTGGCTCTCAGGATTGTTAATAGACGAAGGACCCGAGCGAAGAGAGCTGAGAATGAAAATGAAGCTACAGGAATTATGTGGATTGTGCTAACCAGCAGCTGAGCAGGGATGGAGGACAAGGATTCTCACCTTAGTGACAGACAAGTTTCTTGGAGTGTGGCCTAGGTTTTTGATAATATGGTTATACAATGAGCACCTGATAAACTGCTCTTAGTTTCCCAGCTCTGTAGCCTGGCATTACTTGGTCCTCTGACACAATCTGCCTCTGTTCACATGCTGCTGCCATTTGTTCTTGGTCTGCTCTGAGTTCGCTTGTTCTGGCACACAGGCTACAGGTTTATAGGAGAGGTGTTTCAGAACAAATTGCCAGCCTTGCTCTCTGTAAGAGAAGAGCTCATCTGTAAGAAGATGAAAAGATAATTGAGTTGCTGGCTCAGTATCTCATTGACTGCTGCCCTGTTTATGCTGGAAGTCCCGTTCTCTCTTGTCATAAGTTCTTACCCCACCTGATCCCATGCCCTGCCTGAGCTTTCTGAAGAACAAGAGCAATAACAGAGCCCTTTCCAAAAGTGCTTACCTCCTTGTATGAACACTGATGAATCTGCAGTGGTTGCAAGTACTTTTCTTGGGTGGAGTATGTGCAAGTACTTTTCCTGGGTCTGCAACATCCTTTGCTTATTCAGCTTTAAGGTGGTGGTTTGGTTTTTAGCTTTGCAAATGCTAGCAGCAGCATATTCTGTACACTTGTTTTGTTTTTTGCCTTTCTTTTGGCAGAGGTCTCTTTCCCTCTTTGTAGATTCAGGACTTGAATCTAGGAAGCGAAGGAACTAATTTGAATATTTTTTCAGTATTGATGCAGAGATGGATCACTAAAGCCAGAATTGCTGGGCTCATGATTGCACAGCTTCTAGTAGTAGATGATGAGATGTAGAAGAAAGGTGTTCTGTACTTAAATCACTGGCATTAGACACTGGCTGTTGCATAGCTTACCCTGTGATCTTCATCTGTGTTAGATTGTATTGAAAAGACAGAAAAAGTAGAGGTTCCTACCTTTGCTCTGTATCTTTTCTGCTTGAGTGATAATGCTTAGTATCTCTTTGCTTACATGCAGCATCCAGCAAAATGGCACAGTATGTTAGAACCTTCTGGCATTGCTTGGATAAGAACAGGAATTAAAAAACTGTATTTGCAAAAATATTGAGCAGCTTTTACTGCTAGAATCCCAGTGGCTTTTACTGGTATTTCTGATTATTTAGCACTTTTGGGCATCAGACTTCTTTGATTCCCATGCCCAGCTTTAATCATTCAGATTAGGCTAGATGACTATCTTTGTTAGCATATATCAGATTTTATATGTATGTCTGTCTTCAATCATGTAAGTACTCATAGTTTGTGGTAATTCAAACTGTATCCATAAACAGGTTGTCAATAAAAATATATTGTGGTCAGAAGGCTGCTGTGCATTCACAGCTGTCAGATGACTGGTTGAAGTATCTAGTGCTTATCTTCAAGGAGGTCCTATGTGGAAATAAAACATTTTGTCTGGATTTTCATATTGGCTCTAAGATTGCTATCATTGTTTCCTCACTTTTTCAAGTGTGCCTCTGTGCATGGGGCATTAATGTCCAATGCAAGTACAGTAATTAAATCCTAAGCTGTGAATGATCCTTTTTCACACCCTGCCAGCTTCCACTGCAGCTGACTTAGAAACAAGGACAAAGCTTTCTCACAGCCCTGCTCGCTCACAGATGTGCTCTAGCAAGGCACAGCTTGACCTTAGATCACTTCTATCATCTGCAGGTTAAGTATGCTGGCAGCTTGAGCAAGGGCAGCTAAAACTGCTCCAAAGAGGAGTAAAAAGCAGTGCAGCCTGATGGGAGGTGCTGGGCATTACATGATAAACTCAGTAATTGTTTGGGGATGCTACATCTTTTTGTTTTGCTTGATTTGCTTGCAGTGTGTAGTGTGAGAAGCTGGAAGGTGAGCTGGAGTAGTAGTTTCCAGGTGAGTACCAGTCACACTGCCCATGGGGACGTCTGCTTTGAGCTTGCCCGGCTGGTTAAAGCAGCCAGCTCCAGTAAACCTGACACTCAGTTCAACTCAGATATGATATAACTCCTTTGAGCTGTCATTTTAATTAATGATAATTATTCTCATTAACCAATTTGGCAATCATCCTGAGGGACAGTGATTCAAGTCAAAGTTAATGTTTTACCAGTGCTTTCATCGCTGCATGCATTGCTTCAGTCACCTAATAAATGCAAATGTGAATTCCCTTGTCCTAAATGCTGAAGAAATAAGGAGGTGTGCCCAGAAATAGGCTCAGTGTAAGCCTTTAACTTGGAAGATGCCTTTGGCAGGAGTGGGGATGTCACATTAGCCTGGTGTAAATCTTGTAGAATTCCAAGGTGTGGACTGGACCATAAGCCTGGTATGGATAAGACAGAGACCTAGGGTATGGATATGGCTATGCCATACTGCAGTGGCAAAGCTTCGGCTTACAACACCTGCTGTGTCTCTGTTACCAGCCTGTTTTATTGAACTAGTCTCCAAATTTTGCACTGCTACCTCTTACATATTGTCTGTCATGAGGAAGTGGTCCTGGGCTTAGTTTGGCTCCAACACAGATGGGACTTCCCAGGTCAGACACTAAATAAGGATTTGATTTAATAGCACTGAGATTTTTTAAGAATTCAGAAGTAGAGAATGTAATTATTCTTAAGCTTGTGAAAATCATATTTGAATCACAGAATAAAATGCTGCAGACAGTTGGATAGCTTAGCCCCCTTTCTGGAGCTAAAAGGATAGAAACACATTGAATGTAGGGATAAAAATACCTATTTTGTATAAGCTATTGTTAGGAAACAATTCTAACAGAAGCGAGGATGGTTCCTGCAATTGTTAGCATCAGATTTTTACATCCCAGGCTCCCTGCAAAGGCAACTTTATACAGCTATTGCCATCAAACACCTGTGGGATAAAGTGCAAATAATGAGTTGGTCCTAAAATAAGCCATCATACAGCACAGCTGTTGGTGTTTTTCTTTGCTGTAGGAAGATGGAGGTGTTGAGAGAATGACCTGGTGACTGAGTTTGCCTGGAGGAAGCATTGCGGTCTCATTGTTCAAGCACATCTGAATGCAGGATGGAGAAGGCTTTAGAGCCTCTCTTTGTCCCAAAGAACTCTCTGGCTACATAGTGAATTTCAGGACAGGACACAAAGTTAGTGATGCAAGGTTTGGAAGTTGATTTTTTTTAGCAATGCTGAGTTGGTATCAGTGCCAGTACTGCCTTTTGCTCAAGCCAAGAGCCAGACTAGAAAGTTTCTCTCAATTTTATTTGATCAGCTCTGACATAGCAGTCACTGTAGCAGTCACTGTCATCTGGGATGTTGCTCAGATGCATCTTTCAACACCTTCTGTCAGCTCTGGCTGGAGACCAAAGAAAACCTGGGGTGGTTTATAGTTGTAATATTTTACCACCATTTTCCCATCTGGCATTGACCTTCATTGGAGTCAGGTGACTGGAAGCCATCACCCACCTACAGTGCTTTGTATGCCATTACACTGTTCCATAATTTCTGGATATAAAGAACAGTGGTCTCACTGATTATCTGCAGTACATGACAAGTGTCGGTTCCCCCACATCCCACGTGCAGCTCTTCATTAAATAAATAATGAATGAGGCACTGATGTGGTCCAGTTCCACTCGGATCAGCATTCAACATAATAAAGTGTATAGCCTCAAGTAAAGAAAAAGAAGAGGCTGAGATGACAACTTTTCATGTAATGGTCTCACTAAAGTCACATCATAAGCTTGAGTGACTGAGGTGAGCTGCTTAGAGTCCTTAGCTGGACACACAGGTTTGAGTCATTGCCCTCAAAAGAGCATTTACCAGCATTGTAAAGATACCACAGTATTGCTCAGATTTTATCCCTGAACACCGAAGGCCTCCAACCTGCAGCCATTTGGTTTCCTGCAGAGCCTCAATACATCAGACAAAAAGTGGCCCAGCACATGGCACTTCCTCTCATGGGTTTTTTGAGAAGGTGTTTAGCAGGAGGCAGTTTGCTAAGGAGATTATTTTGTTCTTTTTGCTGCTCTTACTGTCAATGACAGCCAGCAGCAGAGCAAAGTGACAATGTGAAAAAACAGGAAGCAACTGCTGAGGTGGCAGCAGGAAGAAGGCAAGATATTTTTAACTGTTGGGGGTTTTTAAAAAAAAAAAACTCACGGTGATAGCTGTTTCAGCTGCCAGCCTCTCTATTCACATGAGTTGTGTTTTGTGATAGCCAGGAGGCAAGAGCAGACATGGTGAGATCATCGTCATGCCTTTCTTAGGTTAATCACACGGTACAGCAAATTTCTGTTACAGTAATGACTGGGTAGGCACTGCATCCTTCTTCTCTAATTACATGCCATTTGGAGTAGTTCTTTTCCGTTAGGATAACGCCTGCAAATGACAATGGATATGTCCCTTGCCAGGTGCCTGTTATGTAAAGATCTATTTCCCTCTCTAATACTGAGCCCAGCATCTTCATTAAAATAATATGATCTATTAGAAGAATTTAATTTTTGCAGACAATGCATGAGAGTTAAACGTTATCATTTTTGGGTTTTACCTTATGCAAAAGACATTGATCCTGCTGTCAGCTCTTCCAAGGCAGAATTTCCTTATTTGCAAGGTTGGTTTTAGAACAAGAAGTGCTGCTGCATTTCTCTAGGCACTGATAATATGGTTATTCAGCAGCAAAGCAGGCCTAATTGTCTAGAGTGGTATTTCTGCTCCTGTGGATGCTTCAGCCACAAGATGAATGTTTGTATTCAGTGCACTGTGGGGAATGCTCTTAACTATAATGAAATTCAGGAAACTTCCCTTTGAGGACTTAGAAGCACGTTAAAAGTGCTTAACAGCCTTTGTCCCTAGAGCCACCTTTTCCCAGACACACCTATTCAGCAGTGGTTATGTTTTCCTGACCACAGAAATGTGATTTTGGTCTTAGTCCAGCTTCCAGTGGATGGAGGTCCATGTAAACCACATCATCCTGGTTATTGCAAGTTGTCTTGGCAACAAAGAATTGCAAGAATTGCATGGGCAGCAAGCCAGCATTATGCTTTCATCCCTAAAGATGATCACTCTGCTTTATGAAGTCACGTTGGCATTGCTGTGTAGGAAAAAGGTATTTACTGTTGATTACTGACTGCCAAACTGCTCTCACAAAAAGCTCATGAAGGGCTTTTGGTTGTCAGCTGTCAACATTCAAATGCAGTGAGCTACATAATATGCATTAATGAGGGGTTAGATTTCACCATGATTTTATCAGAAAGATAGCAGGATAGGTAAGGAGTGAAATCCCTTGGTCATTAGAAATTCTGTTGCTTTCCACACCAAATACAAAAGTGGTGTTTGAGAGGGCCACATGACCCTCCTGTTCACATTCCTCAAAAACTACGTCTTGGTTTTATGCAATAATAAACTGAAGAGAAATAAGCAGTGGCAGTGAGCTATGTGGAGTGGAGTCACCTGCCTGATGTGGACAGCAGGGTGCTGGTTTCCTCTCTTGTGCATGTGTCAGAGTGTGCATGCAGACTTCCTCCTGAAACATGGCTTACCCTTGGAGTCAGGCCACGTTTCCTTAAAAATGACTTTCAGGGTCAGACACTGGAATTAGAAAAAAACTGCTGATAAATAATGAGGCTAAACATAACATACAATTAAACAAAAAAGGTATATCCTTGTGGGTTTTACCCACGTGTTGCCTCCCCTCCAGGATGGCCCAGGATATGAGGTAGGAATATCACTGTAGCTTATGCAACTGTTACAGCTGGCTGCCAGTCGGTGTGGTTGTTGTTTGATTTAGCTGCTTTCATAAGACCGTTTATCCTTCCCTTTCACCTTGGAGGAGAAAGACTGATGGGCTCTTTGTGGTGCTCTGCAGCAAGCCCAGCGTTCCGCGGGGGCTTTTGCGTGCTTACACGCCTTGCTGAAAAAAGCCTTTTTATCAGATGCTGTAGCCCTGGGAGGAGGTGTGCAGGGAGAGAGCCTGTCTTTACAGCCCCTGCTGCTGCCCAAACCCTGTCTGCAACAGGGAGCATGCTTGGGAGGGTGAGCTGAGTGGGGAAATAGAGGGGCAGGATGATATGGGAGATGAGTGTGGAGGGGATGGATGTTCAGGCTGTCATCCAGCCCTCCCGTGGTTCCTTCCTGTGCCACCCTCCTCTGATGATGTGCGAGGCTCTTTGGAGAGATTCTAGAGGCTGCAATTACCTGAGGATCTGAGCTTCTCCTGGAAAAGGCTTTTAATCTGTGAGAAAGGAGTCAACTTTGAAGGCTCAAAACTTCAATGGCAGCAGATGATACCACAGTTCTTAATTTAAACCAGGATTTTCAATCTCCATGACAAGTGTTGTCTTCTGGCAATCTTTTCAATACTGTCTCTTCTATCACTTCTAAGTACTGGTTTTTCTTGCTTTGAAGTGTTGGAGTGCAAGGCAAATCCATTTTTTCTGGAAACGTGGAAGAATTTTGCCAAACCATGTTGCACCTGTAAATCCATAACCACTTGATTCTTACTCCAGCACAAACAAGATGCTCTTGGAGGACAATGACATTTTCAGCAGGGGAGGCCCAGCTTTTGGGGTTGGGTTGCATCGTGACATTGCTAACAGTGCACCGGCTCCCACCAGCAGGTACCAGAGCTGAATATGGGGCTTGCTGCTTGTCTCCTGGCCAGGGCAAGATGGGTGCTGCCCACAGGGAACAGATGGGACACAGGCTGGAACATCCTGTCTCGGAGCAGAACTGTATTTCCTTTTAGATGGACATCTTTCTAATTGTAGGGTAACTGCCAGCAGGACCGTAGAGCTGAATCATGCTTGATCACCACACAGTTTTTATTCTCTGTGCCTGCCTATTAAAAGCCGATTGCAGATATTCTCACACATCTGTCCCTGAGCAACTGCTGAGGTACCCATGTGTCCCTGGACTGCTTTGAAATGTTGGGGCAACGTCCCACTCAGGGCTCTTGGCAGGATGCACTTAAGGTTTGCCAGAAGCTGAGAGATGAGGGAAGGTGCAAAGCAGTTTGCTTTACTTTGTATTAGTCCCAGAGGCCACTGTGCTGTTTGTAGGACTGGATTTACACATTTTCTCATCTGTAGGTTGTGGGCAGCGGGTTAAGCTCAGCTTTGTCCTTCCAAAGTGGAGCTCCCATGCTCTGTGGAGTTAACTTCTATACCTGGCAGAGAGATGCAAGATGGGAGGAGTCAGCAACCAGAAAAATGCATTTCTTCAGCATGTACAAATATTGCTAGATAAGTCTTCTGTGGGAGTCAGGCTGATTGGCAGCCATCTCTTTTTGGCTGAAAATGGTAGTGCATCTTGCTCTTGATTTTCACATTATTCTCCTCAGTTTATTACCATTACAAAGTAAGGATCAGCACTTAGCCTCTGTTTTTGTGTTTGGACTTATTTCCCATTTTTGTCTCTCCGTTTCCATTTTTCATTGTGTCATGACACCTTTCTGAGCAGACATTGCTGGTTGTGTGTCAGCATCCAGGAACTCTGAGGTCTGGTAAGGAACCAGGCTCTGATCCTGAGAGCCTTGGCTGGATATAATTTCTCCTCAGGGCTTTTCATGTGGTTCAGTTGGTAGTTCCAGCTGATTTAGTGCTGTGGTGTGCATATAATCACCCACTTTGTTTAATGTCTGCACAGGGGGTGCTGCAGCCCTGTGGTGCTGAACGTGTTGCTTGTACTGTCCAGCCCTCTGCCTGTCTCTGGCACAGGTTCCTGCTTTGTCTGCAGGTCTGACCTCTGATAACCTGTGCATTCCCAAGGTGTAGAACGGGAAATGGGATTTGGGGCACCCTCTGCTTGAAAAGCCAGCCCCGTCTCTGATGGGAATCACAGGTGGGCAAGGTATCTGTGGGCATCCCCACCACCTCTTCCCTCCCTGTCATCGAATAATTTGACTCTTGTCAGCATCCCAAAACGCACTGAAGGATGAAAGCTCTGCATCTTGTATCTTACACCCTTTGACATTGAGAAGAGGGTAAAAAACCCACAGGCTGCAGAATTTGAAAGATGCAAGGGCATGTATATTTAAATTTTATTTTCTATATATTTACCAGTCTAATATGAGTTCAGGTGAGTCATTGTCTTTTTCCTCAGATCGAAAAACGAGAACAGACTGAATTCCCACTTCACCAGATGTTTGTCTCTGTTCTTAACCAATGTGGCTGTGTAATGATTTTTGTGATGGTCTGAGAGATCTTGTAAGATTAGAACTATTAAGGGCAAGTGTTCAGCTCTTCCATTTGCAGAGACAAGGTTGAAGAGAGGGCTCAAAGAGTACAGGATTCCAGGAGTGGAAAGGTTATGAGTATCCAGAACTGGGAAAGGGGTGCTTCATTTGTCTGGGAGCTGCTTTTTAGTTGTTTTTACAGAGGGTAGGTGGAGATGCTGGAAGTCTTATTTGTGCTTTTGCAGATTTTCAAATTTCTTGCAGAGGGAATGGAGGGCAGACTCTTGTGTAGGAATTTCCTGAAAATTTATTATGAAACATGCAGACTTCCTGGTTTTGTTGACTTTCTCATAAGCAGCAAGAGTAAAAATTGCAGTGTTATTTTATTGTGGGTTGGGTATTACTGAAAAAATATAAGTTTCTTTACGTTGTCATAATTGAGTTGCCTGGAAACTTCTTGGGATTTGGGGGTTTTTTTTGGTTTTTTTAACAGCACATGAAAAAGACCTACTCAGTTACAAGAGTCCATGAAGGCCTTCTGGCCACTCAGGGACCATCCCAGACCATTTAAGCCAAACATAGACTTTGTCAAAGTTAGAGACCTCTTGTGGCTAAAGCTCCAGGATAATTCTTTGTTGAGATGAGATTGACACAGCCAGGCAGGCTAATTTGATGTGCAAGAATAAGGATGAGGAGAACTCTGTTGGTGTAGCAAATCTGTTCTTATTACTAAAAATTGATTTTGACCTTTGTAGAGATATTAATTTCACCTCCTGTTAAAAGAAAACTTTGGATTATTGCTCCAGGTCTGGCATACAAGACTTGAAAAATTTATCAGCAATCTTGATTTGTTTTGACATGTTTTTTGGCCTTCTACTGCGTTTTGTATTTCTGTTTTTCCCAAGTATTTGCTTGCAGGCAATGTTGTTTGTTTGTTTGAATCCTCACTGTCTTGGCAGTTGAGTAGTGTTGCCATAGGTTCCAACATTGTTCTTCATTCCTATATAACAGGACTCAAATATTAAAAATGAGACAATAATCATAAATGAGATTCCCATAATAAAGATGCATTTCCAGTTCTGTAATCTGTAGGGCTTCCTTGCTGCTCTCTTTCATAAGACTTTGGTTTTTATCTGATTTTTAAAAATTCTTAAGTTAGAATATTTTCTTAAGTTACCATGTTTATTTAGACTACTTCAGTGCCTTTGGCTCCTGTCATTAGGACGGCTTAGTGACAGTCTAGAAAATAGTTCCTATGGCTTTGACAACAAAGTCTTTATAGAAACCTTATTCTCATAAACTAACTCATTTGCAGAGTCATTCCAGGCAGAAGAAAGATCCACCCTTCAACCCATATTCAAGGGTCAAGTAAAATGTCTGGATTATGCTCAGTTGTCCCACATCAGAGAATAGGTCCAGGTGGGTTTTTTGGGGCAGAATTTCTTCTGTTGATGTTGTATATCAAGGACTGGTAGCAAAATCTCTTCTAATTACCAGGTGAACATTCTACTGTGAACATTCTACTGTGGGTTTTAGGTGATTCTGGTGAAGAGCCACTAAACAGATGGGGAGAAGTCATGCAGAATTCAGACTAGAACTAATTCATTTAATTTGAAAATTAGGAATCACTCCCCCGTTGAGTGGGTATGAGTTAAAAGATAATGCTCCAGTATGCAAATTGCCTTGCCCAAGTTTTGTATAGTGAAGAACCAAACAGATTTTCTCTGAAGTCTTTTATTCTTCTGACACTATTTGCTGAGTAGTACATCTCATCCTAAAAGTGGGGATTAGTTTTTTTCTATTATTTGCTTAATTTTTCATAAATAAACTCTGGATCTAAAAAACAAGGAAGAAAGATATCTGACCTCTCCAGTTGTATATATTGGTTTGGTTTGCATCAATATTTGGAAAAGGAAAGAAGAGAGTAACAGAATTTAGTCCAATGGATACCCAAAGCCATCTGCCCCTCTCCTCACAGCCCTTAGATGTTTATAGCATAACAGGGTGAACATGGAATGTCTGTCCTTCCTTCAGGACTATATTGGCTGTCCTTAAAGTGAGAACAAAATGAAGGTAAGACATGTTGAGGGCAGCCACAGCCATTGATTTGCAGCCTGGTTTATATACTCACAGTACTTAAAGCTTGGCAATCCTTAGCCATCCTGAAAAGCTGGTGTGGGGTGATGCTGGGCTGCTGTCACAGAGTGTAGCTAAGGAACTTGGGTTCCTTCAGGGGCAGGATTACAGTCTCAGGGCTGGCTTAACCCTGCAGACTACATCTATGTGGTTGGACAGAACCCAAAGAGGCGGTATAAAAGTAATAAAATTTTAATACCTGGAAGACAGAAAGCTTAATGAATAAGTAATAAGTTGCAGCACTTTCCTTTTCTTAGAAAATATAGATTCTCTGTATTTTTAAAATTTTTCCTTCATTGAGCATTTTTCTCCTATTGCTCTTAAAGTATCCTAAGGTGCTGAAATTTGGGACTGATTTTACAGAAGGGAAGTTATAAGTTTAAGGAAGTTAAACCACTGCCATCCAGGCTGAGAAAAGGAGAGTAGAGATTTTTCTGTCAGAGCTTTTGTTGATTTTACTAGTGGGTAGGGAATGTCTGGAACAGCTGAGTGATTTATCCACTGCTTGCAGCTGCATCTCCCTAGTAATGTAGCAAGGGAGATCCTACTGTGTGCCTGCAGAGACAGGGGCACACACACAGGTACAGTCGTGTTCTCATCATCAGGTTAACAAAACTTGGGTGTCTCCCAGGTCTCATACCTGTGTTTTGTTGGCAGCATAAGCCAGTGAAAGCTTTCTTAAAAAGCACAGATAGCCTGCAGTTTAAAAGAAGAGTGGGGTAGGATTTTATCACTGGCCACCACCACTCTGCTGACATGGATCCCATCCTTGATCTCTAGGGTGGGCAGTGCTAAGCCCTTTGGAAAGCCAGCAAGTACATTTGGAGATCACCTCCTATTTGAAGGGATGGTTTCTCTGCAGTCCTGGCATGATTCCAACCTGGATAACTCTGTTCTACCTGCTAAAAATCCCTTCCACACACTTCCCTAGATAAGGCATGAACCCCTCCTGTTCTGCATGCTGCAATGTTCCCCTTTCCATTTCATACCACCTACCTGTAAGTTGATTTCTAGGTCATCTGTACCCCCATTTATTAATCAAGCTTGTAATTATTTCAAAGGATCTAAATGTGACAACAGTAAGTATGTGCACAGCTCTGGTGTGCAATACCTCCTCTTGGTTTCTATCTGCATCACCCAGCAGGTTGTGATCCCTCCATATTCCCTTTACCAGTGAGGTTTGGGCTCATCCACATAAGTCTGAAATGACCTGTTGCCCCCCCATTGACCATGTCCTTGTTGGTAGTGGAGCTAGAAAGGCTATCCTTGAGTAAAAGGGGGAACTGGTGCTCACTGAAGATGTGGAATTCACTCAAACCTAGGGATCTGTTCTTCACATAGCATTTCCTTCCACAAGTGGGTTGCTAGAGAATATTGTCACAGGGATTTTATTTTGTGACTCAATCTTCCATGCAAAATCTATACCTCTTCTTTAATTTCTTTTTTTTTCTCCCTCTTGGCATGTCAGTGTTTTCGTTAATGTATCAACACCACAGGAGCTGTTGTTGCTTTGTCACTAGTATTGTTTTCTCCATCCAGACCTGAGAACTGGGAGATCCTTGAAATCTGTGTCTTTTCTGTGACTTTCAGGCAGAATTGGGTGTTTTGCTTTCTCCCCTGCCTGCAAGTATTTCTCTTCACACTGTAAAATCAATTAGTTCTGGGTACTTTCTTCTTAGATCTGACTGCTGCTAACACTGTGTTTGTTTCATTAACAGATTAGCTTCACAGGAAACCTGTCCTCGACAGCCTGCCCAGCGAGAAAACTCCAAGGAGAAGCTGAGGACAAACAACATCTCGAAGACAGTTCATGGGGACTGTACCAGATCCTCTGAGATCTGCCAAGCTTTCCCTGGTCTCAACTTCTACAGAGGAGGAGCACCTGGGAGACCTGCAGCCTGCTAAGCACCAGCCCCAACCCCCCAGTGATGAGAGGGCCAGCAATGGCTTCCCGTGCGCTCCGTCCAGCTCAGCTGGGCTTTGCTTGTTCGACCTGAACTGCACAGGTGCTGCCAGCACACAGAGCTGTGAGCAGTGCCACACAGACAATGACAGCCAGCAGGAAGCCTTTTCTCCCAGGCTGGCCAGCACAACTGCAGAGGGGCATCCTGCAGATGTAAAGCCTGCTGGTTGCTCCCATCCAGCGGGCTTCCAGGCACCGGCAGCGCCAGCCCTTGCTGCAGCAGGAGCCCTCTTGGTGGGGTCAGGGCCAGAGATGATGCCAGCCCCACAGAGCTCCCGGCAGTTTGTGCAAGGCAGCCAGGCCAAAACGAGCTCCCTGACACAGATAGATGACTCTGCCCTGAAACCTCAGGGAACTGAGGATCAGCCAGCGCTTGAAGTGTTAAATTATTCTTCCCCGGGTGATCCTGTCGGGGTTAATCAATTCTGTCATACTTCTCAGGCAAACCTTTTGCAAACAGGGGAAAAAGACAGGGTAGCAGAAAAAAATGGTTCTGCCGTGTGTCAGTCAGCCTTGCCAGCAAGGCAAACCGAAGCTGAGCTGGGGAGAAACCTGCAGACCAGTCTGGAGGCAAAAAGCAGCACTGCAGACACAGCGCAGCTGCATCCCCCAGATAAAGCTGAAGTGGTGCAGAGCAGCGAGGCACCGGCCCAGTCTGGCCACGGGAGTCCACATCCTGTACACAACCTGGACCCCATGCCTGGGAGTCCAAACCCCACCCAGATCTCCAAATTCAGAGAAACAGGTACAATGACAGCTCAGCCAGAGAGCAGCCCTTTTACTCAGGAAGCTGTAAGCAGGACATGGCGGGATGCTGAGGTTCAGGCTGTGGCTACTGTGGAGAGCAAATCAGCTTCCACCAGTCCCAGCATCTTTGCTGCCTTCCTAAAAGGGAATCCTCCTCCAGAGGAGAAGGAAGAACTGCACATAATTTACCAAGGAGGTACGGGGCTGAGCCAGGCTGCAGTTACTGACAGTTCATCCTCACAACAGTTTCCCTGTTCTCCTGGTATCACATCAAAATCGACTGTTGTGGCTGTGACTGCTTCAGCCCAAACCCAGCCTGTCAAACTGCCTGGGGTCCCATCTGACGTGGCGTCTCCAGTATCAGCAGATAATGCAAAACCTGTTCTCCCCTGCTCCCCTGCAGCTGTTACCTCCCAAGGAGCATCTGTGGGTAATGCTGAAATGACCAGTGCAGCCTGTGATGTCAAGGATGCTGCTCAGCTGCCAAAGGATGCTCCAGTCCCACCAAGGCCCATCCCAGCTGAGCAGCTTGGAGTTGACTCCAGCAATCAAACTCCATCACAGTCTGGGGCTGGCACTGGTGAGCCAAGCACCACTTCCACTGATGCTGTCCCAGGAACCCAGAACAACGTGCGAGATCTCACTCCTCATGCAGGAAGCAGCCGGTCACCTTTGCTCTCTGGCAAGGACAGTGATGTCAGGCAGAAGGAGGCCCTGGGCAGCTCTGAACAAAGGCCTGTGCAAAGCGAGGGTGTGAGTCAAGGGCAGGCCAGTCCTAATCAATCTGTGGTAAAACCAAAGGAAGAAAACGTGGTGGTGCTTGATCCTAAAGGAGGGCTGAATGCTGGCAGCCAAGCTGCCTCTGTCCGTGCAAAGACGTGCTCGCAGGATGCAGGTCAGGAGGGGAGCAGAGGCCGCGGAGACAGCGGGCAGGCTCAGAGGGCTGGGGGCCAGAACCTGCAGGCAGGACTGATGCCTGAGCTGAGTGTGAGTTCTGCAAGTCTTGCCCCTTCCACGGCAGCATCAGCAGCTCCTCAGCAACAGGGCCTCCATGCCAGGGAGTCCAGACACGATCTCCACACTGCGGCAATTCCTGTTTCCTCTCAGGCTGTGCCGAACCTGGGGGAGAACAAAAAGCACTCCACCCCAGCCATGGAGGCGAAAGTACAGGTGAAGCAGTCCAAACACGTCAGGGATGTTGTTTGGGATGAGCAAGGAATGACATGGGAGGTTTATGGTGCTTCCCTTGATCCAGAATCCCTGGGAATTGCCATCCAGAACCACTTACAGAGACAAATACGGGAACACGAGAAACTGATCCGGGCCCAGAACAGTCAGACACGGAAATCTATTTCCTCAGATACATCCTCAAATAAAAAACTGAAAGGGAGGCAGCACAACGTGTTCCAGTCCATGCTGCAGAATTTTAGGCGTCCCAATTGCTGTGTCCGACCTGCTCCCTCTTCTGTATTAGACTGACATGGTTTGCAGGGGTGCCTAAATACCTGCAGTGGTGGAGAGAATCCCTCCCCTCAAGTCCTGCTGTTTGGTTGTGTAATTGGGGTTGTGATGCAACAGTGGAAAATGATTCCCCTTTGTTTTCTGACTAGCCACATGCTCCATCCTGCCATTATTATTGTCACAGCTGGTATATTTCCACGTTATGCCCCAACCTTGACTGCTGTCTGATGAAAAGCTAGGCACTTAGCAAAAGCACAAATTTCAATTGCCACCTTGCTGCAGGGAGAGCAGCACCTTCTGATAAAGCAGGAAGCAGAGGGATTGTCACAATTATGGGAATTTATTTATGTGCGTTATGAGGTCTTACTCAAAGGGATGGACTGGGGGGAGCTGAGGGAGGTTGAAATAAGGTTCAACAGCTGTAAGGATGTAACACAAGCCAACTTTCCTGGATTGTAAGTTACCTGTGCTGAGGCAAGTCCACGAACAGGCTATGGACATTGGCTCGCTTCTGTTGATACTCAGACGAGCCCCAGGGAGCCCAGTCTTCCCCTCCTGTTGAAACGCAGAACCAGGCAAAGAATGAGGATCAAGACTGAAGGATTCTCTCTTTGGGAGAAGCTAAGTCAGTAGGATGTTGATGGCCAGAAGGGGAGGTGAGAGATGCTTTTTGTCCTCTGCAGTGGCCACTCAAGTTACAAGCCGTCGAGGCACAGGAGGGCGCATCAGTAGATGGACCTGCATCCAGCAGGATGGTGCCCACCCTTACTCTGGTACTCCTGCCAAGTCTTTAAAAAGCAGGGAGCCATTCTGCCTGCTCAGGTGGGCTGGGCAGCCCCTGCTCCCAGCCTCCCATGGCGCTGAGCACCTCTCTTCTAAATCACTCTTTAAAGTGATGTGGATCTTTCTTCTCTCTCCAGACATGCACAGTAATGTTTTCCCATAGCAGCAGGCTTTCCTGTGCATTGGGGTCCATGAGCCTCTATGTCTAGTGTGTTACACTGATTTTTTTTCCCCTTTTAAGTCCTTAGTGAACTTTACTGGTTTTTTCAGTATTTTGGTGCTTTTCCTGCTGCCTTTCATAATCTGAATACCATTTATTTAGCCTGTATGTTATTTTGTTTTACTTAGCACTCTATATTATGAACCATTATACTGTTAACTTGAAAAATTTTCAGCAGTACTGAAATCTTGAGACAATCTTTGCTGTATTTCTGAATTTAGTTGTAGAAACTGCTAATAAAAGGTAGCTTAGTGACTGTTTCTCCAGAGGTATGATATACAATAATGTCTCAAATATATGTTGGTCTCATTTCTCAATAATATTTTTCAACTTGGGAAATGTGTTTCCCAGTAGCTTTGTATTTTGTCCACTAGAGTTCATTATGGGAGGCTGGGGAACTCCTGCAGTTTGTAGAAAATTTAGTTATTAATCCTGAAAAGCACTGATGATTTGGATATTGTAATCCTGCAGAGTACTAGAGTTAAATAGGAGATACTTTTAGCCCATTAAAAATTTTCCATGAATCACGATGATAATTTATTTCTGTCTCTAGTACCACACACCTGACTTACTCTGTAGATCTTACTGTTACAACTTACTCTAAATCTTACAGGTTTACACTGTGTAAATGAGTATTAGTATCTTTTTTTTTTCCATATGAAGCAAACCTGAAGTGGTCCCCAGTTATTTAGGAGGCCAGACTTCTCGAGTATATCAACTGCCAAGCCTGCATAGTAGCTGTTTGGGGGCAATTTTTCTCCAGCAGAAAAGTAAAATACTGTAACATACAGCATTTTAACCAAGTGCAATGAAAAGTGTTGCCCCTAAGCATAGTACTGAATTGACTCCTAGTTTTCCTCAGATATATACCAGGGGGCTTTATGTCATGTCCTTGTTCAATTTCTGTATGTTATTTCAAGTCCTCTCCTACTTGTGTTGCTGAGCTTTTAATTCTGAAACACCGCATTAGAGAGAATCTTCCCACTTCTGCGTACCAGGAGGAAAGTCTACAACCTTTTTTGTGTTAGTACTGCTGTTTCCACCCCCTTCCTAGCAGTGTCTGAGGTGTGAGTTTCACGTGAAATTTTGTGTGGGATTAGTATTGACAGTATCATTAGGTCAGATTAGTTGACAAGTTCAGTGTCTCTTCCCACATTGTGTCTGTGTCAGCCATGCTGAGGTTCCCCGAGTTTTCTGCAGTTTTTGCTGTGTTCTGTCCAGGTCCAAAGCTCTGTGATGCTCCTTTTGCCTCCCTTCTGCCCTTCTCTTGCTAGCTGTTGCCCAGCCTGTCTTCCTGTGAAGCCGTGTCCCTTGGCTCAGCTCGCGTCCCCCTCTGCGTTCCCGTTGCTGTAGCTGTGAGCCAGCTTACTCTGAACTGTCCCTTTACAAATATGCTCAGTCTGAATATACAAATGGATTGTCCTATTTTTTTTCCTTCCAGAGGAGAATAAACAGCTATCATTCATTCACTGATTTCCATGAATTTTATCCTTTAGCTTCAGCTCTGCAAAATATTTCTAGGATATGGGTAGTGGTTGCTTTATTGAGGCCAAACTGGGCTTGGCAATGAATGAGCAGGATGCTGGGGCAGCACTGGACTTATTGCTTCTTTGCAAGGAGTGAGAGATCTCCCCTGCTTCCTTGCAGCTTCTTTCAGCTGTGAGTCTTCAGTAGCTGGTCCACCCTTCCTTCCCCACACCAAATTACCTTTCTTCTAGGAAAATCTCACCAGTGCATCCATATTACAAAGCTCTAATGGACAAGTTACTGAGTGGATGCACCTGAACACCTGCATGGGCATTACTGAAACAAAATGTAGTGCTCAGCCTGTGTTCTGGGCAAATACGAGTGCAAAGATGCAAATTGTCCGTGGCACTGTCTGGTGGCTGCAGAAGTCCTGTAGATGTGTGTTGGAAGCCAAGCAATAAAGTGCCAAAAGCCAACATATAAAAATGAGTCGATAATCACCAGCACATCTCATGGAAAATATTTTAGGTTTTGATTGTGGCTTGCTAGGGCAGACTGTAGGCAACCTGCTAGTTTAACACTGGTGATTAGTGCTTTCTCCTGCATACAATGTCTAGGTGACAATGTGAGTCCTCACTGACGACACAACAGCAAAACAACCACGGTGGGAGTAGCAATTAGCAGATATTATGCATTTGAGTGGGCTTGTAGCAGCCAAGAAAGGCTGTTCTTGGTGTCATGTCAGTCTCAAAATTTGAAATCTGCTTGGAGTAGTGATAGGGCAGAGAGTAGGGGGAGATGATCCATGTGCCACCATCCCATTCTTTTTCTCTGCCCAGTGACTCAGAATCACATTGTATTAGTTGGATGGGTAATAATCAAAGAAATCCATTTGGGCTAATAAAAAGAGGATTCAGAACAGAAAATACTTGGTCATTCCCAAGAGCAAATCTATATTAAAAAAAAAAAAAAAAAACAACCACCCAAACCTGTGTTGCAGCCTAGCCATTTGAAGTAACTTAAATTCATTTTTTTCAAGATGAGAGATTTTGGGAAATAAGCTCATTGTCAGGAAACCTTTCCCTGTCAGTCACATCTTCTAGGAAGGCTGATGTAGCAAGAACCATTAATAAAAGCAGTGAATACGAATGGAAGATTTCTAAGTTTCACTTATGGGGCTTTCTATTTGCAAAGATGAGAATAAGCACGTTTCAGTGTTGCCAATACAACCCCTGAGTTGAAGGAGCATCTTATTGCAGGCAATTTGCAATATAGGCCTGGATTTCATATAAGGCTGTGATATTCATCTGTGTGCACTTGGTTGGGATCTGCCAGCTTTGTGTTGTTTAGGCAGTACTGCTGAAGTTCTGACTCATTTCTGCTGACTTAGTGTGGAAAAAAAGAGTGGGGAAAGAGGTGAAGAGACAAGAAGGGGAATATCTGTCTCCTCTATTTCAGGAGAACAAAACATTCTTTTGAATACAGAAGAAGAAATTGCTGAGAAACATGGGGAGGGAAGGACAAAAAGATAAGTAAAATTAAGTTGGTGTAGGTGCTTCACAATGAAATCCCATTCCTATGTCTGTTTTTCCCACTTGTTTTCTGACCTCACAGGCATCCCATGTCTTTTAGGAAAATGAGTATTTCCAAAAGCTGTATATTTTGCTAGTATTTATAGATATATCCAAATAAGATTCAGCAAAACCTCTAAGCAGTCAACCTGTTTATTACTGCCACTAAAACATAAGAGGTTGTAAAATGTACCATTTGAAGAAGTGTATGGAAGGGATTAAAAAAATTGAATATATGCTCCAAAGACAGCACTAGCTTTTCTCTTGAGTTTCATTACTATGCTGAAGTGTTAAAGTTAGAAGTGGAGATCCAAATTAAAATCAGTGTTGATGAGGAATTCAAATTGGCTGCCACTGATTTTCAGTTTGGAAACTTCATGGAATGTACCATATCAGTGTTTCCTTAGTTAGCTCAGTATATGCAAGGTTTGTATGAAAGTACAAATTTTTTTAACTTATTAGCTCCATTATCTTGTTCTGTGTCTATCCTTCTACACCTTTTAAAAATTAACACAAAATGCTACCACAACAGAGTAATTTAGGCACTCAGCTTGTGGGAATGGCTGCTCTGAAGGACAGACAACTGATTGTCAGACTCTGTGGGCTTAGAAAATTAAGGGCTGTGGTCTGAAGGAAACTCTTCCCTCCTTCTCCCTAACTTCCTGTTTCAGCAACCAATCTCTGCTGGTTTATTTTTTGGTGTCTCTGTGATGCCTGTATGAGTGGTCAGTATTTTCATTTGTCCCAAAGACATGCAGGTAGATCCTTACCCAAATACTGCACACTACGAAATATCTCTGGTGCCATTGGACGCTGCGGTGTGACCTGAAGGTCAGGTCCAGTAACTTGAACTGGTTTCAATATTCTCTTAGGGGCCTAAATTATGCCTCTTGAGTCACTGTAGATGTTTAAAAGGAGCAGCTGAATTGAGCCAAGCTGATTGTTTTTTTAAACTCTGAGATTTATTGGGGTTTTTTCTGCTTTGTGTTTTTCTGAGTAGCTCTTCCTTCCTAGAGTTTATAGATTTTGCATCAAATCCTGGCAAAGAAGATTTTGCGAAGTGAAACCTACTTTTCATCATTCAGGCTTCTTTAAAGAAAAGTGATATTATTACTGAGCCAAATCACACAGAGAGGAAATATTTTTTCCTCTAAAAAAACTTCTGATGTAGGTAAGCTTATGTGTGTGTGTGTCGCTATTTAAAAGGCGAGTACATGTGTGCAGGTCTCATGCATCACTCATGCTCTAATATGATTTTTTTTTCCCCTTTGCCCTTCTGATGGAATGCTGGAGACTTAGCATCTTCCACAACCTTGAGGCAAGTTTAAATCTTTCTCTGGTCTCTAAAAAGCAGACTGTGGGTGATAGGAAGCATCTGATCTCCTTAGGAACACAAGCACATCAACTAATCCCCATTTGAAATATCAGGCCTTAAGTTTTTGTTAGCTTTCTGCTAAGACTGACACTCTAAGTAGAAATAAATGACAAATCTGCCTGCAAAGTCTCCAGTAATTGCTGCAGAATATGAGTCTCTCAGATACTTCTCAACAGCTCTGCTGTAGGAGGTGATCCTTCTGATGGAGGGTCCTTCTGACACTTCCTTTAGCTCAGTTCACAATCAATAGTTTCAAGTACATCAAAAGCAAGGTTAGACACTGCCCTGAGGAATTTCCATAAAATGGAAGAGAACCATTTGTGTGTTTGTGGCATATAAAATCACCGAGTCTGAGTTGTGAAGCAAAGGTCTCAGTGACACTGAAGAGTACTGGGAACTTCTGCCCAGAATTAAAGGTAGGGAGTGTATCTGAACTGTTAATTTCAAAAAACTATGGCCATGAGTCAGCCAGCATCAGAAGAAAACCAACTTGGAAGCTTCTAACAATAACTAATATTATTGTGGCTTTATTAATTTTATAGTTACACTGATTAAACGTGATGTACTGTACAAAATAAAGCTAGTCTTAGGCTACCAGGTGTACCATGGCATTCATTTGAGACTACCAACAGAAGTTTGCATGTGAAAAGTCTTAAAGTGATACTAAAGCATTGTTACCCACCTGATTGAGTCCCTTAGGAATTTAATGTTTTGCTGTTTTACATCTGGTTTCCATGCTGAGTACAATAAAATGAGCACTGTCTTAATTATTCTGGGTCTCTGTTTGTAGGCTGACATGGGAAAAGAAAGGATTTCCAAGAGTGAACATTCTGCCTGAATTTATGCATGTGTGTAAGTCAGAGCAGCTACAAAGAGCTTTCTGGATTCAGTCCTGAGATCTGGCACCTTGCAAAGCTCAGCGTGGTGGTGGGAGCTTCTCTGTGTTGTCCCTGCTGGAGAAGAGACCTGTCTGCCTCCTGTGTGAGTGCAGTTGCCTTTGCACAGCTGCTCAGGAGCACAGGCTCTTCTGCATCAGCTGCTGCTCCGCCCTTCCGCACGAATTCACTCAGCCTTTCACAGCCCCCTGCCACACAACAGCACATTCCTCACCCAGCACTGCCAGGAGCTAAAGGCAGCGCTTTAACCCCGCGGTGTCCCTGCTGGAGCAGATGGTCACCACCACCCAACAGCATGCCTGCACACCACACACAAAGCTGAGCATCAGCATCACAGGAACTATTTTCCAACCCCAAGTTTTGTCTCATAGTACAAAAGAGCATAAGACAACAGATTATGGGAGCATTTTGACCCAGTGCTGTTACAGATATGGGATATCCATGTACCTATCTTCTAGAAGGCATGAGGACTCCACCTTGGCACACACTTTCCTTGGATGAGAGGACAGGAGCAGAACAGACTGAAATGATGCAGTTGCATTGTGCCTCTGCTACAGGTGATGTTCTGTCTGCTCACCCTAAGCTGGAGTCTATTCCCAAAAATAGTTGTTTTTGTTACTCTATTTGTGCCTTGTACTTGTCAGGGTGCTTCAACTAATTGCCCAGTCCTTCGGGCAATTGCAGAAGGTATTTTATCAGTGAGCTTTGCTGGATTCCTTGTCGGGTGGTTCAGGTTCCTGAATGCCAGTGTCTGCCAAACATTAGTCCCCAAGCTGCCAGAGTGGAGTGCTTCCCTGTGGCAGCCTGGTTCATTCAGTTCTGTGCTGCATTTGTCAAGGAGGTCTCTTAGCAGACAGGAAATCTGAAGTTTCCCTTTTGTACTTCATCCTTGTAGCCTTGCTGCAGCAAGGAAAAAACCTAAAGATCCCCCACCCTGAGAGGACTGACCCAGCAGAAAAAGGACTAGTACAGGAAAATAAGCTACCATCCTATCAAACCAATGATGACCAGTGCACATTTTCTGGCTGATGCAGACTTTGTCATGCAACATGACAGTTTCAGGGAGATGGTGCCTTCAAAAACAGAGAATAAGTCTGGCTTGTTGTTCAAACACCAACTGATTTACTGAGGATGTGAGCTTTCCAAACAGCCGCATTACATCCCGGGGTATCCGCTTTACTCAACCTGCTAGAGAAACCGCCATGCCCTTAGGGGTTCAAATGCCATCAAAATCACTCTGTGGCAGGTGCTTCCACTCACAATAGGCGGTATTGAGAGGGAAAAGAAGATTTCCTCAGCAAATTTCAAATTATGAGAACATATTGCTCCTATGAGAACCATAAAATTACTGGTTTGGTTAGCCAATGTTTTAAAATGTAGGCACTTACATCTGCAATTGAGTATTTAAAGAAAAACTGCCTCATTGGTGAGATGTGTAGTGTGCTCTTATCTGCTGTTAAGGTCAGGTCACGGAGGCCTGGAATGCTTGAAATGTTCACAAAGCAAGACCCTGTTGATGAGACACCTGTATCCAGTGTGATAGTAGGTAACTCATTGAGGTAGCTCTCAGTAGCAAATTAGGAAATGGTGATTGGATGGATGGTTAGCAGGACTAGGGAAGTGATCACTCCCCTAATCTCAGTGCTGGTGAGGCTGTACTTCAAGTGCTGTGTTCAGTTCTGTCCCCCTCACTTTAAAATGTCCATTGAGGTGCTGGAGCATGTCCAGAGAAAGGCAAGAAGGCTTGTCAAATGTCTAGAGAGCACATCTTATGTCTTATGAGTAGCAGCTGAGGGAGCTTGGGCTGTTTTGTTTGGAGAAGAGAAGGTTCAGGAGACACCTCATCCTTCTCTACAGCTCCCTGAAAGCAGGCTGTAGTGAGGTGGGTGCTGGTCTCTTCTGCTGTGCCTGCAGTGGGAGGACCAGAGGAAATGGCTTTAAGCTGAGGCACAGGAGAGTCAGATTAGATATCAGAAAAATACTTTCCACTGTTAGGGTGGTCAGGCACTGGAATAGATTGGCCAGGGAAGTGATGGAGTCACCATCCCTGAATGTGCTCAACAGGTGTCTGGATGTGGTGCTGGTTTAGGAGTTACCATGGTACTGCTGGGTGGATGGTTGGACTGATGATCTTAAAGGTGTCTTCAAATCTTGATGATTCTAAGACTCTGGGGTATGCCCCATTGTCACTCATATTTCAGCAGTGTTTGTAGGAGTGCTTGTGCCACAAAGCACTTCTCTTTCTAAAGTGTCCTTTGCACTTACAGTAGACAAATTAAGTGGGATCAGCTGCTTGGGAGAGCGGGTGCCAGCCTACAAAAGAATTTGCCTTTGCTGTGCCATCTTAGTGATGAATTAACTTTCTTTTTAAAAAAAGTTTTCTATAGCCTGCTGTGGACTGCAGCACAAGGAAAGGATTTGGGTCATTCATGCTGAGGTTTTGCCTTAATTCCATAATTCTTTTTATTTCTTTTCCTAATTAGAAACCTGTTCATGGCAGTGCTTTTTCTCTCAATCCACTTACGTAACATCAGAAAGACATAAGTGAGCTGAGCAGTTAAGGACATTTTTCTCACGGGCTGGTGAAAAACACCACTGGGCACCCACCTTTCCCTCAGCATCTGGTGGAGAATGGCTGGTGTGCAGGAATGTCTGCTGGGTTCTGCAAAGCCCCCACGCCTGTGCTGAGCCAGGAACTGCTGCACTGTGTCACCCTGGCTGCAAGGAGGAGAAGAGACCAGGTCTGCCTGGGAACCGGCAGAGGTGAGGCCATCCATGAAGCTGCTCCTTCTGGGGTTTGGGAGCTCCTCATGTTTCTTCCCTTCCTGTGTCTCTTATTTTTCCAAGGACAGCTACTGAGCTGCCAGTTAATGAGAGAAATTGCTTAGGTTTAGTAAGTCTTAAGCTAGGAAAAAGCCTCTAGGAAGATACTGTCTCCATGCATTGGGTTACTCACCCTACTCAAACTCCTGGGCTCCCCTTTGGTTTTGAACGTTTGGAGTGCCTGCTCTGTAGGCAGAGGCTGGTGGACAAGCTTTGAGAAAAAAATGGGGAATAAATAGGACTGACACTTGCTCGGGTTGTATCCAAATATCTCCCTGTACCCAGTGTGACTTCTTCAGCAATTTAAAGAAGAAATGCTGGCTAACAAAGCTAAAATTAGTAGAGTAGTTTAAGTAAACCCCCTGTTATGACTCCTACAAACTACATAAGGCAAATTCAAAATATGTTCTAATTTTGGTTCATAACATGAAATATCCTTTATTACAGGTTTATCTCTTTGCTTTCACTGACATGGTTCTGCATACTTACATATTTCCCTGCTGGGAAAGTCTCCCTGGTATTCACCCTAACTTTCCTGCTGTGCAGCTTATGCACTGACAATATACCTCCTTTCTGCACTCATCTTCTTCTATAGAAGAATAATGCACTCACTGTAACTGAAGTTCTCTGGAAACCACTATCTGCATTGTCATTTTGGGCTTTATTACCCTGGGAGCTGGCAGTACTCTCTCTCCTCCCAAACTCACACACCTTTCCAGCTTGACTCAGTTGATGATGAATGACAGCTGAAGAGTGAAGTGGTTGGTTTTTCACTCTCCTTTGCCCCTCACTTTTCAGATGTTGCCGTGAGTGATACTGCCAGCTGCCTTGCATTTCCTAATGTACGTTTCTGTGCTATGGGGACATATCCTGACATCACTAAACTGAGTGCAAACTACACAGTCAGTACATGGCTCTCCTTCCTGGGCTGAATATGGATAAGTATCCTTTTGCCCATCTGCCACTCATCTCTCTGCCCCTACAAAGCCAGGTTCTCTGGCCTGTTCCCTTTTGGTAGCACAGGTGGAGCAGAAAGCAGTCCTCTTTTTTTTTTTTCACTGGATATTTCTCTGAGATGGCAGACTTTCCAAAAGTACAAAGCTGCAGTAGCCATCTCATAATGTCCATTCCTTTGCTTTCAGGGAGAAAAATCTGTGCCATTTCATTTGTGTATTTTCTTTCCAGCCTGGCTCACATACAGGCTGGAATAACTACTGCAAGCTAATTGATGGCACTGTAGAGAGAGCCTCCAAAATTGAAGGCAGTTCCCTAAATGGTCCTAATTTCTGCTGAAATAGAAGCTGGAGCTTTTGCAGAACCCAACCCTGACAAAAGGAGAACTATGTGGTATAGATACAGCTTTTTATAATAGCTACACATATGGAGGTTGTGTCTAGCTTCAGCACAGCTGCTTCTTTCTGTCTCCAGTGTAGACTCAAATAGAAAATGGAAAAATACTTTCATTGAATCCGCTCTCTGTTGGGGCACACTTGTCTCTTCTACTTGTCCAAGCACATAGATAATGGCACAATGCACACACTGCTCTTTCCTGGCAGTCTGCTCTGATCACACACATTTCTATTATTGTGAGGCATTCAATACCAGCCCTGGAAGAGCTTTCATACTTCCTTAACTTGTTTGGTAAGTTTTGTTTGAATAAATTATTTGAGTCTTTCAGTGCTGTGACCTATTTCCTTAAAAGGTCATCTGCCCAACCAACCCCCAAAAACTATATTTCCTGATTCTAGGAGAAAAAAAGAGGCTTGGTTTAAGCGTCCTTGCCTAAGAATATACAGCTTGTAAAACAAGTGCAGAGCTTTACTTGGATAGTAAAGAAAGATCTGTAGAGAAAGGTTTAAATGCTCCTTTTCCTGGGATGCTCCACACCTTTCCAGGCAGATGAGCTATGTTTTGCAAAGGCATTTCAGCACTGTTAGAACAGTTCCGTTTGGCTTTCCAAGTGATTGACGTGTTTTCAATCGTGCTGCAGCGTGCATGAAAATGACCTATAGATCATTTAAAGAAAAACATCCATCTAGATGAAAAGCCTCTGAGCAGCTTTCCTGTAAGATTGGTTTCTAACCAGTGCTCTTGGCAGGTTGGACTTTGCAAGGACAGCGAGAAAGGAGGCTCCCATCTTTCCTCACCTTTGCAAACACCAGGTGTATTGGTGATGTGCATTAAGCTCAGGAGGCAGTGGAGGCTCTGGCAGGTGGGAAGAATGCAGGGACACAAGTGCTCCTCATTACTTGAGCTCCTGAGCAGCAGGAGATAGCAACCACGAGCCTAAAGGCATTTGATGAAGATGCAGTGAGCTGTAGCAGAGCCTTAGGTATAACAATGGGCTAAAGATCCTCTTCAGGAGAGATGGGAAAGCTTCTAGACAAGACTGTCTGTGCTGAAAACCAGCTGAGGTTATCAGGAATACTGCAGGTAAGGTGCAACATGGAGTTCTCGCTTATGTGATGACTTTATTCAAGTTTTGTTCAAAGGGTTGCAAAACTTTGTCAAGAGGAGAGGATGGAGGGTCTGAGCTGAGAGGAGGGACAGGGATGTGGGATATTGTGCTACATGGGGTGTATGGTGTTATTAGTGCATAGCAATTAAAAGGTGCGGATTCAGGGGGAGATTTTGGTTCTCAGCGCAGGAGTAAGGTGGTTTGAGATGCTTGCCTGAACGTATGGTTCTTGCTTTGCAAGCCAGGAGTCAGAACAAGTAGAGTTAGGTCCAAACAAAAGAAGGACACAGAGCTAAGGCTGCAGCAGTTGTGCCTGTGCCCCCCACCAGCCAGGGCAGCCCAGGGAGTGCAAAGTGGCTCAACTGTATGGACTTACCAGAGAGGCACACAAAACTCTGCAAGGCCAAGCTCTCCATCAGAAGTTTTACAGTTCCCCTCTCTTTTTCTTGCCATGAGACACAGCTGTAAAAAGAAGTTAGAAATCCCTGGTAGTTTGTTTGCATTGGTTTTAATGGGTGAATGATGTTTTAACTGAGGTTTGAGAGATAGAAAAGGCAGATGCAGATTGATTGGGTAACTTCCTAGAGTGTTAGAGAAATGGGACATAAAAGCTTTTTCCTGTATAAAAAGGTATTGTCAGCACTTTTTTTACAATTAAAGCTCTAGCAGAAGAACAAAAAGGTGCTCCGGTATTTTGGATGTTCTTGACAAGTTATATAGAATTGCCACATATTTTAAATGAGATCTCTTTTAAATAAAGCAGAGTTCCTGCATTCTCTGTCTTGTAGCTCTCATCCTAGCCCTGCCTGCCTTGTTTACCACGGACCAGCATTGCCTGCAGGTATACAGAGCGCACATCGATTTTAATGTCACACTTACACACTGCACACAAACACCATGGCAGTTCCTGGCAGCAGCAGCACCAGCCATGGTGTCACATGGATATTTAACTCCTTCTCACACTGTGCCTTTGGCATGCAGAACCTGCAGTGGATCTGCTCTTGTAGGACTCAGTGGGGGGAATCAATTTGGGTGAGGGGAAATTGAGGTTTAGCTCTCCAAACTGCAAAGATGGCCTGAAATGGTGCTTTCAGCATAATCAATGCAGCTGTATGCCTTAAACCTGCAGGTAGCTCTAAATCTTTTCTTGCAGTGCAAATTAGTATCTGACTGGAGAATCAATTTTAAAGCTCTAAAAGACTTTTGGCAATAATTGTTCACAGAACTGGGTCCTCCCCTGCTGTTAGCTATGGTGCAGCACAGAAAAGCTGGGCAGAGTGAAGGTCATTTTTTCTTCATTGTTTGTGAAAAAGGCTAAGCCTCTGTGATTTGCTTCTAAGTGAAGCAAATCAAACCCTTTTCCCCTCCTAACTTTTAATGAGCTGTCAAAGCTTGACAGAAATCTAAAGGAAACAGCTGATCTTGGCAGGACTGTTGAAGTGCACTGCAATTTATAGTAAAGAGGGCAACTGTGTTGGCCCAAGGTTTAATTCTCACGTGTCTCATTCCAGTGAGCAGTGCTGTCTCTGCCTGCTGATCCAGAAACAGAGGGGTTAGTCTCAAGACTGTGGCACTTTGTATGAGTTCCCCTCAAAATAGCCAACCTGTCAATTGTGGAGGCAATTTTAGCTCTCACTTAGATTCCACTTTTATTGCAGGCTATTCTGAAGCCATTGGACATCAGGGAATCTTGGGGACTACTGTGTAGGTAGGTTTCAGTTCATGATTTATGCATTCCAGCATGAGTCTTCTAAGACTAGCCCCTAATATCTGAGAGAGAGAGAGAGAGGCTTCTTAATCTTCTGATTACCTGTCATGTTTAGAAAAAGTCTTTGCTTCCACGTCACTTGTAACAGAGGGTGCAGGCATTTGTTCCTCTAAGAGAATTTTTGTGTCTGATGTGCTGATAGCAGGGGAGCCAGAAAATGCTGCAGTCACACTGCAGGATGTTTTACAGCTTCTGTACTGAGCCCAAACCCAAAATCCAATTCCCTTCTATGTGGGAAGTACTTAGGTTTGGGTTTTTTAAAGTCACCAGCTGTTCATCAGCTCATGACCTGGACAAGGTGCAATGTGTGAGACAATGCTGGCTGTCAGGTATCAAATTGTGTCAGTGGCAGAGCCCAGGAACATTCTTCAACTTTAATCACTGGGAGTGTTTCACACAAGACCAGTAAGTTCCAGCTGAGTCAGCCGGGTGCTGAAATTAGTTAACATGTTTTTCTGGCATACAGTAGGCAAACAATCTGTTCAGGCGACAAGGACAGTGCCTTCTGATGATTAAACCTGCAGAAGACCTTCTTGCACTGGGGTTTTCCATGTCTCAAAGGACTAAATCTTACAGAAAATAATTAATTAACTCCAGAAGCTGAGCTTGCTCGCCTCCCACAGGGTCCACCTCAACAGGGAGCAAAGGCCTTCAGGCTGATCTCCAGTGAGTGGAGGCTGACAGCCTTGGCATCCCTTTGCTAAGCAGACAAAATGAATGAATGGGGAACCTCTGCTGATTAAATGTATTAAATAATGATGCTTCCTTGGAAGAATCAGTAAATCAATGCTTATCTCTCGATTTGCCCAAGTATCTTCCATACAACCTTGCAGCAGCATCACCAACAGCCCAGTGACACATCCCAGTGGTGCCTATGGCACCTCTCCATCTCTGATGCTATGTGGGCACACTGCACAGTGTCTCTCCTCTGCAGAAGGGTGAATGAGGCACAACTCAGGTTGCCCTCAACCAGTTCATGCTTTGGTTACTCTACAGCATCAGCTTACATTCTTGCCTGGATCACTAGGAAAGGGGGTGGCCACGGATTTTCTTGACAGAGGGCAAGGTTGTGGGAAGTCCACTGGAGCAAATGTCCCATTGCCTCCACGCTGGCCTTTGGGCCAAGCTGTCCCTTTGCAAGGTGGACACAGCCTGGCAGCTGGCCAGCAGCCTACCCTGCCTAGAATTTTTGCCTTGCCTGAGAAATCACTGCTCCCTCCTGTCCAGGCCAAGTGTGATGTTATGTTAATGTGGTACTCTTCCTCAGATCACAGTGGAGGTTGCAGAGAATGGATTTTCCTTTTCCTTAATCCTACCTCTACTTTACCTATTCAGTTAGAATTCCCTCTGCAAGTCTTATCTCTAGTTCTGCTCCTTAACCTTAAGGGTTCATAAGAGTAAAGAAATTCCTGAACTGTGGGCGCTCCAAGAGAACCTTGGGTACCAGAGCACAGCAGTGCAGCATTGCTGAGCAGGGAGATTCTTACCAGGAAACAAAATTAAGAGCTTTAATTCCCCTCTGAAAGGCAGGGGGAATCTGCATTTACCTATGCTTCAGCATCCTATCTGGCTTTTAGTTCAGCCAGCCCCTGGACTGCAATTGCCAGAGCTCTGGGCATTGCAATCGACTCGGATGACTGCCCTGGAATGTAATGAGACTGCAGTGTATTGAGAATAATAATTCACATCATACTCCTCAGCTGCACTGCGTTGTCCTTTTATATTAAAGGGCAGGGACTCTGGTTTATGTAGTTTTCTCTGAAGAGTCATATTTGGTCTGAGTTGGATTTGAAAACAATAAAAAAACATAGCTGTTAAACATGTGTGGAAAAATCATCTCCTTCTTCCTGTCCTAATCAATAGGCTGTCCACAAATGTATCTGCAGCTTCTCATGTTGGCATTTAGTTCATTAAAGATTTGTGTCTGAATCAAGCCCTAAGGGCCAGATTATCAGTTGGACTTAATGAACATAGTGCTATCGACTTCAACAAAGCCATCAGTCCTTTACAGCTGCTGATGAATTGACTTTGAATCTGAATTACGCCACACACCTAAGGTCTGAATCTTAACTGCTGTCCTGTATGTAGAGTGAGTTTTGTCCATTTTGGGGGAGGTTAGGCATCCAACACTGTTACATCTTGAGGCTGAATTTAACTGAGCCTTTGTCAGAAATTCCATGTTCAGAGTTAACAGAGCTGAATTTATTGCCTATTTTTTCACCCCAAGTTGTTTTGTTTCATTGTTCTGTTTTGTAACAGTCTTCCTGGGACTGCAGAGTGCCTGGTGTAAAGGGGCTCTTCCCTCCTGAATGACCTGCTTGCTGTTACCTGAACATAGAGTCACTTGTGAGAAGCTGACAGAACGGTTAATAGCCGCACTACTGAAGTGCCCTTGATTTAGTCAGTCATTTGCTTATCTTAGTGTTTATATTCAGGACTGACTGGGGGAGTTTCTTGTCTGCTGTAGCTGTTTCCACATCTGGATATAACCTACACAACCCCAGCTGGCAGAGCCAGAGCCTGTGCCCTGAGCTCCCTCTGGTTCCCAGAGTCTTGTGGGGCTTTCCTTCCTCAGCACATGCAGGGCCCAAAAACATGTCTGTGACCGCATGGCTGTGTCATGGGGTCCTGTTGCTTCCCCTCTGCTTTGGGAAAGGCTGCACTCTCACATGCAGCCTGATGGCAGTTTTGTGCCAGGTTAACACATGCATTTCTCTGTGTAAACCCAGTCCAGCAATGTGGTCTGTACCAGGAAGGCATGGGAAACTCCTCATAGCTACTGTGGATGGGGTTGCTAACAACACTGAACAGAAGGCATGGGGAGCTGCTAATCACCATCAAATGACCTTTTAATCCCATTCCCATGAATGTATATTGGGTTAATTTTTCAGCCGGCAGTCCATGGTTCTGGGTGAGCACATCTCCAGCAGTGCTTTGAGGGCAGCTCCTTCCCTTCACCACGTGTCATCAGGGGGTTAATTGTAGTGAAAGTAATGGGCATTTGACATTCGAGATTTCACGGGTCTGTTCAAGCAGAGATGGTTTGGGAAACAGAGAGCATCTGCAAATTCAAGCCCCTGCCTGAAGATGTGTCTGAGAGATAATGATGATCAATAGCATAACAACTAATAACAGCTTGAGGCATCTGGACTGAAAGAGTCAACCCAGACTGAAAGAAACAGCCCGGTTGTGGAGGCAGAGCTGGCATTGCCTGTATAGTCACTTGAAACAGGTGGAGGAATGGGGCAAACACTCAGTTTGCATCAGTGTGTCTTTTGTCTCTGTGAATGCAATATGATCAGGAGATGCTAAAGCTCCAGTTCTGTCTACTGGATATTTTTTACACCCGACTTGAGATACAGGGAGTAATGGGCTCTATTGGCAGTGCTAAGCCCTGAGGGAATGAGTGCTCAGGATGTTTGAGCAATTAGAGGATTGTGCATGTGGAAGCAAGAGAGCTCCTCATCAGGGGAAGTCATCCTTGTTTCAAGGTCAAGCATTTCTTTGGCAGCTCTTTCAGTATCTCCTAGTTTCTGTCTTCTGATTTCTAAAGCTTCCTGTCTTTTACAGCAGGTCTTCAGCTTGTTGCAGGGGAAGTGGCTGTCATCCATAATATGTGGAAGAGTATTTCATGGCTGAACTATACTGCCACTCTGCATTGGCATTACTTGATCATCAAACATTATTTGATCATCAGTGTCCATTTTTTGCAATTTCTTTCAATGAGAAGGAAAAACTGCACTGCTGCCTTAGCTCTAAGCAGTATCTTCAATTCTCCTTAAATTTACTGTTAACTGCACCTTATGCAGCATGTAGAAATAATTAGATGAGTGAATGTATGCTAGTTTAAGGTTTTAATAGCATATCTTTACCTCCTGGATTCAAGGATATAGGAGAAGAACAAAAGGAAGTCCAGTGAGTCTCGACAAGTCATTGTGGATTAGCTTTTTTATTTTTTTTGTAAAGGACAAACTGAGAATGTCTTTTTAATGTTGGATTTAAAACATAAGCTGTGAGGGTCTCCTCTGCACCATACCCTGCAGTGAATTAATGAAGTTATCCCATTGCTTTCACACCTAGTTTTGTTCCTATTTGCCAAATCTTTATGAAGAATTAATGTTTTGCAGTGAAACTATACTATGAAAGCAGCAGTTTTAAGGAGGGCATAAGTAACAGCAAGCCCATCATTTTCACCAGGCAGCATTTCACTATGCTGAAACAGAGGTCTCGAACAAGTGCATTTAGATTAATATGTAATGTTAGCCCTTCTTGTAGGTAGTGCCTTTAAATGAATACAAGAGGGGTAACCCAAACATTTTGCTCAGTATTTATATTTATACCCTTAGATCACTGCAAAATCCTGGCCTTTTTGAAGTCACTGGCAAGATTTCCACTGATCTCAGGAGATTTTTTTTTCCCTTGAAGAGCATGTTGTCTTTCCCTCTAAATTCCCAGCAGAAAAAAACCCATCAGAAACAGGTTAATGCCAACTCTGAGGCCCACCTAAAAACTGGGATACCTTGTAAGTAGCAGCAACACATCATGTGGGTAAGACATTCCTCCAGCAGCAGGCTAGCCTGAATGACATTTGGGTCCCAGAGAAAAAGCCATCACTGTGGTTCCTGAGGACCCCCTCAGACAGCTCCACACCCAGCAAGCTCAGAGTGGGGCAACACTCCTGACTGACAAATAAGGGGTTACTCTGGTGAATGGGCTTGTTGTGACAGTCTTGTGTTTAAATGTGTCAAGCACACCTCACCTCTTTCTGCTGGGACAGTGTTGGCTCAAGACATCTGCTGCTCGCTCCATCCTGCTCCTTCACTGCAATCTCCCGGACAGCAGCTGGCAGGCCCCCAGCAGATTTTCTCTCTTAGTGTTAATTTCTTAGAACATGTTTATAAACCATTAGGAATATAGATGCCTACTTTGTTTCTGGCAAATTTCATGTGTGTCCCTAGCTAAAAACTGCATGGCTAAGATAACTGGGAACAATACTCATGGATCAGCCATGTGTCCCCTGTGCCTTCCCCAGCAGACATGCCTGAATTAATAATTTCAATCATTTCATTTCAAAGCATCCTTCAGAATGCACTGACCTCCTTCCTGTTTGGATAAAGCTTCTAAAGAGCACTGAAGGAAGCTCTGTTAAGGGGACATAAATATACAGCCTTTCTGAATGAGAACATGTCTGTCATCTTTAAAGAAACAGCAGTCAGAAACAGTCCAGGTATATGTCTGACAGATATCCTGTAACAGATAGCAGAGGAGCCATCTATCAGCCCTGCCTGTCCACTATTGTATCTGAAGTGCCTTTGAAACCAGAAAAAATATTTTACTGTGATAGAGGAACCCAGAGCCAAATTAAAAGTCTCTTATGATTTTAACTCATTAGAGTTAAATAGTATAAATAGAGCTTAGACCTTCTCTCATTATCACCAAATCAGACTCTTTACTGCTTCCTTATGGCTTAAGTTGTTTTACTGTCAATATGATTTTCCTAAATCTTTCCAGGGGTTTTCAGTTCAGTTCAAGAAGAATTTAAAGACATATTTAGCTCTAATGTCAGGTTTGGAGGACTTAAAAGTCCTGTTACTTTTATTTGCACTAGACCATATGTGTTAGCAATAGAATCTCTTACATGAACCAAGTAGACAGAATTTGGTGGATTTCTTAGTGGAAGAAGTATGATTTGACTGCAGAATTCAAATGCTACCAAACCAGTCAGACCAGGAAAATGCTGAACAGCTAGCAGGTGTTTAAGAACTCTTCTTCCTAGCCATGAGTAAATGAGTTACACAAACAAGATATCAAGAACTGCTAAAATTTTCTACAGGTGCAATCTGGTGGTGCTTCAGTATTCCCTCCAATCCTGGAAACAAGAGCTGTGCTCTGCCAGCAGCATTTTCAGGCAATGTTTTAACTTCATTAAATACTGTTGCTTTTTACATGCACATTCAAAGCGCTTTTATGCTGAGCTTCTTCCTACCTACTGTGCCACAGAGGCACTGGCTGCAGAAGGCTGGGAGTGCACACCTTCATTGCTGATTTTTAAACATTTGGCATTTAAAATTGTGAAGTGATTGATGCTAAAGTTCTCCAAGGTTATAGCGGTTCTGGTCACTCCCCACTCATTCTGTTTTTGTTCACATAGCATCAGTACCTAAGAGCAGCTGGTATTATCCAAACCTGCTATTTTAGCCCTTGGTTTGGCTGTTGAAAGGGCAAATATTACTGTGATTTAATGTTTTATGCATATGCTCCTGCAGGCAAAAGTGGTAATAAATCAGCATTGATAGAAGAGATTAACTTCATGGTTCAGTGGAAAGTGTGTCCAATGGGTATATAAAGTAATAATCTGAGCTATTCCTATTTTGTTTTCCATTTAGTTACTTTGTGTCAATACTGCCTATCTGAAATATTTGAAACATTGCCATAAATGCCATCATCTTCATCACAACACATAGAAACAATTTACCTCTGTTTTCTGGGTTTTATGCCTCTAGGATTTTTTGCAACTAGCTAAGTGATTCAAGAACTTGTAAAATGAGGATATGATAAAATACTGTATGTAACAGCAAAGCCACTTTGAACACTTCAAATACTGTAAAATCATTATTTGTATTCTGTGAAAGGGTGACATGTGGGCTCTGCAATGCTTCTCTAAATTCTCCTTCATTCACTGTAGGAAACTTCAGTCCTACCCTTCTTTCCATAGAAATGACCAGCTGAAAATTAGGTAAAAAGCTTTCTAAGACAAATCAACAAGGAAAAAAAAACCCCACTGATGATATTTTTGTACTGATCAGAAGTTTTGTTGGTTCCCTATTGTGAACCTCAGTAATGTTTTCATTTAGTACCTGGCAGGTTGCTCCTCTCAGACTGTTAACTCCTGACATGCAGAGTTAGTTTTATGTTGCTGGACTGACTCCACAAGTGAGTGGAGTCATCGAACTCAGGCTCTGTCTAGCCCTGCTCAGCTGTGATGCAGCTTCTCTTTTGTTTTGTCAGCAGAGTCAGGCTGCATTGCGTTTGGTTAATGAGCATATTTGTGTGCCAATTGCAGGAGTGGGGCACAGCCTGGCCCTTCCTTTTGTTCTGATTTGTTTCTGTCACTGGGAATGCAGAAGGAAAAACAAAGAAAAGGCAAAACCTAGCAGAAATTTTTCCAGATTTTCACCTCTCTTTTGAACTAAGTGGAAAATGAGGAAATGAGGGCAGTGTTTACAAGAATAAATACCCTCTAAAGTAAAAGGTAGCTTAAAACAGCAACTCAGATTTTGGCCTGTAATCTCCAAGGCCTGAGAACACCAATTTCACTGACTTGATCTCATACTTCCAAGTCCACTAAACCACTAAACCAGGAAGATGTTAGAATTAAGGTCTGAACTGAACTGCCATGACTGGAACGAGTTTGATGGTAGTCATTAAAGTTTGCTAAATACTAATACACGGTTCTTTTCCACAGTAAACTTTATTTTTTTCTTTCCTGCAATTTTGGATCACTTGATCATTTAAACACTTCCTCTGGATGGTGAGGAAAGTCAGCAAATCTCCTCGCTCTGCAGAAGACTGCAGTCACACCTGGATAACTCAGTCTTTATTTCACCAAGAATCAATATTTCTAAGACTGTTTCAGGTTTCCCAGCATCTTGGTGCTAATGTGACTCAGCCTGCACTCAAGGAACCATAAGTGTTTCAGGAGTTTCACTGGCATATGCTGCAAGTTTAAAATGCATTTGCTGCTTTTCTGACAAAAGAGGAAACGATGGAGCAGGCCTTACTTAGTGCAGTTGGTGACAGGAGTTTTGCAGGAAAGTAAGTGTTTTTAGTGTTCCTGTAACCTTGCAAGGCAGAAGTTAAAAAGAGAAAGCAGATGTAACTCCATTGTGCTAGGTTGTATTTTTTATTTAGACATTTTAGGCTTTAACCAATACTGTCCATTTCGATTCTAATGCCAGCACAGTAGCATTGGAAAAGACAGAGTAAAGACTAAAAGGTTAGCTCTGCAGAAACTGCCACTTGTAGGATAATTGGCTGTTAGTGCCTTCAGCTTGAGTATATTGTAATGGCCATTATTTCATGGTTGACCTGAATAAGGCAGCTACACTGTTATATTTTAAAAGTTTTATTTTACTCACCAAGAAAAATAAGATGAAAAATCTTAATGTAAATCTGAATTTAGCATGGGATCTGTGGCAGCTGCTGGTGGACTATCTGTTGAGAACAGCCCCCAAGCTCAGAGCAGAGTCAGAGCAGGTTTCTCAAGGCTGTGTCCAGTTGGGTTTTGAGTAACAGCAATGATTGAGAGGTCACAGCCTCTCTGGGGATCCTGTGCAGTGTTTGACCACTCTCACAGGAAGGGGAAAAAAAACATGTCTCATTTTATGGTTGAATGGGATTTCATGTACAGTAAATTCACGACTACAAGCCGCACTGACTATAAGCCGCATCTCTGGGTGTTGGGAAACATTTCGTTCTTTGTCCATACACAAGCCGCACCTGAGTATAAGCCGCTCTGTCGTTTGCAGCGAGGACCCGCGTGCAACAAAGTTGCCAAATAGTAACAGAATCGTGGCAGGGCGGGGTTTACTGGCTCGGCTCGGGCTGTGCAGGCTTGGCCCCCTCGGGGCTGCCGACGGGGCCAGATGGCCCAGCTCTGCGCTGCTGCTCGGCGGGGCCGCTCCGGGCTGGCCGCCGCCTCTGGGCTCACTCGCCCCGGCCTGGTGCTGCCCCGTGGTGGCAGGTGGGTCACGGAGCCCCCCCGCTCCCGCTGCGGGGGCAGGAGCCCCCTGCTTACCCCACAGGCCGCGGGGATGTCAGCACAGAGCCCTCAGCCTCTCCCCCACCTGAAGGAGGGAACTCCCCTGCCTCCCTCCCCCCCCACCACCGCACTGCTGGCACTGAGCTGGCCCCACCCGCTGCACAACACAGTAACCAATTTGTAACAATCGCGAAATCCTGGTTTTACTGGCAGGTGCTCAGCTCGGCACCCTGGCTGGCAGTTCTGGGGTTGTAAATGTCAGAAAATTATTCACATATTAGCCGCTCCTGAGTATAAGCCGCATTTCTGGTGTGGGAGCAAAATTTTAGTCAAAATGGTGCGGCTTGTATTCGTAAAATTACTGTACTTCCATTTGTGCCCATCACCTCTTATCCAGTCACTGGATAGCACTGAGTAGAGTTGGGCTCCATCTTCTCTATCCCTTCCCCCCATATCACTTTTGCACATTGATGAGCTCCACCCTCAGCTGTCTCTTTTTGAGGTTGTACAGTCCTAGTTTGCATTTTCTCCTTGTATGACAGACAGTCCATTCCCTTCATCATCTTCTGGCCCTGGTTTCACTCCAGTAAATCCATATGTTCCTTGTATGGGGAGCCCAGTGCTGGCTCAGCACTCCATGTGTGTCTCACCAGTGCTAGAGGAAGTATCAGATCCTGCTGGCAATGCCCCTTGTCATTTCTCTTGAAGAATCTGGTGGGCTTCCTTGTTGCAAAGGCACGATGATAACTTATGGTCAGCTTAGTGCTCACCAGGATCCCCATGTCCTATGTTGTACAGCTGCTTTACGAACACTTGGCCCCCACCAGGTGCTGATGTGTAGGGCTGTTTCTCCACAGATGCAGGAGGAGTCTGCAATGTGCCTTGTTGAGCTGCATGAGGTTTTTTCAGCCCATTTCTCCTGCCTGTTGAGGTCCCTCTGGACAGCAGCACAACCCTGCTGAGTATCAGCCACTCCTCTCAGTTTTGTGTCATCAGCAAACTTGCTGAGGGTAGACTCCATCCACCCTGTCATTAAAATTATTAATGAAAATGTTTAACAGTACTGACCACCAGTGGAGTGCCTCCAGCTGGGCTTCGTGCCACAGCTGGATTTTGTCATCATGACTGAGCCTGGCAGTTCAGACCAATTTCAGTTGACTGCCTAACTTGCACTTCTTCAGATTGTCTCTGAGGGTGTTGTGGGAAGCAGTACTGAAAGCCTACTACAGTCCTTGGAACAAATGAACAACATCCTCTGCTCTCCCCTCCCCAGTCATCTCTTCATAATCAGGTTGGTCAGGCATGCTTGTCCCTTCAGAAATCCTCACTGACCACTTCATTATAATGTCCTTCATGTGCTTAGAAATTTCTTCATCACTTTCCCAGGGGTCAAAGTGAGAGGTACTAGCTTGAAAACAGGAATGATATTTTCTTTCTTCCCATCCTCAGGAACCTCCTCCAAGGAATCCAACCTTCCAAATATCACCAAGAATGGCTTCACTGTCGTACTACCTGCTAATGCATTCAGCACTTGTGGGTACATCCCATCAGAGCCCATGGAATTAACCCATGTCCACTTTGTTTAAATATCCCCTAACCTCATCCTATTTCACCACAGCAGTCTTCCTTGCTCCAGTTTTCCAGGTCTCAGGGACTTGGATTGTTTAAGGGTGGTCTAACCTGTAAAGAGTGAGACAAAACAAACTCTGTTCCTCAGGGCTGTCTGTTCTTTGTCACCAGGTCCTTTTTCCCTTCCTAAAATATGTTGCCAAGTAATATTCATCTTGTAGGTTTATTATTTAAAAAAAAAAAAAAGTAATCTCATGAATGTCACTTGACCAATTTGTATTGTCATCCAGATGTTGTGCAGCATTATAGCAAAACCCATGAATTGTCCCTTTGCTGAATAGCATTGCTTATATGCCCAAAGTTAAGCAAGCATTTAAAGCTTTGGATAAGGACCTTTAATTTTCATTAGTGGAAGGCTTCAAACACAACTTGCGGCCATTCAAATCTTCTTTGAGACATCTACAGAGCGAAAAATTGTACAAATTCAAAAATTAATGTAAAGAATTGCTGCTGACAAAGGAAAACTATAGAAAATACTAGAGATTTTACGGTGGACCAGGAACTGGATCAGACTGATGTTCTCCTGCTTGGCGTGTATTTAGCAGAGCTGGATGTATGTTTGGATGCATTTGGAAAAGGGCTGTATACCGCCTGAAACATTACTTTTAAAACACAAAAGACTTTAGGACATGCAGAATAACTCATCTTGGCTCTGAGCACCTCTTTTTCACAAATAAGGAGCTATCTTTCCTATGAGCACTGACACTTGCAGCTTTAGAAGTTTGATTCTTGGTTCTATGAGGCCTCAGATGGTTTCCACAAAGCCTGGTAACACAAAGCACACTTCTGAGTGTCTTGTTGAGTTCAGCCTCCTTGGGGACACTTTGCTGTGTATCTTGGCCAACTCTGTTAGGATGCATGGATTGCGACTGCAATGACAACTTTGTGCAGGGTGCAAAAGGAGTTTAGTTTATTCCTGGACTGATTTGGAGTCAGAAACCAGTGTTGTCAGCTTTGTGATACTGCTGATGAAATTTAATTTCTCAGGGTGGAGCAGTTGTGTTTTCAAATTGTTTCCGGCAAGAGCTGTATCTTTGCACCATCTCTTCCCCCCTGGGAACCGTGGCTTTTGCCTAAGCTGCTACTTTGAGACTAATAACAGTCAATTATTGTAATGGGAACAAGATCACAAGTCCCCATTCTGAGAAGCAGCAGAGTAGCTACCGTGTGCCAACAGGGTAATCAGTGCTGGCTTTTGAGAACAGCTCTTCCCAAGAGATAATGGAGATGACAACCTGACCTCAAGTTGTTAAAGGCTCTCTTGTAAAACTGAGAGATTAGTTTAATTTAGATTAGCCCTGTCAGATTCCAGCCTCGCTTGTTTTCATCCTTCTTCCTGAAATTATCTTTCAAGCCTCAGTGGGACTTAGAGTAGCAAGGCTCTTTGCCATTTACATTAGTCTGCTCTCTTCTGTCTTCTCTCTGGAGCAGGGCTCTATGGCCTTACACAAGAGTGGCTGCACTGAGGCTGAACAGGAACTGACATAATAATGCAGGTTTTAAATTTTGGCAAGTGCCTTGAGGTTCCTTGAGATGATGAATATGAGGAAAACACAAGCATTTAACATTGTTCATCTAGGGATACTTTTACTTGATTAACATATGCGTTAATAGTGCTATCAATAGCACCATCTACTGCCTTTGGGATAGCAGGACACAGAATCTGCATAGTAATAGCAGAGGTAACTAGTAAAATGAGAAAAGAGCACCTAAAGAGGTTTTTCTCCTCATGTCCTGGCAGCAGTGATGCTAGAGAGGCATTGCATTCACCCGTGTTCACAAGGCAGGCAATCTGCTGGGAGTGTGCATGGCCAGTCTCTCATCTGCAGTGCTCTGCAGAGCTGTTTCAAAGCTATTTGTGGCTCTCTTTTCAGATGTGTGTCACCAAAGCATCCATCTGATTTGGTAACAAATACCAGGAATATTCTTCCTTCCAGTGCTTTGCCGAGTCCTCTCCACCTACCTTTGTTAGACCTTAAGCCAATTTGGGGGCCAGTATCACTTTCTCATCCTCCCTGCCAACCCACTGTGTCTGCCTCTCTGCACAACCTTCACAACATTCCCTTTGTCCCATCCCCAAGGTACAAGCAGTGGATGCCCCTGGATACTAAGCCACATAAGTAGACATAGATCTCTTTGAGCATTTAATCTTTTCATCAGCTAACCCAAACTATAATCATGAGGTGATACAAGCCCTTGTGCATTTTATTAACAATGCAATTTACATATTTAAATAGGAGACTGTAACAGTGCACAGTCAAAATAGCTGCCTGAACTTTGAGGAATGAGAAGATCCCTGTCCTTTACACAGGTCAGATTAACGGTAATCTGCATATTATGCAAACTTTATTTTATTTTCCCCTTCCAGAATACCCTAAGCCTTAGGACCTTTTGGCTCAAAAGAGTCATAATCCCTTTTCAAGTCCACAAAAACTGAGTTTTACCCCAAAGAGAGTTTTGAAGGTCCTTGGGCACTCCAGCCCCATCCCTGATTTTGGAAAGGGACCACCTTATTATGCACTCTAGCTTTGCCCTCCTCTTGCTAAAAGGAACAGACTTTTCTTGTTCATCTATTTGGCTGCTTTGCTTTTTTTTTTTTTTCTGTTGTTCCAGGACAGGATGTCTCACTTAGAAATCTAATTTTTTAAGAGGAATTCAATTTCTCATGCTGCTGCTAGTTGCTCTCCAGCATTCACAGAGCCACTGCTCTGCCCCAGGGAACTGAAAGATTAAAAAAAAGAAAATCATAGGCAAGGAAACAGAATAATTATAAGTGGCTAGCATCAACATGGGAATGAGTACCAGGAAAAAAGCAGTTGTTTCCAGTACTGCAGAGCCAAGGACACCTGGGGTACGGACATGGATTTTAAGGGGGAGATACTGGTGTGAGCCTACAGGTGTATCAACCCTGCAGGAAGGCATGAAAATTACCTCTTTTCCTTCCTCAGCCATAGGAACCTAATGTCTCTCAGGTTCCCTAGACTCTGGCAGAAACAAATGACTGGATTCTGCAGTGATTATGGTTCGGGCAAGGGCTGGGCTGAACAGAAGCATTGGTCCCTTTTGCTCCTCTGACCGAATCTTCTGCAGGAAATATGCCAACCTGATTGTCCAGCATAAGGCTCAGGATGAGACACTCAAGATGAAAACACTCCTCATGTGGTAAATTACCAAGGGGTTCTCTGAAGCAAAATACTGTGTAATTGTGTCATTAAGGACTATATAATGATGCATCTTCATTTGGGGTCAAGTTAAAGCTGTACAGACAGCCCTCTTTAAAGCTCCTTCTCAGTTCTGAGTGATGCAGATTAAAGAGTGTTCTTTTGCTGCAGAATTTGGGGGTGTTGTATGAATTTATGCCACAAGAAAGTCAGTAAATCATAGCAGTTTGAAGGTCTGCTAAACAGAAAAGTAAAAAAGAAATAGCAAATACAAGCAAAATCATCAAGCAACTGAAGAACATATCAGTTCTGTCTGGATTTCAAGATTAGACAGCTTCATATCTACTATGAAACAGGAGAAGAAAATTCAGGTGCTTGCAAAACACTCAAGAATATGAATTACGAAGCTGACTGAAAAACTGAGGTGTTTTTATTGGCTTAACTGTAGCAGCAGTCTGATAGGGCAGCAGTGACAGTGTGAACAAGCACCTTAGTCCTTGGGAAGGTCAGGGAATCCTACTTGTACTCCTCAATTAACTGATTAACCTATGATTCAACATGTCTAAACCACTGATAAGTGCTTGTGAAGCATTTCAGCACTGCCAAAGCACTTGGATGTTCACTGCAAGCAACAGGAAGAAATTTTGCCACTGAGCAGCTCCTGGGCTTGGAAGGAGAACTCACTTTCCCTGCTTTCCCACATTGCACCTCCCTTTCCTCCCCACCAGCATACATAGCCTATTTTTCAGCTCAGTACCTTTCTCTGCTCTTGTCTTGTACAGTCCTTAAACACAAATGCATTTAATTAGAATTATCCTGGGACCTGTTAGCCTTCGTGTCATTAATTTGGCTGCCCATGAATCACGGTAGCTTGATAAAGGGGATTTCCTCCCTGTGGCCCTGAGCTGGCAGTCAGAGCCCTGGTGTTGCTCTCCTCAGGAGAGGTTTTCAGTTCCTGATGGGTGCCTGCTTCTGTTCATTGCCAGCCTCTGCAAAAAGCAATCGACATTAAAGATCAGCTTAGGTGCTCCAAGGCAAACTCCAAACCTCTACTTTGTACTCCTTACAGGTGAAAATGTCTTCAGGCTATTGGCAGGGATCTGTAAATTTTCTCTAAGACCTCTGTGCTGATAGTGGGGAGTCACCTTTTTTTGCACACTACACTGAACAGTGGGAAAGGAACAAGCTGTTTGTAGGGAAAGAATAGAGTATGGACTAGGCAAACCCATGAGGCTGGATAGATGAGATGTGCCATCATGTGCTGTGTTCTGCAATGAAAGCAATTACACAGCAGGACAGGGCCATGAAAATCACCTTGCTGCTTTCTCCTCTTCTGAATCCTGACCCTACTTGAAAGGGATTCATGAAGACAGATCCCAAGAGGGTGAGCGCACACTGAAATCCTCACGCAGGAGTGAACAGTGATCAATGCTGTGATCCTGTGCTGTTAGGTACTTCTGTACGCTGTGTTGGCTTTTCACTGTTGACTTAGCATTCCCAGTTCTGGAACTGCTGTGTTATATGCATCTAAGGGTACTTGAATTCATATTTATGGGAGCAAAAATTGCAAAAGAAGCTTATAGAGGCCTTGCTGGAAGGGCACTGCAGGATCCATCTATACCTCACTGGGACATGGGGACTGTGCTCCATTCCTGTCATGGTCAATACAACTGCTCAGGCAAACTGGGCTTTGTAATTGTTTCATTTACTCCAAACTATGCTGTTTTCATTGACCTTGTCTGGTGCCTGTATGACCCTGAATACCCCTATGGGCTGTGAAATGTAAACACAATTATCTGTTAATGGAGACTATCCTGTTTCCACTCAGGACAGGCCCAGCAGTGGCAGTGATTCCCACTGCTTTATGTTCCCTTTTATAGGCAAGGGTGCTGTGACTCCAAATCATTAGGCACTGTGTGGGAGCAGTACAGTAAAAATGACCTTACAGCCTCTGAGCCAGCAAAAACACTAAATCAGTTGGTCAACTGGCAACTACAGCAGGAAAAGAAGGCTGTGGGAAAAAAACCAAAACCATAAAACAAAACCCAAACAAACAAAAAAACTAAAACGCAACAAAGCCCACAAGGGTAAATCAGAGCAATCAATCATGTCTGAGACCTCCGCACGTTCTTTTTTGTTTGGCCAGGCTGTGACAAGCAAGGACACACTGGAGGAGAGCTGCTGTCTCCACTGCTTCTCCACAGAAACTCCCAGGCATGGAGAATCCTTTATTTCAGAAGCAGGAAGAACACTGTGTGTGGTCTATGCATGCAGGCATGATTTTTTTTTTTTTTTTTGGCTAGCTGACATTGCAAAGGAGCTGGGGTACAAACCAAAATTATGCACTGTATTCAGAACTCCGGGCAGCTTGAGATCATGAAATGAATGTGGCTGAGTGAGTACCCCATGCACATCTTGCTGATACATCTTGCTTTTTAAGCTTTGTGAAAGAGCTGAGCTGAATTCCCTGCTAACTCAAGCTTGTTGAATAGCATTTCCCAAAAGACTTGTAGGTGGCAAAAATGTGGACGATCTGGCAAAGGATTCATCTTCTTCAGGAAGAAAATTTGTTATCCCCTGTGCATAAGATATACAGAGTTCTGTGTCTCACAGGATGAGAGAACAGGCAGGTAGGACAGAAGGGCTCAGCTGCAATGGACACCACTTGAATTCTTCTTAAATACAACAGAAGCCCTAGCTTTCCAATCCCACTTTTTCTCCTCTTGGAATATAATTATTTTTTCAAATAATTACATGATTTTCAGTATGGTCTGGGTTCCTTGTTTCATCTGACACAACACTTGGCTGGTTTATTGAAAGCAATAGTTCACTGTTATTTATTATTTTACCCTTTCATTCAGCTTTATTTCTTTAAGAGTGTGTGCATTGCAAAGTCATGTTTGAATTTTCCATGGTCAGGTTCATTGTATGGTTTCCATCTTTGCAACATTCCCTGCTCCAACCCAGCTGCTGCCACCTGAGTGCATTAGGGTCATTCATTCCCTGCCCTCTCCTCTCACAGACAGCCCATGGAAAGGGGAGATGGCACAAGCTGGATGGACTCTATACTTCCCTCGCCTGGTCAGTCTTTATTTATCTGTCTTGCCAAGGGTGTCTGACACTGGAGAAACAAGGAGAGGAGGCCACGGCCCAAGGGGTTTGCATCCAAGCAGATGTCAGTGCAGGGGCTACTTGAAAATTTCCAGATGAATGATTTCTCAGTGGGAAACATCTTCTTCAGTAAATGAGCATGTTTGTGGAGTGTGTCTGCTTCCCATGAGTAAGTCTTCATTTGCTGAAAAAGGGAAAGTCCCAAACTAAAAAAAAATATTCAATTTGGAAACTCAGTTCCTTGTAAAACAGTGTGACCTAAATTTGCCATATCATGTGTCGTGCCTATCAGGCCTCTCCTTGAACCACAGACGGGAAAAAATCTACTGGGGCTCCAGAACTGCTTCCTACTGCAGCAACATTTCCATCATATAATCCACCTTCAGCCTTATTAGGTTTCTGGCCTTTATTCCTCCATACAAAAGGCTACTCCAGAACTTGGCTAGGTTTTAAATAAATTTTTATTTCCACCCTAAAGTTACTCACAAGCCACATAGGCCAGTTTGACTTTTTGCTAATGTTTTTCTTACAACTCTCTTCTCTCTCTGGAGTTTATTATACTGTAGCAGTAAGCAATCACATTTGCTTCCAGTCTTCATTTTCCAATATCAAACTGAATTTTCTCCTCTCTGTTTGATCCTACAGGTTCTTTTCTGCACTTGTCTTCATTCAGATTAACCCTTCATGAAGTAGGACTGAACACATTGAGCTTATAGCCATACTTCAAACAGCACAACTGATTTTTTTTTTGATTCAGCTGGAACCACATCACATCACAGATCCTAGGATTTTCATCAGGGTTCACTATCACACTGCAGCCAAAACAGATCCTGGAGTTTGAGTTAAAAAAAAGGATAGGAGCAGGGATCATCTGACTGGAATGTCCATGAGCTATGGTAGGGCAATTTCAGGCTTGAAATAATAGATTTTCAGCCAAAATGGTGCGTGCTAACATGTTACTAAAAAAAAAAATTTTTTCTGATGAAAACTTTTTTTTTTCCCTGCTGAAACTCTGTTGTGTTCCAGATCTCACCTTGCCACTAGCTTTCCAGGCATGAAGTAGTCCTGTAAAACTTGGAAAAAATAAGATTCACAAAATGTGGAGTGACTGAATTTTTCTTGGCTCCAGGATGCAGAGTTTCCAACCAGAACACGTAATTAACGGTTTTATTACAGGTTGCTTTCTGAAGGCCATTTGAACTGGCTTAAACTGGGATGCTAACTTTTGCAGTAAATCAACTTGTAAAATGCCATTCAGTGTCAAAGTGATTATTTCATGCACTTGGTAAAGGCCTCATAAATTTAAAATATAATTAAAACCAGTTTGTAGGGCAATAACAGCTGACACAAGATCTTCCTTCTTATCCTCTGCAGGCAGCTGGGTTACCACAATATGGCCTCAGTGCTTTAACGTGTAGGATGACTTCTGCCCTCCTTGTGGGGAATGACAAACTCTTCATGGAGCAGAAATTCCAAAGCAGGGTCAGATTTAAGGCAAGTTTTGTATGTTTCCACCATGGAGCCTAACTGCAAATTCCCTCTTGAGTGGTTTGTCTCCAGTGCCCAAATCCTGTCATGTAGTTTTCTCTGCTCATACAAATTAACGGGCAGGATCCTTTCCCAGCATCAGATGTGGCTCCATCCAGTCTGGTACTCAAGAGATTTTTTTTCTTTTATTATTTACACAGACTTGTATTGTCAAGGCAACAAAACACCAAATGCAGAGAGCTTTTATTTAGTCCCAGCCTACACATTTCTCTCCTGTTGATCATGCTTCATTTTACCCTGCAATAAAGGTAAGGGGCATGATTTCAGTTACCTCTCTGTCTTGGCTCTTCAGAGACAACTTCTACCCATATTGCACCTTTTGCAATGTTCAAAGCCAATAAAAACAAAGTTTTCTGACTAAACAATCAATGCTTATAGCTATGGTCCACTGTGGTTAGGACTTCACAATATTTTTAATTGGGAGACATATGCAAGGTACTTCTTCCTCCCAGTTACACTTTGAAGGGGGTGAATGACTCTGACTGTAATTTGACATCTAGTACTTCATCTTTGAGGCCACCAGGTTAACTTGCAACAGTTATGGCAAAGGTCTATGTTTTGCGGATATATTTCCCTCATTGGAAAATTGCTATTACATCTCTAGTGCAGAGAGGCACTGAGAAAAAGAAGTACAAAAATTTTTGACTGCTCTGAGCAGCTGGACCCTACTGCTCTGTGTTGCTTTTGCTGCCAGCCATGCCCTTGGCAGGCAGCAGTGGGGACACAGCTGCCAGCTCTTCCTGAAACATGCTGCATTATTAAACTCATAAACATAAAAAATGATGGAAACAGGAAAAAAAAAAAGAAAACCTGGGCTGTCATGTATCTGGTCACTGAAAGATGAACCTTTTCTGATGTGTAATATTGGAGAGGTTTTCTTTACCAATATATAACAGCAAAAGAACCCCATTTATTGTCCTTCCATTTTTATTACTCTTATCTCATTTATCTCCCTGCAGAATGCTGGAAATTCTTCCCTGCTCCCTGACAATTGCCTGGAGTGACTGGAACTCTACAAATAGCAGCATCCCAAACACAGGGGTTTGTGTTGCAACACTTTCACAAAGTCAAGCCCAGATTCAAGAGTTCAGATTCTCTTTTCAGTTGATTTAAGCCTAAATCTTCACTTCTGGCTAAGGCTGCCTCATTTCCATCTGTTAGCTGAGCTCACACAATATTGCCCCAAGCCAGGTTTTAGTGGGGTCCCAATACATCTAAATCAGGGCTCCAGGACTGCACTAAGCATAGAAGTGTGGTCAGACACAGAGAGGCTGGATGATGCTGGTTTTCTAGGCCAGGAACCAAAGACTGAAAATTTTGAGGGTTTTTGAACAGTATAACCATCCCATTAATATCCCCAGATGTGTGTCTGAACAGCAGCACAGGCTGCTACACTCATCTTGTCCCATGGAGATCCTACACAGCTTTGTGCATGCTGCAGTCCTACCAGCTGTTGCCTGGATCTACCTGGTTTTAAAAATGTCTGCAGGTTTCACCACACATTATTTGCAGGATAGTGTAGCTCACTGTGGGATAGGGTAGAAATCATGTTCTCTCTTCTTTTACAACTATTGCTCTTTAACAGTTTAATTGCTCAGGTTGACTCACAACCTGAGGTAGGGGCTGAGATGGGGAAAGAAGAAGGGAATAAACATTCCTTATCTGCTTGTAAAGCTTGTCATTATTCTCACAGGGTTTCTAGTAAAGTTTTATAATTCCGCTGTAGGCTTGTTACTATTTCTAGTATTCTGATCTTCCCATGTCTTGTCGGGTGTATTTTTTCCCATGTGGTGGTGGTGGTGGTGTTTTTTTCGCTTGGTTTTTACTTATAGACCTGACCCAAAACTTACCAGCAGTACATTAAATTAGTGGAATTAAGTTGAAGTTTCCTCTGCTAAAACAGGATTGAGTAGAGGATGCCATTCCAAAAGCACAGCAAGCACAATTCTGGCTGGCACAGTGCTGGGATGGAGGCACTTTCTACACCAAGTGAAAGTCTGGCATACAGTTGTGCTGAGATTTTAGAAACAAGCACTTTGGTGTGTGGGGATTTTTGGTTTTTTTGTTTTTGTTTGTGGTTTTTTTTTTTTTTAGTTTTCTGTTGTTTTGTTTTTTGTACTAAAATGGGGATTTTCTTTGAGTCTCTTTTATTGATGAAGCAGGGGTATTGATGAGGCATGAGATTAGAAACAGTGTGGCAGCAATTACAGAGCCGAGGACACTGCTTATGCATTCCCTCGGCTACAGCAAGATTTTCCTTTTGCTCCTTGCACCCATCCCCTTTCTGCCACAAGATGGGGATGCAAGCCCAAGTTTAGGCCATGGATTAACATGCCTCTTCCCCCGCAGGAATCCATCTCCGTGATCCTTGCCAGCTCAGGGACCTCCTTTTGTTGCTATTATTTTCAGCTTGCAAACTCACAAGATATATTAATTCTTAAATAATTTTATATTATTGGAAGATGCTGGGATCTGCAAAAAAACCTCTTTCTCATCTTTGCTGAGATTAAAATACCTCTGTGATGTTGTTGGCCATAAAAACTCCTTGCAAATCCCTGTAAAATTTTAAATCATTGCAGCAACAGTAAGAGGCAAACCTCTCTCTAAAAATACCTGTGTGTCACTAAGTAGAGATTAGTGACCTAATGATTAGTCAGATAATAGCCAGCTATTGATTTAGTCAGTTAAATCAACTCTATAAGCTGCTTTATTTTCTGTTTTCAACTTCAAGGGTCATCAAATATCTACAAATGTTCTGTTCCAAGTGACCAAGGGAAGAAATCCAGGCTAAAACGTGGCCAGGGAAGGCCCTACAGATCTGCAGGTCTGATGTTTAGCTGGCAGTGGTGGCAGCTTGGCTGAAATGATTAACAGGCTTCATTTCATAACGTAACAACGGGCAGCCCCTGAAAGGTTTTCGTAGAAAATATTATGTCACATACATATCTCTTTTCTGTGTGTTGGTGTAATGAAGCCTTCCATTCCTTCTGAGCTAAAGTGTGCAGCATACTCAGCCCTGGTTTTGGCCAGCATTTACTCAGACTTGCACACATAAAGGGAGGATAAAAAGGACCAGAGCCTACAAAATCCCATTTTTCATCATCCGTGTTATGAGGTGATACATCTTTTCATCACCAACTTGGGACCACCGAAATCTTTGTGAATAGCTCTAATCACTCTCCCCTGCCTCCAATACTATTTTATGATGTAGGTACTGTACATTTTTATTGTGGACCTATAATAAAAAGTAATTTATTTACAAATCCTCTTTTCCTATTTATCACCACTGATTCCTTTTGCAGTAGTGTTTGTGATGACTCATCATTCAGAGTATTCTACATTCAAAGAAGTCACGTGTAGTAATGAGTGCCTCCAACAAATACTGTCTTTTCTAAAGAAAATTTTGCATAAATAAAGTGGGATGTCATAAATAACAAGATAATACTGAGCAGCAGAACAATGTTATTCAGGCTGATAAAATTGCAAATTGTCTTTCAAGAACAACAATTTATTTTCTTACTTTAGAATTATAACTCTCGAATCAGATTTTTCCCTTCTATACACTCTCTTTCAGAGAACTTCTTTCAGAGCTCTCAAAAATGTTTGGTTTAATTTTCTGTCTTCTGTGTGCTACCTAGTGGATTTTTGTGGTGTTTTTTTTTCATTTGGACAACACAATGAAGGGAAAACAAGGTGGTTTCTATTCCCTTTCACTTACTGGTTTTCATGGAGAAGTGCACGTATTTGTTCACAAAGACACATCACCACCACCCCTTATTAATACTAGTTTTAGATATTTAAAATTATTAATTCATTTACAGGAACAACATCATGGGGAAAGTCATCCTTATTTTGACTCTAAAACCTTTGATGTCTCGATTGAAGTGAATCACATGCTTTTATTGCATGCCCTTTTTTCTTTTCCTCTCTAAGAAAAGGTGTCTTATTATTGCTTTTTGGATGAGTAGTCAGTTACTCAATGACAGACAAATTTCTCAGCCAGATCATAGAATATCCTGGGTTGGAAGAGTCCTCAAGGATCACATAGTTTCAACACCCCTGCCATGGGCAGTGATACCTTTCACTGACCAGATTGCTCAGAGCTCCATCCAACCTGGCCTCAAACCCTTGCAGGAATAGAGCATCCACAACTTCTCTGAGCAACCTGTTTCAGCATCTTAATACCCTCACAGTAAATAGTTTTTCCTAATATCTAATGTGAACCTACTTTCTTTCAGGTGTAGGTCTGGCAATTTCCAGATGCTTCTGGATTACTGTTTTGCTTCTTGCTCTCACCTGTAGCTGCCAGGTTTTACTCACTAGAGTATGCCCCATGTTTAGTTGGGCTGACCTTCCCATGACTGCCCTGGAAGGTCACAGCAAGTATCCTGCAGCTGTTGCTTGGGCTAGCCGGGAGGGAACAGAGCATATGGTCAAAGATGCTAGAGCTGGCAGCAATCATTTATTTCACAGCAGCCTGTTTTTATGTGGGCTCTTATGAAATGGATGTTGAATTCTGCTGTCACTGTGGAAATGACAGTGAATGAATAATAATCAGGTTAAAGCAATATATTGCATCATTCACAGAAGAGGTGTGAGGCAGTTCCTTTGAACTTCTAACAGTACCCCAGCTGTTCTTCCCCTCTGGGAGTGTTTCAACATCTGAGGTTAAATGCCTTATTTGTAAACAAGTGGAAGAAAAAAATTTTTTCCTTTTTTGATTCATTACATGATTAGTCTGTTCTTTGCAATACTTTTACATTAGCATTTAGCACTTATGTGGAAGTAGAGAGAAGATGATGGAGAGCTGTATCTCAGCTAGTGGATTTATTCTGTTGGCTGCCCTGAAAAGACAGGCATGTGAAAAGCCATTGAGCTACTCTTACACAAATATACCAACATAGTTGAGAGCTACAGGAAACAACTGTGTGACCCAAAGTAGGTGGGCATGATTATGATAAAAGCCAGCTATACACAACTTATGGGTCTCACTGACTTTTCAGCAGTCTTTCACAATGCACTCGCTCTGATTCAAGCTCTCATGGCTGTAGACATATTCTATGATAAGTTCCATAAATACTTATCCTGCAGTTGTTCTGTCCATGAAGCATTACATTCTCAAGAGTAGAAAAGGGAAGAGACAGTTGTTTGATGCAACATCTTAGCCAGAAAATATGAAATAGCATAATGGGAGCACATAGGTGTGTTTTTTGTTGTTGGGTTTGCAGAATTTTCTACTTCTCTATGATAGGCATGACTGCTTCTGATATTTTGTTTTCTAAGGATTTTCTGAATTTTTGGCAGGAAAATAGTGAAGGTTTCCTGAGTAACATGCAACATAGAGTCAAATACCACAGCATCTTAGCTGATTTCTGTTGCACCAGAAGTACTTACTGCTGTTCCCCATTCATCACACCTTTTTTTTGATCAGTCACCGTGAAGGGTGGTGCTTCAGTGCAGGGAGTAGAAGAAGATCAGGATGTATAGAAACACATCTCTGTGGGAAGGGTGGAAGGTACAGGAAAGAATCCATTTACTTCTAGGCTGGGATTAACAAAAGTTTAGGTAAATCTTTCTCTGCCCTGCACAGGGGTTGTTGGCCCTGTGTAAGGTCAGGAAGGGACAAAGGCAATTTGTGGAAGTTTCAGTCTGGGTTTAATTCTTCTGCCACACAGGAAACAAGTATGCTGCCCTTCAGCTCTCCTAAGACTTCAAGCCAGTACTGAAATGTCTTTATCTACACAGAGAAAAGTTACCAGCCTGATATAATCCCAAGTTCTCCAGCAGTTTGACAAAAAGTGTGACCTTCTAGGCTCTCATAAACATATGGTAAAGCTTGACTTCTGGTCTTGCTTTTTGTAGAATGAGCATGTATCTGCTACCTCTCAACATGTATTTTTGAAAGCCTTAATGCCATAGCTGCTGTGGGTTCATGTTTGAACTCTTCACCCTCCATTGCAGTCTCCAAGGAGTTGCAGATTCTCATCATTCTCTCTCTGGATTAGTTTGAAGCACGTCACTGGTTTTCCCGGAGAAGCTGCAATTAGGACAAAGAAGAAAAGGGCTGGGTGTGATTCATGCGAGAAGTAAGTTAGAGGCTTACAGTAAAGACGGGGATGGAGGAGGGAGGATGTTATATCAGTTCACTTGGAGAGTCCTAAAGTGAAATTAAAACATCAATGCTAACTAAGTCTAACTTTTGTAAACTCACGAACTGGGAAAGTTTTAATTTTGGGTTAGAGGGGTTTAGAGAGGAAAACAGAAGCTGAACATGAAAGAGAATGCTCTTCTTCCTCTCCTTTTCTCCACTTGGCTAGACTTCCTTTTGTCCCTGTGCCAGAGTCAAGTACTTCTGAGAGGCACTTTCCAAAGATCTTCCCTCCTACCCTGATACCCAGGCCCTGCTGAGTGGTGCTTACATCTGAGCGAATACAGAAATAAGCATGTGTGCGTTGTGCTTTTCTCCCACAAGAAATGTCAAACGCCACAACTCCCCAGTTCTGATCTGAAGCATAATTTGAATTTCCAGGACAAACACTGCTTCCGGGCGGCAGTGACTGGGAGAAGGGCAGAAACACATTCAGAAATATACACCGTGACTGCTGGCGTGTGTGTGGGGTGTCCTCGCCTCCACTTTTCGCTTTAACCTTTCTCTATTTCACCAACATATCCCTAGATGGAAAACAATAACGAGGGGCAACGCTTGGACGGCTTCACACTTTCCAGCCTCGGGCCGAGTGCTGCACCGCGTCCTGCTCTGCGGGGCCGTGGGACTGAGGGGCGCGCTCGGCCCGGCTGCCCAGCTCTGTCTCCAGGCCCGCTGCCCGCCTCCGTTCGCCCTCCGGGCGGGCGCGGTTGCGGTTCCCCCGCACCCCATCAACGTTACTGGGCTCAGCGGCTTCGCGGCGACACTTCCAGCGGCTCTGGGCCAGGCTCGCACACAAGCGGAGCGGCTCCGCTCCCCGCGCGGTGCCGAGCGCCAGGTCCCGGCTGCCCGGCCCGGCGCCTCGGTGACACCCGGGGGCCGCTCGGTGCAGCCGCACACCCCGCGCTCCTCCCGCCGCGACCCGGGCGAGCTCCGGGAGGCAGACCGAGTCCCGCCGAGCCCTCCCGGCCGCTCCGGCGGGGGCGGGGGCCCGGCCGCGCTCCCCCCGCGGGCCGCGGGGCGGGCGGGGCGGCGGGCGGCACCTCGGGGCCGGGGCTGCGGCCGGCAGGGGCCCGCGGGGAGCAGCGGGGGCGGGCGGCCGGGGCGGAGCGGCAGCCGGCATGGGGGCCGGGGCGCTGGCCGTACGCGTGAGTAGGGGCTGGCGGCGGGACGGGCACGGGAGCGGGGCGGTGCTGCCGGCGGAGCGCGGCCGGATGGCGGCTGGGTCAGCCTCCTCCTCCTCCTCTCCTCCCGCTGCTGCTGCTGCTGCTCTGCTCCTGCCGCCCTCCGCCGGGGTCCCTCGTGGGGCCGGGGCACGGCAGGGCCGGTCCGGGCCCGGCGCCTGCTCCTCGTCCCGAGCTCTCTCCATCTCTTCTCGCCTTCCCTCTTCTTCTTTCTCTTTCTTTCTTTCTTTCTTTCTTTCCTTCCTTCTTTCCTTCTTTCCTTCTTTCTTTCTCCTTCTCCATGCTCGGCAGCTGCCGCTCATTTGGTTGTTTTTTTTTTTAAATTTGTTTTATTTTTGTTTATTTTTTTAAACCCAGAGAGCAACCGCGCTGCCGCGTTCCCCGCGTGAAAGTTGTTGGATGAGCTGTAAAAGTGCGTCCTTGTGGCGTATAAATAGCTTTTTTTCCAAGTGTCTGGGCGGCACTTTTTTGGCGGCATGGTGCAGCGATGATTAAGTTGCTTTCCCAGTCTTGGAAATCAGCAACAGTGGCATTAATACTTGGACACGTTTTCCCTGAGTAAAGTCAGATCTTCCATCTATAAGGCGGCATAACACTGATCTCTTTGTTTCAGAGCTGTTCTGAGGGGATGGCTTTATTTTGATTTTGGTTGGATGTGTATTTTGGATAACCACATAATTTTTTGTTCTTGGTTAGTGCAGCCTCTTCAGATCCTGAAACAAGCTCAAAAATTTCCTCTTGTTCCTGTAGACATGGCAAATGTCTGTCGGTTCTCATGCAGATTTAAATAGTGAGTTTCCCTAAGTAAATCTGACTCAGTGACTCAGGTTTTCGAATGTTGAAACAGGCTGGAAACCTGTAACTGAGCAAGACTGTGAGGCTAATTGAAGGCCTTAATTGGAAAAGCTCCCTGAGCATCACAGCTGCTCAGAAACTGCTCAAAGGATTTTTGCTGTCTTCTGAATTTAACCTAGTCTACATGATTTTTCCCTTGGTGTGTCTCTGCCTGGAATAAATATTGTTTATTATTCATTTAATCATGGGCAGGAACATGTTTTTTAAAAGAGATGTGGTATTTTAATGTTAGTCAAATTTTAGTTTAAACAATGATGCATCTACTGTTCATTGTAAATATTTATAAGGTGCTCACAATAATGCAATATTGCGGTTCTGTTTCACAAATAATAAAACATACTTGTGATGTTTATATAAGGAACGTCTTTTGTAAATATCACACGAGTGTTGTGTGGGACCTGGGACTGTAGAGCACACATATGCTTCAAATAACTGTTTAATGGGAAAAGCGCAGCCAAGTGAGTGAACTGCCAGATCATTTTATATCTGAAAGGACAGTCATGCTTACTAGCAACATAGCAGATGTTCATGTTGCTTACAGACTGCAGTAAAAATATTGTGTCTCAAGTGAAGAGATTTTAAAGGTTTGTTTAAAATAAAATAAAATTTGTATGCCGTGATAAAATCCATCAACACAGTGAAGTGTCAAGACTTAGGCAAGAGCTTGAGCACTTTTTTGTGTTACTATACAGTATTTTCCATGTGTACAGTTTCTACTACCAGTTTATTAATGAAACACAGTAGGAATAAGTTTATTTTTAAGCACCATGCCAGCGGTGGGCTTCTTAAATGAAGAGATTGAACTCTGTGGTAGCAGTGGCTCCCGGTTCCTGCAGTGTGATTGCAGCTGTGGTGGGTGATGCTGCTGCTTTGCCTTGATCTGTCTTCAAATGTGTATCCTGTAGGCTGATTAAGATTTCTCCCTATTATCAATCCTATAAATTAGTAATGTATTGTTTTATTCCCCTGGGTTTTATTAACTATCCTCCCATGGTTTCTCTGTCACTGCAGCTCAAAACTTGTGAGAATGTTGTGCCTCCAGAAGAACCTATGGGATTAAGGTGTTACTGTACAGTGGGTTTTCCACCCCCATTGTTTTGTGTGATTAGATTACATAGTCCCTTTCTGGCCTTAAAACCTCAGTAATTAAATTTCAGACTTAGCAGATACTGAACATAACAGAAGATCTTTCATAAGGGTCCATCTCACCTGACAGTGGCCAAAATGAATCCCTAGGAAACAGTATTTGGAAGAAGAGTGTAGCGAGCCTTCTCCAGAGAGGACTGCCCTGCCAGGCATCCTGGAGACAAGCTGAGCTACTGGTGGTGTATTTGGATTGTTTGTGTTTGTCCAGTTGCTTTTGTAACCCATGTGAATTTCATGAATTAACAACAATAGTCTCCTGCTTGCTTACTCCCAGTTACTTGTTATTCTAGTAACAAGCTTGTCTGCAGAAGTCTTTTTCCCTTACCTACATTCTTGTTCCTCTTCAGTGTTTTCCCTGTTCATTTTTACTTTCCTACTTCACAAAGGTTTTTTTCCTGTGGATTAAAAGGAAGTAGGGCCAAACCCTTATGCTGGAGCATAAAACCCAGTTTTGATGGACGTGCTTGTGTTGTGACCACACAACCTTCTACAGCAAATGTGACTAATGCATGCTTTTTTTCTCCTCTGCTTCTTTAAGCAAAGCAAATCGACTGTGAGATTGAAGGAGGACATGAAAAAGATAGCTGTGCTTCCACTGAACAAGCAGAGGGATACAACCTGTCCAAAGGTGTTTGGTGTGAGTCTTTTGGAGCTCCAGCAGCAAGGACTGAGCAGAAATGGAATCCCAATAGTTGTGTGGAATATAGTGGAGTACCTCACCCAGCATGGTAAGCTTAGTGGAGTCACTTCTCCTTAGTAGCACTCTTTGTGCAAGACTCTTCAAAGGGAGTAATGTGGGGTTTTCTTGTGGCATGAACCACAGGCAAAGAATGTTATTGTATGTGGTTAGTTTTTTTTTTCCTGCCTTGATGCTGAACTTACTGTTTAGTATTTTTATAAAGGTGAGTTACAGTGTTAGGTAGCAGCTTATTCATAAATAAGCTGTTCGGTTTATAAATGGAGTGTATTCCATTTGTGAAGATTAGTGTCATCTTCCAGTTGCAAAACATGTCTTTAACACTTTTTCCGTATAAAGAAAGTCACAGGAACACACACACATGCACACACATCCCAACAGAGAATATTACTGAAAAGGAATAAAAGTTCTTACTGGTTTTCAGATATATTCCAGTTATTCCCCTCAAGGAAGTAGGTGTTCAATTCTTAACTTCTCTTTGCATTAATTTAATGGGACTTTAGTTCCTGTTGTTGAAATACATGTCCTTGCAGAAACCTAGGGCACCGCTGGTGCACAGATGTCTTGAATGGCATTTGATCAGCAATGGGCAAGGTTTTGTGGTGGTAATTTCATCTTCTAAGGAGCTGCATCTGGTTTTACCTTAAGGTTTTTCTTTTAGCTACTCAGTAATGATAATCCAATTGAAGAGGCTTAGATTCTATGACTGTATCTTGATAGATCCTCAGAAGATCATAGATGCAAACATGGCTTGAAAATTACTTTGGATTAAGGTACGGTGCAAATTTAAAACATGATCCTACCTTTACACAGCAGCATCTTACTTGATCTACTTCATCCTGCCTTAAAGTGGCCTGCGAGGATACTGGAAGAGAAGGAATGGAAAAAGCTTTCCGTCATTTAGGGTTTAATCAAAACCAGAAACTGACAGACACTCTTGACTGCAAGTTGTGGGCTGTGCTCTGTGTTCCATAAAAAGATTGGAATCCCACACGACAGTGTCCCAAATATGGACTAAATAAACCAAGTTTTCTACTCTGCAGCAAGATTAGTTGGGCTTCTGAATGCCAAGTTGATTATCTGGCCCTGATAAAGATAAAGGTCATTCTTTTTCTGCAAAATGCAAGCATCATCTCTAAGATACCCTCTTATATGGAAAGTTGTTGAGATGGGTGTCCCGTGCATGTGTAAGGTTTGTTTTGTGAATTAATGGTGAAGTTAACTGTGAAGGCATTTTTAACAAGGGCCCAGACACCCAGGCTGAGCTGACTCTTGGGCAACTACACCCTTAAACTAAGTTTGCATTAAACTACCTATTTCCAAATTTATAGATGAAACCAAATTTCCCTGTGTTATTTAGTAGTTTCTAATCATTGTTTTCAGGATGTTCTAGCCTCTCTTTATTTCCATAAATGAGTGAGAGAGAGGGAATGAAGTTTGATCTGTCTGGGGGCTCTGGCATTTGCTCACGAGTGCTGCAAAAATGAAAATCTTTATTGAGATGTGGTGTTTTTTGCCCTCGAGATGGCAGCACAGCATGTCACATGAGAATGCATTTTGTTGTGAATGCAGGAACACAAACTGCCAACAGTATCTCATATTAGTCAAGTAAAATGTTTGAGTGCTTGTCCTTTTTTCCCTTTATTGGAGCAGTTTGTCTTCTGGTCCAATAAAAGAGATTATTTTTCTCTACAGACTGCTGCCTCAGAATTGATTTCCTGGAGTGGAAGTATTCTGTCAGTTTGCAGTTCCTTGATGTCCAGTCTGAACTGATGAAAACAATACATATTTCGATCCTCTTAGTGTTAGGCTTCTGAGGGAGAACAAGCACATCTATATACAGTATTTGAAAGGCAGAATTTTTGCAGTGAAAGTTTTCTAGAGAAAAAATAATTTATAGAGGTCAGCTTTAGAGTCTTCATAGAAGGTTTTGAAGCTTAACAAATGCCTAGAAAGTGCTGTTCAATTTAGTATGATTAGTCTGGCTTCATCTATTGAAGCCTCCTTTTTTTGTACATTTCCTTTACTGGGTGTGGCGTGTCTGGCCTGTAGTGATCGATACAATTTCTTTTTCATTGTGAAATACTTTGGGCTGTGTGCTGTCCACGATGCATTATTTGCTCTTTGAGATTTCCTACTACCATAAAGTTGCAGAACTCACTGTGGAGTTACTGCTGCACTCAGCACATACTCAGATGTTTTTGCATCATGATGGTCTCAGGTAAGAACCTGTTACCCTGGATCACAAAGCTGAAAGTAGTCACGTGTGAGTATGGCAGTCCTGCTCAAGGGAAGGGGCTACTTGCAAAAATGAAACAACAGAAATGTTTTGTAGAGTGCATTGTAGATCCTTTTCTGTTGGAATATACCAGTGGAAAATGTGGCTGTCTCAGTTGGTTTCTCATGGTGTGAGACAACTCAGTGGTGTTGCAGTATTGTGGGTTCTCAGAAGAGTATCCCAGGCCTCAAGATCTTGTCATTAGTATTTATTGTTTGTCATAATCCAACTACCTGACTAGAGGGGGTTTCTGGGGAAAAAGTAGTGGTTTTTTAATATTGTCGTGTATTAATTGCCCTCATTTGTGTTACTACATGTGTGTTATTCAACTAGAATATGTGTTTCATCATGTCACTGGGATGTGGTGGTTCAGCTCAATCTTAAATCAATATATAATTACAGGTATGACACAGGAAGGTCTCTTCAGGGTGAATGGCAGCATGAAAATGGTGGAGCAGCTGCGTCTGCAGTACGAGCGTGGGGAGGAGGTGGAACTTGTTAAAGATGCTGATGTGTACTCAGCAGCCAGTCTACTGAAACTGTTTTTGAGAGAGTTGCCAGATGGCATTATCACGTCTGCCTTACATCCCAGGTTCATTCAGCTTTACAAGGGTAAGTGAGAGGTAAAGTCTTCATCCTTTAATGCACTTTCTTTCTGGATAACTGGTTTCTTAGTTTACTTTGTTCCTCATTTCCTTTGGCTCCAGCTCTTACCTGCTTCCAGATGTGCAGTTCTGTTACAAGAGGCACAAAAATATTTCTCATGTATTTGGTAAAAACTGGACTATTTATGATTTTCTAATCCAGTTATATCTGTTGAATAAAAAGTGAAATGATCAGCTGATTTCATTGAGTATGCTTGTATACAATAATTGCATTCTCTTTAGGACATAGATTTACTTCTGTTTGCTAGGGTAGTTTCTGGCAGTTTCACTGTAATGGGCTCTGAGAAGTTAGACCTTCATCTGTTGGTCAGATTGAGCCAAAAGCATACACTGCCAAAGTTTCTGCTTCTTACAGACTGATTGTCCATCAAAAAAAAAGAACCAGTTTCCAAGTAACAGCAGACTTTGTTTTATACCCTGTCATAGCACACAACCTGGAAGATTTCTTTTTTTTCTTTAATTCACGCCCCCTCATCCACCTTCAAGCTGTGGATCAACCATAGGAAAGAGCACCACTTCTGCTGTGGAAAGTTGAGAAATTTTAAAGAGAGTTATGCAAGTTTCAATCTTATTCATCTGTATCTGACAATCTGTGGTGATGGTAGGTGGAATAAGTGGTGGTTGGCCCTGTTCCTTGACTGTGTGGGTCACTGACAGTTCATCTCTCTTGCTGTAGGCAGTCAACACCACTTCTTCATGTTTTCCTAAGATGCTGCAAAGTGAGTGGATAAAGTTACTGGAGAATGCTGCACAGGAGAAACATGCTCTGTGACGTGCATCCCTAGTGAAAGACAGGGCAAAGTTCTCACACTCTTGTCTAGAGGTCTCCCACTTTTCTTGCCTTCAGTGGAGAGGAGGTTTAGTCATTTCCAAGAAGAGTGAGAATAGTGCCGTGTGTTTTCTTTCTTTCTTTTGTTTTTTTGGATTGTAAAGAGTGTTGATGGTGCACTGGAGGAGAGCTTTGTGCTTTACCTTGAGTGCAGACATTTTGGTTGTAGGTTGCATGTGGAGTGTGTAAAATAGTTCCCTATTTAGTAAAGTTGTCTGACGCACAAGGATAGGGTTCAGGAAGTGTTGTGTAGGAAGGTGCTATTGTTTTAGAAAGTCCCTTTTTTCTGGTCGTTGCTGTACTTTCTTTGGGGACTTTCAGATTTCACCAAGTCTAACTCATGAGCTGTGTTTAGTTATGTTCTTTCTCATAAATCACAACTTAAGTGTAAATTAATAATAAATAAATAAGTCACACCTTTGCTGTTCCATATATCTGCCCCCACAAAGGTCATATTGGTGTATTATACCAGGAACTACCAGGAACACTGTCCTTTGTGAACAGTGCTGTTTGGTGTTTGTGGAAAGGTTAATTTTTTCTCTCTCCCACAGGAAAGGCAAAATCCCCCTAGTACTTTCTAGGGAAATGAGTTGGATACCATTACTTAGCAGATTTACTCACCAAACTTTCTTGTTTCCAAATAAAGTTACTGGTGTAACCTATGAACCCAGTTCTACAAAAATGAATCTAACTGTGACATGTCTTTATAGCTAAGTTTGCCTGTATTTCGCAATAAGATCAAGCTTAGTGCCATTATAATTTTGATTAGGGGCAAAAAAGTCTTATTTGAAAAATGCCTTTGGCTGTTGTGAGAAGGGGGAGGCTTTTGTAAAGTTTGAAGAAAACTTGAGTTTTTCATGCCCTAGAAAATACAGCATAAATGAGTAGTTATGAAAGGCACTGTGATTTTCATCGTGTTCAGATCAGGTTAAGTGGTGGGTGGGCATTTGCTTGCAGTTAAATGATCAACCAGCTGTGTAGGATTGCAGGAGTTATCTGTTCACCTATCAAAGTATGTGCAAGGGTATTGGTTGCAAAATGGTACCAGGAGAGTGCATGCCTGGGTGTTCATTTTGTAAACTGTGAAGAGAGTAGGTCAAACTGTTTCTGAGTCAACAGGTTATTAAAAAATAACTTTGAATCTGGAGCCACTTTGCGACATGTCTGCAGTGAAGGCAAATACAAGCTCTGTCACAACCTCTATATTCCCTCCTGTTGAAGCTTTGCATGGCGATTGTTTTTCTAGGATTATGTTAGATTTCTTTTGGTGTATTTTTAGGGATTGTTATCAGCATTTTTTAAGCGAGCTGAGATCTTGGCCTGGGAACATATAGTTACTTTACTTACTATAAAAATGGTTGGAGAGTGATTCCTCTAGTTAAAAATAGCTGGACTGAAAATTACAAATTCTACATGTAGCTGTAACCCTTTTCAATTCCAGCTATCGAGTGTGTTGCCAAATCAAAGAGAAATAATCTGCCCTGTTATGAAAGAGAGAAGCAGTCCTGTTGGTGTTCAGGAAGTCCATGCAGCTGGTTTGGCATTGCTGTCTGCAGCCTGTGCAGTGTTGTGTGAAACAGAACTCTGCATGCTGCCCTCAACTCCTAAAGTGCTTTTGTTTATATAAATATTCAGCATAATGCCAAGCCTATGCAGTTCCATAAAACATCGTGTAGTGGATTGTGGTGTGTCCTAGCATTCTCTCTGTGCCCTTGCAGAAGGACAGTGGCAGTGGGAGCTGGGAAGGGCCTCCCTCTGTAACGATGTTGATCAGAGATGTGCATGGCAAGCACAGGCCAGGGACACACTGATAGTGACCTTGGTGTCGGCTGGACTCTTCACAGTACCTAACAAATAAAAGCTGCTCCTTACGGGGAGTTCTGGCCTAAAAAGTGTCCATCATAATCTCTTTGTGGCTGAGGCTTCACTGCAGAGCAAAACTGTGCCCACCCATGTGAAATGGGCTGTACTTTGAGAAACCTCAGCCAGAAATTAGCAGCTCCCATACAGCAATCCCTGCCTGAACTTGTTTATTCCCTCTGGCTTTTCACTCCTTATCTTCTATATCGTGATCACTGGCTCTTAAGACATCTGTGTATACTAGGAACTGTACATACAGCTCTTACCCCTTTCACAGGTCACTTGCTTTCATCAAGACAAAGTGCCATTGTACCGTAAATTTCTTTTTTGTTGTTTTGTTCCCTCCTCCAGTGGAGGTACAGTGAAATGTCATCTCTGACTTCCTTTCTTACTCAGTCTAATTAGGTTAATGCTATTTCGTCACTCTGGCTTCTTGACATTGCTCCATCCTATAGAATTTATATTTTTTCAGTGGGCCAGCAGCAAGTTGTGAGTTCTATTTCACATACTTGCTTCTACTCACAGCTGTGATGGCTGGCATGGTTTTGTCTGGTGCCTGTGAACAGCCTTGCCTTTTTCAGGGAAAGGGATGGGTGGCAGTGAAAGGGAAGGAGCAGCTCCCTTCCGGATCAACAGGTCAGTTTACAGAACACTTAGTAGCCAGCAGCTGTTTGAATTACATGAACAAGCAGAACCAAAAATACAACTTGTGTTGGGAGATTTTAGAGGTCAAATTTCCGTCTGAACAGTGACTGTGAAAATGAATAGATGAGAGCTGACCTTTTGATCATGGCAACTGCAGCAGTGCACTAAATCTGATTCATTAGATATCTGTGATTCTCCAGGCCCTTCTGACATGATTTTAACCTTTTCCTTTGGCTTTTATTGTCATTTTAGTGTAATCAGAGCTATTTCCAAGCTAGAGAAATAACTTTTGTTTTCCATATGATGATGATGTTCGTTATGCAGTAAAAACTCTTGGAACTGGATTTTTATGCAGGTGACCCTCACCAGAGTTGCAAAAGAAGTGTGTTCTTCCTCCAGTGTGTTGGAATGAAGGATAAATACAGTGCTGCAAAGTGCAGTAATGATAGAGAGTGAGGTGTCTCAAGCTGGATTGTGACAACAGCCTTCTTATGAGGAGGGCTTACAACGTTTCTGCTCCTGATGGCAGCAAGGCATGATTTTTTTTTTTTCCCTCTGGGGCAGGATCATGTCTGAAGGATGGTGTCTGAAGCAGCTTGTTTCTTGGCAGAGAGATACTGAAGTCCCACTTCCCATAGATTGCGGAGGTGGAAAGAAATGCTTTAATTCCTCCTGCAGCCCAGTGGGTGCCATGGTAACTGCAATGCACAACCTGCTGCCTCTGTGCCAAAGATCAGCTTCCCGGGGCACATTGAGAGCTGCTGACAGATGCAAGCTTTTCTCTCTGCCCTGCAGTCTGGTAGCATGCAAGGCAGCTGGAAGCTATGCAGTGGTAGCCTGACACTGAGCAGTAACCTCTCTTCCTCACCTCACAGCACAGATAATTGGCTAGGGCACTGTGATAATGTGGCTTCGGTGCTTCCAGACTGGAGTTGTTTGGGGTCAGACCATTTGAGACTTGAACAAAACAATTACGCACACCTGTGTGCAGGAATTCCATATCTTTAATGAAATTCAGGCAGAATGAAGGAGTAACATGAACAGAGATGAATTGGGGAATTAGATTGTGTCTCTAGTATGTCAGAGACACTCAATATGTTCAAAAATAGCACGAACTATTGGAAAATATGTCCCTCTTGTTGTGAGCTGTGGGTGTATGCTGAAATTAAATGAAACTGAAAACACCCTCACAAATGTGTCTGTACCTCCTACACTGTTGAGACTCCTGTTTCTAGTTAAGTAACATTTTTGGAGAGATTGCCTGTCCTTTTCACTTGTCTCCTTGACTCCTTCCTTAGTAATGAGTCCCTAGTTCAGCTTTGAGGTGCCAACTGCCCTTGCTGGCTTCCTTGGTCCTCTGTTTTGTGTCTTCTGGTTCCTGAGCCTAGACATAGCCTGAGGCTGCTGGTTTTGTTCCCTTCTTCAGCCCAATCCCCTCTTCATTCTTGGTTTCAAGCCCTTCCTGACTGCACTCCTGACTGCACATCTAGCTAAACTTCTCTTGCAGGCCTTGGCTGAGATGTTGTCTCTTGCATGTGGCTTTTGGAAGATTCCCAAAATAAAAAACTGAATACCTTTGTCTGCCTTGAGAGCACCTTCCTCTTAGCTTTCATTCTAATTTTCTTCCTTTCCCATGGGCAAAATTTTCAAAAGAACTGGATATGCTGTGCTTGAAAATAATGAATAGCATGAACCACTCTGGTGCTCTGATGTTTTTCTGATAGTCACTACCAGCTCAGTAAACCTTAGTGACTGACTTCGAAAGAAACTGAAAAGGAGGAGGAATACTCCAAGGAATGGGTTGTTGTTAGGACTCAAGACTGTTTTTGCTCTCTAATAAGTTGAAAAGCTGCTATATTTGAAGAAATACAGTCATGGATAGCAGTCGTATACTTGTTCTGAAAACTGTACAAAGTGCATGGAATACTGTGCCTGCATGTCACTGTTTATATTCACCACTAATTATAAAAGGAATTATTTTTAAAAATAAAGCTGAAATCCATGAAATGTCATCAGCAGAAGAATCAACAAATTACTTTTAAATTTTGGATTCTTTTAGAACAAAAGCTTGCACTCCTTCCCTTGTCTTTTCACTGGAGAAGGAGGAGGGAGAGCAAAGCCCTATTTTCTTTCTTAGATTTCACAAGGAGAAGGAATTTGATGGCTCAATAAATGGGGTTTGCTGTCTCATGTTACTCAGTGTCTCCACATCCTTCAATTAGGGTAATTTCTCATGATCTTATGATGTGGTATCTGTCTCTGTTCTTGAAAGTACAGAAATGAACAAAGGTTTTGCTATGCCCAGCAATAACATTTTTGATGTTGGTTCACACCTCATAAAACAGCATGGTTAATGATCAGGGGCATCCTACCCAGAAAATACTACTAAGACCACAGGACCAATAGCTTTGTTTGTTGTCAGAGTGCAAACTTGTGTTCATAATGTTTTGTGGTGCTTATTAACATCTTTCTAGTTTGGAAGAGATGGAAATTCCATCAGTCGGAAGTCCCAGTGGGAGATTCAGAGAGGCAATTAGTTACCAAGGGCATTCCCTAATTAGATGACAGTGTGATGGTGATGGAAGAGGTACATTTTTTCTGAGAGATGGCTTTGGCTTTCCTTATCATAACTGCAAGCAATTTGTGATAGAAAACACTGAACACTGTGCTAGTTACTTTGTTACCTAAAGAAAAGTCTGTTAGGAGGTGAATTTAAATGTTTTGGCTGCACGGAAATTAGTTGTGTTTTGTTTTCTTTTAAGCTTCATGAAAAGATAATTGGTAATCAAGTCAGAGATTGTACGGTCCACTTTGATCAGTGCAAATTGGAATGCACTGAAATTCCTTATTGTTATTCCATTTAATACAACCTTCAGAAACCTCCTGAAATTTTGCTGCAATAATAGATCAGATTTCTTGCTGTTGCCAAACTGATTGCTAGTGGCAAAGTCATGATTGTTTTTTCCTCTGTAACTGTAAAAAGCTTATGATAAGCAAGCAAATAAGATTTTTTTTTTCCTCAAATGCTTTTCTCAAATATGCTTCATGCATATTTGATATTTGACTTTTCTGAAGGAGCTAATTTATTATCTGTAGAAGAAAAGGATATAATTAATCAGTTGTTTAAAATGCTTGGTGCTGTAATTTGACTGGCATTTTAAACTTTGGTCTGCTGTGATGGAAGAATTCGTACTGAGTCTGTGGTACCAAAACAGACACATAAAAGTGAATTCACCATGCAGATATTGCTTAAAATGGCTTTCTTGCTGTGTACAGTATTAGGCATGTCAGGTAAGGCAGGAATCCTAAGCCTGGAAACAAATGAAATCCCTCAAGTTTCAACTGTATCAAGTGGCAAATAAGTATATAAAAAACCTAATTTATTTGCCAAACTATTTTCAGGATAAATCCTGGTTATTAGCCACAAAAAAATGTCTGATTGTAAAGCAGAAATAACATTGCAACTCAGTGGCTGAGTTCTCAGGAGTCACTTTCATATATTTTTTATATAGACTGCTAGTTTTCACAGCTAAGTACTTTTCAAAGCACTCTACTCCTGAAACACTCTTCAGCCCAGCCCTGGAATATTTCTGGAAAATGAAAGGTAAAAACAAAGACGAGACTTCTGAAGTGTTTATACATACATTAAACAGTGTTCAAAGATTTTTGGTTTCCCCTCCTTTTTTTCCTCTCTGAAAAAAGGTGGAGTAAATGTAAAATGTTCTTTTTTTTCCTGCAACACAAGCTGTATGATGTTTTCCTGCCAGTCTTCTCTGCGTGCTGGTAACTGGGCATGCAGCAGAGCAGTACCAGTAATCCATAAGGCTGATAAATAAAGAGAAAAGTACTAGAAATGCACAGATGGTCTCATGCTAATGGACAGTGCTTATAATTAGATTGGTGCAGAAAACCTTCAAGGCATGAGATCCTCTGTCTGAAAATGATGTTGCAGAGTCCTTGGGGTTTTCATATGCGTATGTGAAAGTTTCAGTAACATTTCACTTTCATGGAGAGTAGAAATTAATATTTGCGAGGACTAATGCATCTTGTTTTGGTATAAAGGGAAAGCATTACTGACTTGTTTTCAAAACTTTGCTTTTATTGACATGTAAACCCAAGATTTGGGTGGATGCAAATCACTTTTTGGAAGGTGTTTTTGGGACAGAGGAGGGGAACAAAAAATTTTGCACATGAGATCAGTTCCAGCAGCAGGACACAATTAAGCAGAAGCCGTGTCTGAGGCCAAGCTTGTGTTCACCACATGGATCTGTATAAACATCTGTGAAACATCATGTGAAGTTCATGCAATTTTTACATTAATACTTGGATGTGACTCAGTTCCATATGGAAAACTTTTATCCGTACCTAAATTCTAGAAGATTGTACAGTATTACAAGGCTACTCTCTAACATGAGGCCACATTTTGATTCATTTTGGAATGTGGCAGTGCCCAGAACAGTCTGTTTGCCATAAAGAAGACTCCTTCCTGAATATGTAGCAGAATTGTCACCCACAGAAGATATTGTAGTGCGGTTATAACACTGTGCATTTTAGGTCACTCTTTGTTTTATCATGCTTGCTTTCTTATTTTTGAAGGTTTTCATGGGAAGGGAAACTAATAGTATGGGAAGGGTTTGGGAAGTAGGGATGACATCCAGAAGGAACGTGGAATCTAAAGATCTGGTAGAGAGGGAGTTAAAGTGGATTTGTCTGTGCCAGGTGGGGATAAACATGCTCTAAAGCTCTTAGCTGACTGTTAGCAACTGCTCAATCTGCTCAGGATATAGGTTATGGCATAAAGGTAAGAATGAAATGGTGCCCTTGGTGACCAGGGTGAGCCTCAGGAGAAACATGCACGTTCCCTGAGGAAAACTGAGTTGCTGAGTGTCTCTAAGCAGAAGCAGGAGTGAATTTAGGTCCTACTGCTTCCTCACCCATGTAATTAAGATGGCAGCAATGGAGAAAACCATATACATATGTTTTTTCTTCTCTTCTTTTTCCCAGAAGACATTTCTAGAAATGACATGCAGAAGGAAGGTTACTTGAAAGAGCTCCTTAAAGAACTGCCTGACGCTCATTACTGCCTGCTGAAGTACCTGTGCCGGTTCCTGATAAAGGTTGCTGAACATCACGTAGAGAACAGGATGAATCTATGCAATCTTGCCACTATATTTGGACCAAACTGCTTTCAGTAAGTTGGGCTTTTTATTTTTCCCCATTGGCTGGCAGGTGGCCAGAAATGCAGATGTCAGAAATCTTATTTTTCAGGGTCATCAGGTGGAGGCAGTGACTGGGGCTTCAGTGCTAAAGCTGTTTTTGAGCCAAATGGAAGTGGAGTTGCTCTCCCATTTCCTCTTGCTGTTTGCTAAACTACTGATCAGTTTTGTATTACTGCTTTGGTAGCAGAGAAGTATAACAGTGAAGGGCCTTCAGACTCTGTCAGTGCAAGGAGGCTTGTGTTCATACAGGTTTCTTCCTTTGCTATGAGATAATATTGAAGTGCTTCTCTCCAGAAGGCTTTGACAAAGGATCCTTGATGGAAAAGGACTCCAGTGCAGCACTGAGGTGCTGATAATTTCTAGAGATGAATACTGCATACTGTCTGCATGTTTAGCCTTGTGATCTGGTGTCTACTCTCAGACGTTCATGTTTCTGGGCTCTGTCCTTCTGGTGTATTCAGAAACTGATCTGGAGCTTGTGGGGGATCCACTGGTCTCTTAAAACTCCTTGCTCGATGGTTTTACTGGGTTCTTTCACTGGGTGTAGTTCCTGGGTGCTTGTGCGGAAGATGTGTTTTATGTGCTGATGGAGCTTGCAACAGTAGCCAGAACAGTTATTTGCAGGTGCAAGAACACTCTTGAGTGAGAAGGTTTCTGTTGAGTCACTGCAGTGATGCAGTGCAGCACTAGCACCTTCACCTCTGCAATGAACCCACTGGCTAGCATCCAAAATCTTGGACATGGGAGACACCTAAGCAGTTTAGTTCAGTCATCAGTCTTGAAAGATGTGTGGTATCACCAAGAAGAGACAAGTGAGTTCCTTGTATGAATGTTGCATTTGTATTGATCTTTGTGAAATATTGCTCTGGAGTAATACTGAGTTGTCTGGTAAAACTTAGTCTCATGAAGCAATTAATTTAATCTATCCCCCTGAGCTTCCTCTCAGTAAGAAGTAGATTTTTTTAAAGAGAGAAAACAACAATTAGGTTCCTGTAATATATTGAGACAGTTTCACATACCTGGGCTAGATGTTGCTTGCTATCTTTTTAAGGAGCATATACAGTAAATTCACGAATACAAGCCACACTGAGTATAAGCCACATCTCTGGGTGTTGGCAAACATTTCGTTCTTTGTCCATAAATAAGCCACACCTGAATATAAGCCGCTCTGTCGTTCGCAGCGAGGACCCGCGTGCAACAAAGTTGCCAAATAGTTACAGAACCGCGGCATGGCGGGGGGTTTACTGGCTTAACTAAGGCTGTGCAGGCTTGGTCCGCTAGGGGCTGCTGACGGGGCCAGGTGGCCCAGCTCGGTGGTGCTGCTCGGGGCTGGCCGCCGCCTCTGGGTTCCCTCGCCCCGGCCCCGCTCACACCGCAGCGCCGGCTGGGCATGGAGCACCCCCTGCTCCCGCCACGGTGGCGGAGGGTGGGGGCAGAGCCCCCTCCCTCCTCCCCGAGCCGTGGCAATGGCGGCGCGGGCTCCTCCCCTCCTCCCCAAGCCGCGGCAATGGCGGCGCGGGGTCCCCCCGTCTCTCCCCCGGGCTGTGGCAGAGGAGGGAAGAAGAGAGCTCTCCCGCCTCTCTCCCCGCCCCCCGTGCTGCCTGCAGGGAGCCAGGGCAACACAGTAACACTGTAACAATCGCCGAATGCCGGCTTTTACTGGCAGGTACTCAGCTCGGCGCCCTGGCTGGCACGTCTGGGGTTGTAAATGTCAGAAAATTATTCACATATTAGCCGCCCCCGAGTATTAGCCGCACTTCTGGGTTTCCACCAAAATTTTTGTCAAATTGCTGCGGCTTGTGTTCGTGAAATTACTGTATTTGTCCTTGATTAGGGAGAGAACATACAGAGACTCTTAAACTAAAGCTTGTCCTAGTGACAACACAGCTGCCTTAAGGTGTTGCTGGTAGATAGTGAAGGTGAATTTCAGGATTAGAGCATTTGCTGTGTTAGTACAAAAAGATAAAGTATATTTTAAAAATAATTGTTTTCCTTTCCAAAACAAAAAATGTAGCATGCATGAATATGGGAATGCATGAATATGAGAATTACTGGAAGCACAACACTGTGCATTTCTGACAAGGAAAAGCAAAAAAATTTTTAAAACTTGCATTCATATGGGTAGTTTGGGAATTCCTGTCTAAATGTATTAGCAGAGTTCAGAACAAAGTAATTAGAAGAATTTGAGTTCAATGGCTAAATCTCTATGACTCAAGCTCCCAAGTGGCTGTTAGAATAATTTTTAGTTTATTCATCACTTCTTTCAGGAGAGTTTAAAAGTTAGCTGTGCATATTTTTTGGTGTAATTCAGAGAATTGCGGTTCAGAATTGCAATCAGTTTAGTTCCTAATATTAAACCAAAGTGTATGTGTTAAAAGCTCTGTAGTTGTTGCCACAACTGATCTCTGCTCCTAAGACAGCATGGAGAAGATAGAACAGTTTGTGTAAGGTACAGGGAGAGAAACACCTCATTCCATTGCAGAAGACTGAGGAAGGCAGAGTTCACTGCAGGTGAAAAACCAAAGGTTCATGAGTCTGTATGTGAGTGTAACCAGCCCAGCAGATGTGACATTGTTGAAATAAATGCTCATGTGGCAAAGGAGGCATTGAAAGCAAGGCTTGACACTTACCAAATGGCTAATGTTTTTTAAAGACCCAAATAGGTTGGAATTAGGGATGTAGATTTTTATTTAAACTAAGTTTCACCATCTGGTAATTCAGCTATGTGTTTCATCAGATCTTGATCTTTTCAAGGCAGTTCAATCTTGTGGTTCAATCACAAAGATTGTGAGCAACAGTTCAAATATCCTTTTCTCCTGTGTTAATGGATGCAGTCTTATATTGCTGGAACTGTGACCATCTGTACCAACAAAGATTTTATAGCAGGAGGAAAGAACTTGCAGCACTGTTTTTAGGTTGGGCTTAACCAGTTGGTTGGCCAAGCATCCACAAGAATCTCAGAATACATTTCAGAGCTACAGAGTAAGGCTGCCTGAAGCCTGCTTGGCAAGGGCTGTCTCTTTCTGCTGGCTGCAGGCAGCCCATGGAGAAGGTGCAGAAATTACATATTGGCAGGAGGCTGAAGCAAACGCTCTTCTCGCTTTGTGTTGTTTGTTCAGAGCAGTGCATTCGGGTTTCTCTGCAACAAGGAAAGAAGGCTCAGCATCCAACTTGTCAGCAATTACACTGCTGAAGCAGGGAGAACTGAGATTTTTCTGTCAGAAATTCACACTCATGTCTAAAATTAATGTCAGAGTCTGTATAGTTAATGCACAGTATCAGAAGATAAAGCCCATCTGCTGATAGTGAAGGACTTCTTTTGGCAAGGTATTTTTAGTGACAGTTTAGCTACTTAAGCATAGTATCTCCTACTCCATATCTGAAGTTGTTTAACAGTTGAGTAAATCGTACTGCTTGGCCACTTTCCAATGGCTTCAGACTTCATTTTAATTCTCTTAATCTCATTCTGTTTTTCTACATCATATCCTCTGTAATGTATCCCATCTCCTAAACTTTCAACCCTTATTGTTTTTATCTCGTCCAGTACTTCCCCTGCTTCCTTACTTGCTGTTTGACAAACTGCCCTGGTGCTTTTCTAAGAAAGATTATCTTCTTTCTGTATTTCTAATGAATAGAAGGGAAAAAATGGCTATTTGCATTCCTTGTAATGAAGTGTGATGTAAGATAAACGAACATGTAAAAGGGCAAGGTCAAATAGCTCAAAAAAATATTTGAGATTTGGTTCACTGTTTTCTCCCCACTTGGATTGTTCAGATTTATTGTGATGGAAGGCAAAGGTCAAGTATATTGAGAAATACAGCTCTGGAGGAACAATGAGCATGAAGGAATAAAAATAGTCATCTTTTCTGTCTTTGGGTTAATCTGTGTAAAGTATTAACATTTGCAGCATGGTTACTCTTGGAGGAAGTTATTGTCCATAGACCTGAATTTCAGCTCCTGGAGAGACATAGCTTTAGTTAAGGCCTGCTGTGTGAGCTCTGCTTGGCTCTAATAGCTTGTGCTGCACAGGAGAGGACCAACTGGGTTTTCTCTCCTCCTCTCTGTTCTCCAGGAACTGGGTATCAGAGGAGCTGCTGCCCTTATCCTGTCCTTTGTTTGGCATGGTAAGACATGAGTTCTAATACAGTAATCAGAGGATCCATTTGCACCCATTTTTTGCAGCTCTCTCAAACAATGATCTCTGTGTGTGGCCACCATCCTTCAAGCCCTCATTAACTTGGTTTTGTTTCATTCCAACAGAGATTAAGTGTGTTGTGGGGGATTGCTCCATCTCCCCAAAAGTGCTGGCAGATGCAGGTGTCCAGTTAAAATGCTGGACTCAGACACAGATATTTCTGTATGATAACTACATAACAGAAATTACCCAAAGGATAATAAGAAAAGTATATTATCTTTGGATATGGAGAAAATGGTTGATTGTAGGGTAGCTGTAGGTATTTCAGAGATGCTGAACTTGAAAGAATTAGAATCTGATCTGAATTTATGGATTAATTTCTTACCTTGGTTTCTAGCAGCCTTGGAGCCTGCACATATTGGGTGTATGAGATTGAAGTGAAAGCAGAGGGGCTGAATTAATACTCCTCAGTGAGTAACGTTGGCCTTTGGAACATTATGTGGATGGGCTTTGTTTTCAGGCAGTGCAACCCTGTCCTGCATCAGTCTTCAAAATAAATGTGCATTGGGGGCCAACTGACTACTGAATGTTGTTGTTTAAACATTAATTATTGCAAATTGGAGTATGGAGCCATAACCTTTCTTGGAGGGTTCATATAGATTTTAAATACTGCATTTTCCAGCACTGTAAAGGAAATTTTCATAAGTATTCAGTATGCTGAAACCTATAATGAGAGTTTAAAACATCAAGCATAATGTAGCAAGACTCTCTAAATGTTCTCATCCATAATCACATTAAGTACTCATGAATATTTGAGCTCAGCAATGCAGCTCAAATACAATCACAACGAGTGTTGTTGAAGAGCCTCTGCTTTGAAATATTTGGAGATGAGAGCAGTGTACTTTGTAAGGGATGTTAAGCTATGGACTGCCCTTTGTCCCCCTTTATGTAGGTTGCACTCTCTAAGATGCCTACTGTCACTAATTTGGTGATGAAAAATGGAGCTTTTGCTGAAGCAAAAGATTTTGCATATAAATGAAGCCAGTCAGTAAAGCCTTTGTGGCAGCATTGCTCTAGCTGCTTTGTGTTACCTGTGTTGCCTGCATTTTGCATTTTATTATTTATTATTATCATTCATTATGTGCTATTGTTTTATTATTATTTATTAGCACTATTATTTTTATGAATTGTTTATTATTTTGATAGCAATGCTGATAAAACAGAATTACCGAGTTGACTTAGGCTAATAAATCTGATCCAAGAGAAAATAATCTGGAAGAGATTTTGACAGGCAGATGCATGCCCCAAAGTTGACTATCCAGGATTCTCCAGTATCACAGGAGCTAAAACACTTCTGCAAAATCTCAGTAGTTGTATCTGTCGTTGTGTTTCACCCAGATTGGTGAGATGTTAGCCTGCAAATGATGCAGCGCACGTAAACGAGTCACACAGAGTGAGATGAACACCTGTCTCAAGTGAATGTTGCTGTATCTTTAGCTACTTATTAGACTGTGATCTTGCAGCAGTCTGCAGACATGAAAATGTGCCTGTTTTCAGCTGCCCCAGTTTGTGGACTGGTGTGTTAGGACAAATCCCTTTCGTCAACTGAAATGGAGTTATGGCCACAGGGTCGTGTTTGTTAGAAGACACAGTAAAGTCCACCTAGAGGCACAGAACAGATTGCTTCAAGTTGTAACCTCTATAATTTACTGCAACTCTACTCTCAAAATCTCCAGTTGTGCTTATGGAGGGACTCATGGGCATCTGAGTTACTAATGAAAATGTTTTGCCGGGCTGGAGTAACAAAAAATCCATGCAGTGTTTTCTGTCCTTTGAGTCCCTTCATTTCTGGCAGGATTCCCTGGGAGAATGGTAAGGTGACTTTGTGGTGCTTCTCTACAAAAGGTGTTCTATAAACAGCAAAAGTAGTTTATAGATCATAGAGCTCTCAGTGATTGTAAATTAGGATTACAGTGCTGTCATTCCATGCAAGCTGCTTCTGCAAAGCCACTTGGGGAAATGGTAATGTGGATCCTTTATCTCAGACAGGGCGGGGTCAAACGCTGTTGGGAATTCCTAATGAGATGACCCTTTCACATGGAAATCTCTGGTCCTCGTTTGCGACAGGGAGCTGTCAGCAGTTGCTGCCTGGGGAAATCAGTTCGGTGATGTCAGTTCAGCTCATTATAGACTGATGACTACTTCCCAGGTGCTCCTGGCCACTTGAAGCAAGTTTCCCAGGTGTGGTGGATGGTGACAGAGCCTTGTAGCGATGCCTGTCGTGTGCCACGTGCAATGCTTGTGTGTGTCACTGCTCTGCTCTTAGTGAACCTCCCAGGAGGTTGACTGTCTGGAAAGCCCACTCTGCATTCAGCCTGTTACAGCTTGTTTACAGAGACCCTGAGTAAATTCATTTAACTAAATGCCTGAGATGTAAGGAATTCTTTCACAGTGAGTTAATATGACCTTAGGTCACTTTACTTCTGAGTAAAAGCTGTGACAGAGAGCCTTGCTGTGATTTAACCCTTTGAGACAAGCTTTCCTGAGCATCCCTGTGGAAGGAGACATGGACTCAGGAAAGCCCAGAGAGCATGTGGATGTGGTGTCTGCATGGACAGGAGCTGCACAGAGCTGCTCTGGGTGGGCCAGCCATGCTTGTAGACATTGTGCAGAATGTGAAATGCTGCTGAGTGTCGGACTTTGAAATGAAGAGCCTGATCTGATTACCAAGTAATGTTTTAACTTTGAGAACTACTGCTTTTTCTGCTTTAAAATTACTTCACCAATAACTTCAGTTGCTAATATCCTGCAAAACTTGTGGTGCTGATGCACCTTTGCCCTTGACCCTTCTTAACTGCGTCAGATACTGTTAATGCTGGGTGCCTCATTTAGACAAGGCGCATTTTTTCCAAGTACTTAGTGTGGACATGCTGTGCTTTGCACACAGATCATTCAGAGCATCTCTCTCTGGGAAGGGCAGGTGTCCAGGGAATCTAAGGGAGGGGACACTAGAGAATTTTCTTCTGCTTTGCCTGTGCCTTTGCAGGCCACTGTGATAACTTCAGTGGGAGTTTTCTGGTTTAAATTGCTAAGATAGATCTGAACTTAACAACACTTTTTCTTCTAGAAATAACCATATAAATTGCAGGTTTATGCCACCCTTCTGGTGTTTCTAGGAGTGAAACTGATGCTTCTGGTGCTGCTACTGAAGTAATTTGTACATATATGGCTGGAAGGGGATGAAGTCCTTCTGTTGAGGATTTTGTAACTGGAATAAATTGTGTGTCTAACTCTCAAAGAAACGCAGTTGTAGTGCTTAATTAACATGAAAATAGGCATAAGGGAGCCATGACTATGAACAGTTTTATACTGTGATTTGTTTTAACAAGATCTTCATAAACGATCATGAAAAATTTCCAAGTAGAGTGTGCATCAGGAAGGTGGAAGTGTGAGAGAATATTTTCTCACAGATCTGGGTTTTTCTAGTCAGTTGAAGTGACATTTGTAGATGTCGTGACTTTTCAGAATGAGAAGAGCTAAAGCAAAATGCTATTTTTTTTACACACATTTTCAGAAAAGTCTAGTCAAACTGGTAGATCATGCAGTGTGGCAGCAGATGGGATTTACTTTGTATAAATAGACAGGGTGGTGTGTGCTCATAATATAAACTTCAGCTCAGCATATATTCGTTAAAAGGAAAATGTCACCGTGGAGAGCTCGAAGAGTGTAATAGTCCTTACTGTGATTGAGGTCTAATAATAGCAATTACAGGAGAAATATATTAGAAACTTTGTTAAATATGCCTGTTTAAGTGGCAGAGAAGTGGCAATGAATAAAATATGTTAAATTCCCACTAAAATAAATCAATTCACGGTCCTTTGCTTAGTTACACTCAGAGAGACGTGTTAAAAAGATTGAAGCCATGAGCTTTAGCCTTGTGTTTTGCATATGTATCACCCTACTGATACAGAATTATTCGGAATAGGATGTTGGATTTTTCACAAGTTTGATTTAATAAATTTTAACTGACAAGGTAGTGTGGGGAAGGGAGGGCAAGAAAACCATGGAATTGGGCAGAAATTAATTACTGTTTTTGTGCTTTGTGGAAACTTTACAGACTGGATTGTTTTTCAACCAGGTAGAGTTTTTGTTATTAGCTGTTGCCAGTAGGGAACAGTTGGCTGTAGTTCCCAGCAGATGTGATTTAGGTGAAAATTCTGCTATCTGGAGTCTTTATTTTGACTTGCACGTGCTCTGTTACATTTTCAGTCCTGTTCCTGGGAATCAGATTCATAGAGGTGCCATTATTTAAGTTGTACTCTGTTGTGGAGGAAAAAGTCAGGAAGGTAATAAGTCAGGATTTGCCCGAGCTAGCAAGCAAGCAGGGTTTGCAGCATGCCAGCTCTGGAGCACATCATTTAGCATGGCAGGAGGGGTTTTCTTCAGTCAGGATAATTGCATGGGCCTGCTGCATACATACACTTTCTTCAGGCCTGTTACTAAGTTTTAGTGAATGTGTGACATTCTTCAAAGTGAATTGGCCTGAGCGTACACGCACATCCATCAATAGAAGTTGTCCAATTTGTTCCTTACTTAGTCTGAGGCCAACTTCCACACTAATGAAGTCAATCAGCTGAGACTGACACATTTTTACACCTGCCAATATTCTACAATGTAAAATAATTCAATCCTTTAAAATTCAGGTCCTTCTACTCTAGCATGTATTAAATGTTGAAATGATAGCAATGAAGACTCTCTTCTGGAGTTTACGAAGATGTGTTTTGCTGCAGTGGGTTACTCTCCCTGTTGGCACGTAGATGTATGGCTGAGAATAAAGCATTGAGAAGGATCAATAGCTCCTACAAAAAGGCACTTTTTGGATGACAAATTTCTGGGAGCATCAGCTTTCAAAGCTTGTTGGAATGCACATCTGGCCCCAATAAACTACAGTTACAGTTTTAGGATAGGTAGTTACTTGTAATTTTTTTATTTACTCTTTGCAGTAAGCAATGGTTTACTTTCTAGTTACATCCCTGTAAAATAGCTCAGGAGGATTTTGTTTTGCTTTTGTGGGTTTGGGTTGTGTTTTATTCGCACACAACCACTTGTTGTCTTCAGCCAAGAGGTACTTGAGACTTTTTTTTCGGTTTTGGCATCTCTGCTTCTTCACTTAAATCTTTCCTGTGTTTCATTACTCCTGATCATCAGTCTCTGCCACTTCATAAGGTGTTCAGGAAATTTGCATCCCTGCAGCCAGTTGGTGGCTTGCTGAGAAGACTGTGTCTGCTGGAAATACTGTACAATAGGAAACACTGAATGATTGCAGAAGATTCTTCAGAGATTGTTCTTTTGCATTAAAACAGAATTTAGGTTAGTTTAGGGCCAATAAGATTGTCCAGTAAAGCTTATATTCCAGCAGATGATCACTAGATGCTTCAATGAATTATGAGCTCTGTTGTGAGTGACATGCATTTTTTGCTGCATGACAGAGTTGTGTGAAATGTATAAGGAAACATGCAGATACGTTCAATATCTTCCCTTTTCTGTTTGCCTTTAAAGTCTATGGTAAGCTGCCAAGGGGCCTGTTTCAAGAGAGAAAGAAGCCTCTTCAGCTGCCAAGTAGCTGGTTATTCTCCCAGAAAATGGAGCTTAGGAATCACTTTTTGTATTACTTTTTTAGGCTCTTCTGCAAAAGGCAGCATCCATCTCCATGTTTTAGAAAGCCCTTGAAGTTATGACCCTACTTTCTAAAAAATGGTAACTCAAAAGTTGGATTAAAAAATCGGGTGTACAGCATTGGGTCATCTGAAGGCAAAGGCATTGTTTAACTTTCAGTGTTTTGCTTAGCGTGTGGGATTTCTTAATTTTTTCACTTATCCTTCTTGTGCACCTTTGAGGTTATGATGAATTTTGGAGGGATCTGACTCTTGAATTAACAGTTCAGAGTATCTAAATGCCTGGGCTGTCTGCACTGTGGGTCATGAAACCCAACTTAGAGCAGAGTTGGTGGCACCTCATTTGGTGGCTGTCTCTATTCTATCCCTACCTGGATTCTGTGGACATGGTAGTTTGGCCAACAGGTCTGGTATTTAATATCAGTAATAAAAACTGCAAACAAACTGTGGTAGTTGTTATCAACATTGTGACAGTCCTCATTTCCACGACAAAGTTTCCTGTGCCTGTTATCTGGCCTGTACCCACAACTGAAATGTTACAGAGACCCTCTGCAGAACCTTTTGTATGTTGAGTCCCTGTAACACTCTGCTTTGTCATCTCCAATTCTAGTGTGCCCTCTGGATTTGAAGGGATGAAGGAACAGGAGATCTGCAACAAGATAATGAAAAAAATGCTGGAAAATTACAATACCTTGTTTGAATTAGAAGGCTTGAAGAAGGATGAAGAAAAGCCTGTATGTGAAGGGTTATCAGGAATAATTTTGGAAGAAGTGAGTATCTCTAATATTTCATTTTCTCATAGCAAATTAATAATTCAGGTTTATTTCAGGCTTCAATTCAGCAATCTTTTAGATAAGTGGAAGGCAGATTCTTGTGATAATGTTCTGTTATTGATTGGTATGCAGTTCACACATTGATTCTGCTGATAGAATTTCATGGCTAGCTGGGAAGTTCATTCTATTAAACATCTTATACTTTGTTGGCTACAAATTTATGCAGGAAATATATTTACTAAAACTTAAATGTTTTTAAATGAGGAGGCAGAATAATTTTAGGAAGTGTTCAGGGTATCTGACATGGCTGTCATTTATGGTGTACTTCAGTGATGATGAACTTTGGTACTCTAGGACAGTGTGAGGTTTCTAGCCTTTGCCTTTGTGTGAAGTCAGTCTATCTCAAACATGCACCTGAGTTTAAAAGTCAGGTGTTATGACTTAGCCATTTCTGAATGCGCTTGAAGAGAAACATTTAATAAGAGTTACTCTTTGAAGAAAGTACATTGGAGCTCTTAAAGAAAAGTGATTTAGTTAGAGTATTACACCTTTGGTGGGAAGAAGGCTTGTGTATAGCATCAAAGGATTCTAAAATTCAAAAGCTGACAAGTAGGGCAGCCAAAAGTGCCTTGTTCTGGCTTGTGCTGTCTCTACCATAGGAAGCAACCTCAAGTCTGTGCAGGTCATGAGGATGGTTTTGCAGTTGTTTCATTTCTTATTCTGTGTTAAGTGTGCAGATAATTACTCTCTTAGAGGGTGTGAATTCCTGAGTTTGGGAGGGTTGAACTACCTGCCTATCCGTGGTAGGGTTTTATCCACTGATAAAATCACTTCAGCCTTCACTGTCTGGAGTAGAAGTTGTCAGGAAATAAGTTATAAAAATACAGTGTCTTTGACCTTGACAGAATAGGAAGTTTGGTGTGAGCCCAGGTTCTGGCATTTCAGTGAAATCAGCTGATGACATCTCTGCCTTTGTGGTGTATCACGGGAGGGCCTGCTGAGTCTGTATGAGTTGGGCTCAGCTGCCTTTAGAAGGGTTGCTGGTTTTCTAACGTGGTAAATCAGTGAGGAAGTATTAAGCTGTATTTAGTTTTCTTTTACCTGTTACTAGCACTCAGCCAAAATGCTTCTGTGGAAGGAGATAGAATGACTGATAGCCTTCCAGTGTTGCAGTAACTTCTGGATAGTGGACGTTATCTGCCTGGCCAGTGACAGTGATGTTTTGCCACAGATGGTTCCTTCAACAACAAAACCAGGAAAATAACATATTTCTAAAAAAATAGGGCCCAGAAGAAAAGCTTCAGATGTACTTCCTTCTCCTTCAAGCCTCAGCCAATTCCAAAAGTCAAGATAGTCTTTCAATTCTAAGGGCTTAGTAGTAATTGGGATTGCACCAAAGTGGAGATCTGTGAAATTTCCCACAGCTGTTGAGAGATATAAGCTATCAAATTACATGGTGACAACTAGAATTACTCCAATAAAATATGCTAAAAGATAAAATTACTCAAGTGGGGTGGGAAGTGTTGCCCAATCTGTTGCCTCAGGAGACAGATGATTGCCTGAGAGAGCATGCCTAAATACAAGGGGTCACATTGTGTTTGCATCTTTGGACCTTGTTGATATTTTCCAAATTTTGCTGGCAGCCAGCTGCAAAAATTTGACCATGTTTGTTGTCCATCTAGTTTGGGTGGGAAGTTTCTAGTTTAATCATGGCACATACTCAAACACAAGAAGTACAATCATCTAACTTCATATAGCAAATGTACTAAGAAGGTTTTTTTTTTAATTAGTCAGGTGACTCCATGAAAGGAACATCATACTATTCCCAAGGGTTACTTTTTTTGTATTCTAGCAGATACCCCTTATCCTAGCCAATTTGTATGATAAACTAGAGATGGTACACTTGAAGAGAAAACCAAGTGATAATGAGATTCAGTAGAGAAAAGTGATTTCCAGATTGCTAATGCATAAACTATTACATAGAGTAGAAGCTAGTCTGTGTTGTACAAGAACAAATGCCTCAGAGAATTATTTGTCATTACCTGTGTCACAGTGTCCAGAAAATAGCAAGCTATTTGTAGGCAAAATTACAGCTTCTAGAAAAGCCATTGATATATCTACAGGTAGGTGGATATAAATTTTCCAAGTAATCCTGTTGTAAGCAGTGAAGAATGTAGGATGCTCAGGACAACGCTCTCATAAATTGAGACCCTGTTGATATTAAGGGTGTTGCATTCAAACATGAACTATGGTGGGATGGGGGAGTGGACAGCAAGGAAAGTGAAGAAACTGTGGACTTGCCCTTTACCAAACTCATCTGTGTTTATTTAAGTGGCTTTTTTAGCTTCTGTTTTGGGAACAGCAGGAGGGTGAGGAGATATTCAGATGACCTAATTCACTTCCTTGTTGGGTATTCTGTCATCCTTTCCCCCACATTCCTCATTGTATTGCCAGCACTTCACCCTGAGTCGCTACGCTGCTACCTTTCCCATGATTGCCTTCACTCTCATTCCTTCCTCACTTTTACATGTTTACATTTTTCTCTGAATTCCCACAGCCCTGTCCCACTACTGCTGTCAAATGAAAACAAGAGTATGTGCATCATTAGATAAAGTCATGGAAGCATCAAACTTCTCTTGGAGCAGTGTATTGGAAAGGAAAAACAACTCCAGGGGAGCAAGTTGCATCTTGTTTACTGTATTGGTCATAGCTAGGGGAAATCCATAATACTACAAGCTTCCAGAAGGAGCAAGAGCATTTGAATATCAGGCACAGTCTGTGGCAGCTTAAAGAAAAATATGTTTTAAGGAGGCTGAAAATTAATTAGTGTTAGAGATGGGAAAAAGAGACATGATTTTGTAGCGCTGCTGATAGTTGAACTACTATTCTTGATATGTATATACATTGAAGAGGCACAGGAACACCTTAATCCCAGATATATTTTTTCTTTCAAAGGTTGCTCGTCATTGGGAAAGACAAATTGTGCCAGGTAAAAGGGATTTCTTAGCTTGCTTTCTCAGTTGATTGTAATTCAGAAAATAAGGCAGCTGGAAATCTCTGCAAGTTGCATTCCAGTTCCTGCTTTATTCCCAGGGCTGTAAAACCTCCTCTTGCTCATTGCTCAGACATATTGTAATATAATTAGAAATTATGAGAAGTGTTTCTTTGGAAACATTTACATTTTTTAAAAAATTATAACAAAAAAGAAAATTTGTCTTAGAATTGCTTTTATTTCAGTGGGAAATTGAACTGTCAGGTTCATGACACCTTGCCTGGAAGGATTTTGTTCCACCTATTAGAATGATACCCAGATGATCATCCAGTTTGGTGGCCAGCAGGTGGAAGTATAACATGTGCTTTCTTCAGCAATATATCCATATTTGGAAATACCTTATAATAAAAGAATTGTCTGGTTTGATTTATTATTTTTTAAAATTCTGAAATAAATTGGAGTTTGTTGTAATTTGCAGGTCTTGTTTGCAGCCAGCTATTACTGCAGTCCTTAATCCAAGCTTTACTTCAATTTCCTAACTCATTGAGTTGGAGTAAGAGTCTCAGTCTGTTGATCAATAGGCTCTGCTAGTTAGAGAGAAATGGAAGAAGTGGGCTGAGTGTTCTGATTAGGTGTTTGCTCCATGGTCACGTTGTCAGGATCATAAATACGTGGTTTTTATTAGGTAGTGTTGTGTGTAAACAGTTAATTTTCTGATAGTACAGCTGCACTGTTGTGCATTTTCACATTATAAGTGTCAGTCCTTATAATGTCTCTTGTCATAAGACAATATTGCTTATATTTTGCTCTGGAACAGAATTCCTAGTGTGAATCCATATGATCCTGATAGATATTTGTGTTACTAACAAACAATTAATCAGTCTGGAGTTGCAATATGGCAATTTTGTAATCTTCTGGAAGAAATAGGTTTACAAAACTTATGGTAACAACAGAAATAATAATTTTGAACAAGGACCTTTAATATACAAAGGTCTTGAATTGCTGTTTGAACTGCAGCTGCATGTAGTCCTATGTTGTAGTACTAGCCAGTGGTGTATTGCTACAACTGGAATGCATTGGGACCTTGGAATAACAGCCATTAGGCTTCTCTAATGATCAAAGAGAGGCAGTGAAGATTTTTGTTTAGTTCAAGTGGCAAGGGAAATTTGCGCAGGCAAACTATTAATGAGACTTGCTCTTGAGAGATTTCTAGAATTATTCCTTCCACTGGCTTGAGGTGAAACATGTCACCTTTAATAGCAGGGTCATAGCTCAGTGTTGTCTTCAGATAAAACATCTTATCTATTACCTAGTCATGCAGGGTTACAAGATCTTTTTTTTTCTATTGTGTTTTCACCTTTTCCCTCCAATGCCTTCTTGACAGAGCACTTTTAGTTTCAAGAACCAGTCAGCTCAGAGCACATAAATATTTGCACTGGCACACAAGCACTGATATTATGAGGATGTAATGCTGTTTCTGGTTTGATCACATGTTTGGGACAGGAGTGCAAAAGGCTTTTCCCATTCCTCCCCTGTTGGGTGGTAGAATACATACCCTGTTCACCTGATGCAGAAGAAAAAGCAAGTACATTCTGAAAATTAAGATAACATTAAAATAATATTAACATAATATAGCATTAAAATCAAATAGAAAGTCGATCCTACAAAGTCAAGTAAATAAATGTATGGTTTTATCGATGTGAGTATATTGTAGGTGCATTCTGATGACCTCTGAACAAACAGGTTTCAATCCCTGAAGAGCTTCAAAAATTGGTCTCTTGCTGATTTTTGTATAAACAACTAGTTTCAAGTGAACTCTTATTTTAGATGCAAAATTATCTTCCTGCATTTTTATCCTTTGTTTCCAGTCTTCTAGCCAGAGCTGCCACTTCAGTGGGTAGGATGAGTTGGCAGAGTACTTCTCACTTTGAATGGCAGCACAAGTGCATGCACAGCATTGTGCAAGCCTGCTCTGAGATTTCTGACGTGCAGACACACCCCTGCTGCAGGTGTGGCTGCACCTCTTGGTGCTTGGTGTGTGCCAAGCGTGCAGTGCCCATCCCAGCCAGGCAACACCCCGAAGGTCATTTTTGTTTTGTCAAGGAGAGTGCTCCAGCTAACTTAGCCTGAAGTGGAATGCTTGTTCCTTCCCATTGAACACTGAGCAGATCATTCATCCCGAGGTAAGATTTGAGCCTTTTTTCCCCTAAAGAGAGTTTGGAAAGGTAAGATTGTCACAAACTTCTGCATCTTGGCTTGACTGGACCCTCTGCAGCTGAGTTTAAAGTTCCAACTCCACTGAAAACCACAATGTTCCAGCTGATTTCCCCCATGAGCAAAGCTGGATCTTCACTTACAGATGCTTCTTTCCCTTCCTCCAGCTATGGAATGAGGTTTTAATCCCTTTACAAGGTCTGGGAGAAACCTCTGAGTGCCCACAACTCCACAACTAATGGGCTCCCTCGAAATAAGTCCCTTTCCCTGTCACCTCAGCAGGGTCACACACTCATCAGACACGGGAGCAGCCCCTCATTTATGTCAGGAAAAGAGGCATCCATTTCTAATCCATGTTACACTGTCCTGGCTAAGCCTGCAGGGTCGAGATAGTTTCCTTTATTCTTCTTTCATATCTGGGACCATTTTAGCATCGTGTTAATGGTTAGCTTTCAGTACTGGATTAATTCTTTCCCATCAAGAGACAGCAAGAACAGATGGTTGGAAATCCTTTCTGATGATCTGGACAAACATTTCCATTTTGTGCAGCGTCCCCTTATTTGGACAAGTCATGCCAGTTTTCTCCTGCGTGGACTAAGGAGCCGCCAAGAGTAGGAGTGGGTTCATGTGGGAGATGTGAAGATGGGTGGAAAGTGCATGAGGAGAAAGAGCACCTGTGGAAGTCTGTCTCCTTTTTTTTTGTTTAGGATTTCTTCATCTATAATTCACTTTGCAGTTGTCCACCAGCGAGCAGATGGGCATGTTTATAGTAAGGGTGTATAGTGATTCAGCTAGAATGACATTTTAAGATGTGAGCTGACGGGAAGTGAGCAATATGAGATTTGTAGGGGAAAGTTTATAAGCCTGCAAACCTTTCACCTATAGGAAATTCAGTCTGGAGTGAGGAGGATGGTTATGTTTAGGCTGTGATTCAGAAAGGCAAGTAAAAAAACCCCCAAACAATTCCTTGCGTAATTCTGAAATTGCTTTCCAATGCTTCTAGCTCTGCTGGCTTTGACAGCCCTATGAACGTATTATTAAGCCAGAATGTTTCTGCTCTTGAAATTCACTGAAGCATTTACAGGATTATAAATCTGTCACTTGTGGTGTTACTAAATGCAGTCCTGAATATTTACACAAATATGCTAAACTCTGTAATAAATTATTATGCTGGTACTTTTTTCGCTAGAATTTGACCATATTTTAATTTTAACACATTATGAGAAGAAATTTGCCAAGATTCAGGACATAAAAGAAAGACAGGCGCATTACAAATGTCTCTTTCTCTCCTGCTGTCCATACTTGTAGTATACTATAAATTGTTTGAATATAACTGGTATGTTTTGTAGTTGAGGTGGTTAAGAATTTTGCTGTTGCTCTCTCAGTTTCTTCTTGAAACAAATACTCATTGATACTATCATTGTCCCGTGGCAATTCCACTTAGCTAAAATGTAGAGAAAATAAGATCCATATGTATATATGTGTCCTGGTCTGTACTTGCACTTGTTTTATTTGACATGTTTTTCATTCATTGTCTGTTATTGATTTGAGTTTCTTTGAGGTTTTTGTTGTTGTTGTTATGGTTGGTTGTTTTGTTGTGGGGATTTTGGTGATTTGTTTTTATTGAAGAGTTACGGCATTGTGATTTAGCACTTGAGAGCAGTCCATCTCAGGCAGTACATCATCATCTTTCTAAAGGGAAGCATCAAAGTCAGCACCAAGAAACGGGGTACAGTAAAATAAGCATGTGAGCTTCTGCAGTAGCCAGCTGTTGCTGAGCATCCTTGCTGTACCCATGGGGGGAAAAGGAGATTAGCAAGAAGGTGAAAATTTTTCAGCTAAGACAAATCTCTCTGTTCTTCCTGTTTAGATTTCTCAGTGTTTATTTTGCTTCTCCTTAATTAATCATTCAGTTAATCAGGTTACACAGAATGATCAGCATTATCCCCTCTGTATAAATCAGCAGTGTTGTCTTTGTGGCAAGGACATTGCAGGCACTCTGAACCTATCCAAAGTAAAGAAGTCTAAGAGATTTTTCTGTCTGTGGCATTTAATTCTTACTGGCCTCTGCCATTAGCTTCATCTGGAAAACTCTGAAGCTGGGAGTTTCAGGAGTCAGCACTAAGTTAATTCCTTTTCCTGTATTAAGAGCAGTGAAATGCCCATTGACTTCAGTATAAATTCTATGAGTTTTTTAAAACCCCTCCTATGAGTACTGTGAAGATCACAGTTTGTCCAGAAGGTGATTGGTACACCCTGCTCTGCCTGGAGCACTTTTAGTGCCCCAAAGCTTGTCATAAACTGTGTTCAGGGCAGTCTGAGAGCAGCAGGAGCATGTGATGCATGGGACAGAAGGGACTAGATGCTCCTAAAGACTGGATATATGTGCTCTTGAAAATCTGATCCATCCAGCAGATCCCAGCAGCATTTGACCTTAACTGCCAGCAATGAACAACTTAGTTTCAGTGTTAAGGGGTCTGTTCTTCCTGCTCTGAAAAACTCCCATGAGTAACTAGAATAATGTAGAGACACTTAAGACTCCCTAATTTACTACAGATCAGTTATTTCTTTTGAAAGTAATGTTCCATGAATTCCACGTGTGAAAACGTTTTTCCTTGTATTTTCATTTTTTAGATCTGAAAATATAGTTTAGCTTTTTCAAGACTGAGTTTAAGCAACTGTAATGTGAGATGCAGACCTGGAGAGCCTGGACTTTTCTCATGTCTGGATCACAGCTCTCTGTTAGATCATACTATTTCCATTTATGAAAAAATCTATTTATTACAGTAAATAGATAAAGCAGATTCCAGGTTTCAAAACTGAAGGTAGGATAAAATGTTCCCCTGCACTGATCTGAGCTCTGTTGTTACTGAGCACATCTGCCCACATTCACACAGATTTAGGTAAACCCAGCAAGAGAAAAGTCCTCTTGTGCCACTTTGTAAATGTTTAATTTGTGGGTTTCTTTATCTTAAATTCTGCTACAGGCTTCTTATGAGGTGTGGTCATTGGCACCTTAGTCCCCTGCCAGTTTATATATGATGGTGTGCTGCTTTAGGCGGGGGTAGAGTTAATTTTCTTCGTAGTAGCTGGTATGGGGCTGTATTTTGGATTTGTGCTGGAAACAGCGTTGATAATACAGAGCTGTTTTAGTTTCAGATTGTGGGAGTGGGCGTGGAAGATGAATATTTTCCCTTGTTGAAGTCTTTGTAACCTTTTACAGATTCTGGGATTATGTTTAATACTGGCACTACCTGTTTAACTTTTTGTAGCATTCAGTCCTTGCATGGCTGGAGACACATTTCACTCTTTCTCCTGGAAAATACCATGATACTCCACAGAGTTGGTGGCATTGAGGTGCATCATGGGATTGTTACTATGTTTGTCATTTCCTTTCACATTTTGCAGTCCTCTCTAAAAATAATGGATTTCCACATCTCTCTCTTGCTTACGTATCAAACTCCTGACCTTTGTACGTGTTTTATGGCAATGAGTGCAGTTGGTTAAGGTTGTACTGATGTGAAACAGAGTAGCTTTTAGCTGTTTATTAAGAGATACGGTCTCAGGTAAAAGGTCATATATATAAATAGTCTTGGGAGAACAAAAGGAAATGAAAGTTGAACTGGAAAGGGTATTAGTTTTATATTGAAAAGCAGTGATGCGTTTCTTTTGCAAACACTGAGATCCTCCTTTTTATCACTTCTGTCTGTAACAGCTTTGCTGAACTGTGGTTATTAAAGTATAGTGTAAATGATGGCAAGGCAGAACAGCAGACAGGAAGAAACTGACCCAGTATTTATATGCTGGTAGCAACCAAGGCAAAAAACTCCTTTATAAATACTACATGTTTTAATGTCTGTAACCTGTTTTGTTTAGTATGGTTTACTGACATTGTTCCCCCTTTTAAAAATGATGTTTTCGTCACTTTCTGGGTACAAAGATTTTTTTTTCAGTTACTGTTCACATTAAATAATTTTCTGTATTTTTCCTGAAGGTATTTGTGCCACTGAATGACAACTCTGTGAACTAATAACTGAATAAAAATCAGTTATTCCATCCAATTAACATTCATGAAAATACCTGTGACCATGTGAGTTAGAAAATGCCTTTGAAGATCTCCATACCATTGGCCACACAATTTTAGTCTTAGAAATACAGATTATTTGATACCCTGCATGTCTTCTGGAGCCTTAATCAGCCATGAGCTATTTTGCATGGCCACACCACAGAGGGGAAGATATTCCATATTGTCTTCATTTTGTGTGTAAGAGGAGCAGTGCTGTAACTACTTTGGCACCCTTGACAGCACTGCTGCATGTCACACCTGCCCTGCCGTGCACCAGGGAACTTAGTACAGGGGATGGTGTATTGACCAACATCAAATAAAGGGACAGCAAGGAACACTTAAATCTACTGTTCCTTTTGCACTGCTCCAGGACAGCACTGTTGTAGCCTTGGGAAAATTGACAGGTGTGACCCTGGTGCGCCTACCTGAGGCAAAGGCTGCACTGCAGTGTTACGTGGAGGAAAGAAGAAATCCCCTCCTCTGTGCTGTGCAGCTGCTGACCCAGTAAAGAGTCAGCTGTTGCAGTCTGTCCTCATGCAATCAGCTAATGCATCATTCCTGCAGTCATCTGCAGCATGGAATTCACTGAATAATCCTCTTAATGTCTGCTCATCATACATAAGAGTGGCTGTGCTGGCTCACACTGGGGATCCATTTAGCCCAGTGTGCTGCTTCCAACACTGCCCATGAGCAGATATCAAGGGAAGAGAAGGATAGGACACCAAGGTGTTTCCTTCATTTTTTTCTACCAGTTCATGACTATTCTTGGAAATTTTGCTGCTCTTGATAGGGTTTTTGTATGTAGTGATGTCCAGAGTAAAATTGTCTTGTATCTCTCTTGCACATGTGTAAGCTTTTTGCTTCCAACATATCATCTGTAAAAGTGTGCCACAAATTGCTTCCTCTGAGGTGAAGAACTGACTCCTTTTGTTTGTTACAAACATGTCTTTCACTCGTGTCACTTCAAGGTCACCTGATTTTTGCTTTGAACTGGAGGACATAGTGAACAGTCCAACAGAACATCTCCACCACCCATGACCCCTACCATGGTGGTTGGGGGGTTTTGTTCCTGATGAAAAATTACCACTGGTATTTTCAACCCTAATCATTATGCTGAAAACAATTACTTTTTCTGTCAAAGCCCCTGTACAGAGTCAGTGAGCAATCCCATATAATAGCTTTTCTCCTTTGGGGCACAAGGCCAAATACTTTGATATTAACTTCAAATACTTTGAAGTAAATTGAATGGTATTTTGATGAAGTCAGAATGGCACATTCTTTACTGCAGAAGGGACTCTGACTCCTTGTTTCTGTAAAAAAAACCCCAACAAACTAATATGTGCTTTAATTAAGAAAAACTTTCACATTGATAAAAGTTCAAATTTATTTTAATTAGTCTTCTATGTATTTATAGCTAAAAAATAGATCTGGTGCTTTCTAGAAGCATTTAAAACTTGAACTGAGAAACCCACAGGCCAGTTTCCTCTGATTATGCAGTGTGTGAGACCAGAAACAGATTAATTACTGAATCAGGCAGGAAAGAGAGGATGAGCACAGGATTAATAATGAGATTATTCCAAAGATAACTGGGAATATTATGTCATTGACAAATAAGTTTATTGTTGTCATTAAAATACACCACAATATATAACCATTTTTTTTAGTAGCTATGTTTTCCTAATTCCTTCCTTAAGCAGTCAGTTGCATTTTATGTCTTGTGTTAGTGTGGTAGCATGCTACAAATACAGAAGACTAAATTGACTGCACAGGTCATATCTTCATGGCTACAGTTGACTGAGGCTGAAACATAACAATTTTTATGCCCATTCAACATGTTGTTGAAAGGGATAAAAGCAAGGGTAGTATTCTGTTCTGAACTTTGCATCTGAGACAGGTAACAGTATGCAAGTATGCTGTATGAATCCCTCTTACTTAAAATGACAATGGATAAGGGAACCAGGACACTTTATTATTATAGTGTAAGGCTAGGAGGACCTGCAGGTCTCTAAATTTGCCACATTTGCAGAAGTAGGAAATGACTAAAAGCTTTGTTTTATGCTGATAGACTTCTGACTGTGCAGTTTGCCCATAAATATTGCCTCTTATAGTTAGCAAGTGAAATGTTCTGTGGCTTTCTCCGTGATCTTGTCAATTCTTGCGTGAAAATCATTACAGAAACTTACTTCAAAACCTGGATTTGACAGTGTCCTGTACAGATGCTGATGATTTACTTTGGCCCAAGTACTCTTGATAGAAAATTTCTCTTATTAACTGTGGTGGGACTTGATGCCATCATGAGCAGGTATTGTAGTTTGCACCGGTTTTGGGGAGTGTGAGATGGAGAGGTGATTACTGGCATCTGTTGACAGTAAACAGGGCTTGGGTAACTTTCCAGGTGTAAACAGTTAATGCTGATTGTTGAGTACACACAGTTAAACAAAACAAAGTTTGTTTTGTATCCAGTCTGCCACACTGGAAATTTTTTCTTCGCACGAGAATGGAAAATATGCAATTGCTAATAAGTCATACTTCTTAGAGCATTCTGTGGATATTTGTCATGTTCTAGAAAAGTGATGCTCAGGTGTTACGTCTCCATGCTAGTAATTTTGTGGCTCCAAGCTTATTTGTTTTGTCCCAGCTGTACAGGAGTTATGTCATGGTTTTTAAGGGAAATTAGGCTTTAAAGCACAACAGATTTCATCCCACTGTTTCACGAATTTCACAAGCAATGCTAAAAATAAATAAATAGAAATCTCAAAGAATTCTCAAGCCTCAGTAATTCAAAGATGCACCAAAATGCAAAAAGGTAGTTATGTAATGTTATTTTTTTAATGCAAGTACAAAGGTTGGTGTAATTGCTTACTTCCTTAACAGAAATGCAGACAGAAAAGAGCTCTTTAAGTCCTTGCAAGTGTGACCTGATTAAATATTGTACGTTTTACTACTCTGTAGAATGCTAGTGCCTGACTTTAAATACTTGCATTTGAAAATTACAATATCAATTTATTGAATCCCAGTACCAAAGAATGTTCTGAGAGCAAGAGTCAGATTTCTCAACATGTATAGTTATTTAATCTATGCTAGTAGAGTTAGTAATCAGTTTCACTGTGGTCAAAAATATTTTAATCTGTTTGACTTTTTAATCTGTAAGTTCACAGGCTGTTTAGAAAAACAAAATATATTCCATAATACGCTTAGTTACTGAAGTATGACATGTTATTGGAAATGAGTGTGTTCTTTCTACTTTCTGGATTTTAAAGGGTTAAAATCAAACATACTGCCAGTCTTTCACAAGCTAATATGCAAGAACAAAACACTTGACAGCAGTGGGTTCTCAGCTTAAACTGTGTTTGAGGTTCTGCTTTTGTTTGTTTGTAAGTTTTTCAAGTAGCCTAGGAGCTTGGGCAGCCTAAAAATGTGACTATTAGACCTGCCAGATATTCCCAGTAGATTTTGTCTTTCAACTTGCATCTTTCCTGTTAATGGTGGTGAGTTCTTCCCCTTGTCTTAATCAACATAAAGATGTGCGGTACATTTAGAAAAAAATAGCCAGTTTGTAGGAGGAGTTGTATAATCTTATAGTAATGTTTGCCTTGGAAAAACCAGCATGAATTGAAAGACAGTAGAGAAGGGGCAGGACATTTTCAAGTGTTTGAATAAACTGTAAAGATCTTTTCTTAGAAAATAGAAAAATAGAATTGTGTGCATTCTGCGCAGTGCAATTAAGACCTCTTTCCAGAGCCTGCATTTAGCAGGCTTTTGGAGGTTAATGTTTAATAGGTTATTAGCTAGTGCTGTTTGCTGTGTTCCCAGTATATGAATCTCCAACTCCCTTGGAAGTATTATTTTGTGCAAATTAAATGCATTTCTGTACTGAAACACATGAGACTACATGTGCTGTTACAGAATCCATGATGGAGCAGTTAATAGTGTGCTATCAGAGGTTTTTTCTGCTTTTAGTTCATGCACTTCTGTTCTCATTTTTCATCTCTGTTCAAGATAATAAAAGCAATTATTGTACTGCATGTTTCCTGAAATCTCTGACTATTGCATGCTCACTTAGTAGTATTCAGTCAGTGACAAGCCTGGTCCTACATTAACTGCAGGAGTGTTGATTTGTAACTTTTGCTATCATGTGACAGAAGTATCTGATCTAATACACTAAAGTGATTCACTTGAGTCATTTGTCTGCGATGACTTGTACTTACAACTGGAGGTGTAGATGTAATGGAGATGCAATGCCATAAAAATGGGAGGTAGAAAACACCTATGAAGTCACCTTGAAGGTTCTATTAGAGTACAGAATGTCTTTTTAACTCCTTTTCTAGTTCAGAGGTGAATGATCCAAGAACAGGATCGTTCCTGTCCTTTTGTTGCTGCATTGTTACGTGGAATTCTAGTGGAATTTCTAGTGATATCTCAGCTTATCTGTATTACCCTGTGTTGATTCAGAAGGCCATAAAAATGAGCTTGGGCATGTTTAGTGCCAGTTTATTGGTATGAGAGTGCTGCTCCACCTCTGTTCAAAATTCCTAAGACCTGAACCTGCTTTTATTACAGAGTTTGTAAACAGCATTCCTCATTGCTGAGAAGGGAAAGACTTTGAAGAGTGGGAGCTGGAGTCAGCCTTTGCAGTCATCATTTCAGTTATTCAGGTTCCCTGGCTAATGACTTGGCCATATAGTAACGGAGGGCGGGAGAAATACAGAGGTAAAACGAATCTGTTTTTCTTGAAGGATCTACCTGCACTTTATGGGATATAGTGCAGTTCAGACCAGTGCCAAAAGTGTCTTTTAGGCAGCAGATTCTTTCATTAGTGTGTAATTCATTGTCATGCTGTGAACAGGAGAAGCACCATACATGGAGAAAGACAGGTTTCTTAACAGCTTGTTTTAAACTTTCCAACCTCTTACATGGACTTCAGTGGAACAGCTCTGAGTTTTGGCACAGCTTCACATTTTTCTAATGAAGAAATCCTTTGGCAAACACTTACTTGTTTACACCTCAAACAGTTGACCAGAAGGAAGGATGAAGGAATGTAATGGGCACTGTACTGACTTTTCTTTGTTCTCTGGCTTTTGATGGGCTCATTAACATTTGCCCTTTAACAGCACAGGAGAGAGTTACAGAGCATTTGCTTAAGGATTCCTTCACTGGAGGTGACATTTATTTTAAGAATATCAAATGATGCCCATTGTGACTACTGTAACTTTCCATATTTTTTCTTGCTCTCACAATTGCTCAGAATGGGCAGGTGAATACAGACATGAGAGGAAAGTCTGCCCTGTGGAAAGCTGAGAGCAGGAATTGTAACCATAGTCAGCCTTTTAAGTTCATTCCTGCATTTCTCTTGTGATTGTGATCATCTGGCCATTTTTGTGCTTCCTACCTTCAGTGCATCATCTACTAAGAGAGTCCAAGCTAAGAGAGTCTAAAGTGGATAAAAGGCAGCAATTACTCCAAGAGGAGCAGTGTCCCAGCAGTGGTCAAAACTCTGGGATTTCTATGTGAATAACTTCCAGTATCCTTGTGGGATACATTGTGACCAAGGCTGGATTTCTGTGTCTCTCAAGAGGCTGTAAGGTTTGTTACTGCACAGAAATGGTATGACAGTGGGCTGTCATATCTCTGGAGTGTGAAGTGAGGCATGCTTGTTTTGCTTTTAGGTTGGCTTTTTTTTCCCAATTTAATCCACCACGGAGTCCTCAACCTGCCTTTTGCTGAGATTCCTAGGACCCCTGATCTGCCATCAATCCCACTCTTTGCTCTCCACCTGGATAATGCTCTCTTCACTTCAGAACATTGCCTGTGCTACATTTCCTTTGGCAAACAGATGCCAGGCAGCAGTTGGCAATCTCTGGGAGCTGGTTGTATCTTCTGGCTGGAGGCCTGTACATCTTGTTGCTTTTTGGCCTACATCCCATGCAGGCTGCACGCTTGCAGCATTTTGACAGAGCTGCCTGGAGAGCTGTACAAGACAGGAGGCGGAAGGGATTCCCTTAGGCAAATGTGCCTGACCTCCTGCAGGAAAAGGGCCTTAAGGTGTTGCTGGTTCACTTCAACAACCTCCTGTTGTGTGTGCACTATGGAGTCACAGGTTAAGATGATCTTACTACTGGGTGGATTTCTTAATTTTGAATATTTTTAGGAGAGGATCACTTTGGGGTGAGGTTACATATTTCTGGACTGTACAGTTTTAATGTTTGGCATTCAGGGAAAATTTGGAGTTTGTTCACTGAATCTGCTTTGGTTTATAAGAGACGTGATTTTGACCTTGAGAGTTTACTGAAACAAAATTACAGGATTCACAGCCAGTGACACTTAAACTATCTCTGGAGCTAGAAATGCCGTATCTGCATAGCTGTGCTTGAATTTCATAGGCTTTCTGAGAGCATTTGCTAGCTCCTTACCTCTGGAATCAGGCAGTGTTAGCAAAGTGTGTGTTTACTTTCAAGCATTTAAGCAATTCTGCTGTTCACTGTGGCTTTGGTCAAATATGGAGGCTGTGGTGTTGTTTCCAGAGCTCTGTCAGGCTTGATGCTGTGACTACTGCCCTGGGGAGGGAGCCTGTTTCAGTGCCCAACCATCTTCTGGGTGAAGAACCTTTTCCTAATAACCAACCTAAACCTGCCCTGACACAACTTCAGACCATTCCCTTGGATCCTGTCACTGGTGAGCCCAGAACCAAGATCAGTGCCCGCCCCTCCTCTTCCCCTCATGAGAAGTTGTAACTGCAGTGAGGTCTCCCCTCAGTCTCCTTTTCTCCAGGATGAACAAACCAATGACCTCAGCCAGCCCTTGCATAGCTTTCCATTAAGACCCTTCACCATCTTCACTGCCCTCTTTGGACACTGGTAGTTTAATGCCTTTCTTACATTGTGGTGCCCAGAACTGCCCCCAGCACTGGAGGTGAGGCTGCCCCAGCTCAGAGCAGAGCAGGACAATCCCCTCCCTTGTCTAGCTGGTGATGCTGTCCTGATGCCCCCAGGAAGGGTTGGCCCTCCTGGCTGCAGGGCACTGCTGACCCATGTTCAACTTGCCATGGACTAGAACCCCCAGGTCCCTTTCCACAGTGCTACATTCCAGCATCTCGTTTCCCATCCTGTCTATACATCCAGAATAGCCCCATCCCAGGTGCTGAATCCTGCACTTTCTTCCCTTATTGAGCTTCACATGGTTGGTGATTGCCCAGTCCTGTGATTTGTTGAGGTCTCTCTGCAGGGCCTCTGCAGAGGAAGTCAACAGCTCCTCTCAGTTTAGTGTGTTCTGCAAACATGCTTAGTATCCCTTAAAGTCCTGTGTCCAAGTAATGAAGATGTGTTGAAGAGCACAGATCCTAAGATTGGGCCCTGTGGAACCCCACTGGTGACAGGTCACCAGTCTGATGTCACCTCAGTCACTGTGACTCTTTGTGCCCAACCCATGAGCCAGTTGCTCACCTATCTCATAATGTATTTATTATGTTTTTATTATGTTTATTATTGTTTACTTTGTCCAGGATACTGTGAGAGACAGCATTGAAAGCTGTACAGAAATCCAAAGGATTCCCTTGATCAACTAGATGGGTTACCTTGACATAAAAGGACATTAAGTTGGACAAGTAGGACTGGGATGTGGCTTAAAGGAAGATAATACCATCTCTTTGATTCCAAAGAGTCTTGTTCTCATTAAGGCATCTGAATTTGCATAAAATATTATAATTTCATTGAATTTTAAAGCTTCATAAACTTTAGGGTTGCATCAAATTTATAACTTTGATATCTGAGAAGAGCGGAGTTGCAGAGGAGGTGTTTTAGTCATCCAGTGCCTAAAAATACAAGTAGAGTAAGAGAAATCCAAATTTGGCAGTGGTAGCTGCATGTATTATAAAGATGACCACATTTATCGTGACTTTATGGTTTCGTATAGCAGTTAATCAAGGAAGGATTTCAGGCTTGGTTTTGAGTGTGGAAGAGAGTTGGTAACTGAATTATTTTTCAAGTGTATGTTGACTCTACTAAACCTGGAACAATTACAGAACTACTGATCTTTGTCTCCCAGTGTCAGTAATTTGAGATGATGAGGCATCTTTAATTTGAGAAGAACTTCACATCTGTAATATGCCTATGTGGTTTTAAAATTAGTATTGTAGGTGGTAGGTGAAGTGATGAATCAAGGTGGATTTTAGTGACATTTTTATGTTTCTTTACTTTCTGAATAGAATCTGTGTTTTGGGGGAAGCATTTGGGCACAAGACAGCAGCCCTAGACAACTGTACTGAAGGACACCACTTGTCATCAGTGTTGATTGGGACATTGAGCCTTTCACCACTCCATTACTGGATTACCATTACCATCCAGCCAATCCTCATCCATCCATAAAATCTGTGTCTCTGCGATTTGGAGAGAAGGATGTGGTGGGGACTGTGTCAAAGGCCTTGCAAAGTCCAGTAGATAACATCTGCACTTCTTCCCTTATCTTTAGCTCTACTGTTATGGGAAAAAAAAAAGGCAGAATAATTCAGGTTTGTTTGGATTATGTTGTTCCACAGCTTCTCTGACTTTGTCCCTGCTGGTATAGTCCATATAGCATTCAAACCATGACTTTAGTACTTGCTGCCTCACACACCGAAATTCTGTGCCATGGCCAGTGATGTAATCACACCCTCAGAAGGAGGATAGGAATAGAAGAGAAAGAATAATGTGACAAGAGTGAGATGAACATAACTGAAAAATCTCACTGCAGATTTGTTATCCCTACCTTTGCAAGCACTTTGGGACTGAAATATATCTGATACTCACAGCTGCAGGAGATTCACACTGTCCAGATTCATCCCAGAAGTCCTTTACTGCAATAAAATGGTGGTGGAGCTGGTGTTGTGTGAGAACTGGCAGTAGTATGAAATTCTGGAGAGCAACACAAATACAGCTTAAATACTTGGTCTGTTCACTGAATGACTTGAAGGTATTTGCTGTCTCAGCAGGCATTTCCACCAGATTCTCTGGGGTAATTCAGGATGACCTAAAACCTCTGGCAAAGTCTGTGTCTCCAAACAAGGCCTGGTGTAATCATCATTGTCATTACCATTAACTTTGGCAGAGAGCTGTAAGTTCTGTGTATGAATGGAGTGAGTGGAATATATTTGTTCAAGAGGTCTCAGTGGCCAAATACCGAGTGTGGGTGACTTTGGTAGGTGGCTCATTCCCTGGTCAGACTGGGCAGAACTGGCTGAATTAGGTTGATTAGCTGTCTGGTGTGAGTTACAGCTGGCTAATGTTCTCCCTATCTCAGTCCTTCATGAAGCAGAGGTAATGCTGATGAGTGGATAAATTGACATTAAAGCTTTGTGCTGATAGCTAGTCAAATTGAGACTAGAGTGAAAAAGAAACCAGCATTCCAAATTTCCATGCATCACTCAACCATGCCTGTGTTTTTTAAAAAAAATGTACCTTTTTTTATTCCATGGAATAGTTGTATTAATATAGATCACTCATAAGTTGAAAAAGCACTAGGGTGACAAAATATTAAGTCTTTCCAAAAGTAATATGGACCTCTTTGCTTTGGTGGACAATTCTAAGAATTCCATTTGTGTATTAAGCAAATTTTGAGGGAGGTTTCTCTTGTCTGGAAGAGTACTATGTTCATACACATTTAAACAAAAGAATGTGCTATGTATGTTTTAAATACCTTGTGAGTTTGTTGAGGATTACCTTATAGAAATATCTTTATTATCCTTTCAATGATGACATTTAAATATAAACTCACAGCTAATTTCTTCCAAAGGATCTGACTTTGTAATTACCTAAATGGGTGTGAATTGTCCAATTATATGGACATGTTCATGCACAGCTTGGGATATTGGAAGTTTTTCATTTTCCTACTTGAGAACATGAGTGAGGTACTCAGAAAAACAGGATGACCTGTGCTCAGGATTTGTTTTTTAAACCATGTTGATTCATATGCACAGAGCTCTCCAGACTCATCTGGAGCAGCTTCTGTTCTTCAAAAACAGAGAAAGATTAGTCACCATACCACGTCACATCTTTAGAATAGGTCATATTCATCTTTGATCTTTGAACCCAGGAGCTTCTGCCACTTCACAGGGAGATGAAATATCCCTATGATGCAGCCAGTCAGTTACGAAGAATCTTTATGGTGGTATTGTGTGGGATGATGTCACTTGGCTGGTCATCTTGTGCCTCTATGTGAAAGGTTTTCTTGCACTTTCTTCAACACCCATCATGATGCATGTTTATACTGGTCATAAAACTGACTAGTGTCTGTTATAACTGCAGCCACAGTTCCTTGAATGTGAACTTTGAGACAACAAAACTCAACAGCCAAAGGCGGGATGTACGGTGTAATATTGCCTTGTAGTTTTCTGTTCTTTGATGCTTTTATTATTGTTTTGTCCTTTTGATTGTCACTAGCACCTGATGCTATTTTGCTTGTATTTGGCTGAGTACTTTAAATTATAGAGTAGCAGACTTCAACAGAGTCCATGCTTTCAGTGGCTGCAGACTGTAGCTGTGCTGTAACTACCCACAATATACCTGCTTCAGGCTGAGTCTGATCTTCGTCAAATGCAATTTGAGGCTAATCTTCACCAGAGAAAAAAACTTTCAGGAAACAAAAATCAAATTATATTTTCTTTAGCCAAAGCCTACTCTCTAGGCTTGTCCTTGGATTTACTGGTATCGTCTTTCAAAGTGAAGCTTTGTATGTATTTACAAAGATTTATATATTTTTGTTTGTTTAGTGGTTAGATTTTGCTGGGGACAAAATGCTGCTCTGACAGATGCCACACCACATCAGGCATCTCAGTTTGCAGCATGTGGTATGTTCTTGAGCTGGGCTTGTTTAGCCTGGAGAAAAAGAGATTAAGGGGTGACATTATTGCTCTCTACATGGACTTGAAAGGAGGTTATAGCCAGTTGGGTTCTGGTCTCTTTTTCAGTGTATCTGCACCCCAGGCCCCGCTGCCTCCTGTTGTGATTCTCTCCTGTAACATTGCCTTGTGTAGCTGTCTGCCCTCCTCCCCACAGACATGGTTTTCCCCTTTGAAATCAAAGCACTGCTGCTGTTCCGTACCAGCTGAGAGGCACTGTCTGGTGCCCATGTGCTGTGTACCCAGTTCCCTGGTGCCAACAGCCAGAGACCTCTCCAGGTGATGAGCTTACAGAGTGCTGCTGTGGAAGCAGCAGTGGTCCAAAGGTGAGATCCTGACTTTAGGCAAAATGCCCATTGACGTCAGCAAAGTCAGGATCTTACTCAGAGCGAGCAGTCCACAGGCTGAAACTGGGAAGCTCTCTCAATGTCTCTCTCTGATTTTCCTTTGCACTGATACACATTTTGTTTTTCATTTTATTCTCTACAAAGCTCAGTAATAAGCAGCCTTCTGTCCCATGAAACTTTTCAACATGCACAAAGCATTTGAAAGCAACTGTGAGTGGAATAAAGTACTAGAAACAGAAGTAAAATAAATTTTACAAAAAAAACCTTAGAGTAAGCCAGGTATGAAAAGGAGTTCAGAAATTCTGGTTTACTGTCCAGCAGATTTGTAAGAACTGTAGCAGTCAGCAGAACTGAAAAACAAATGGTTAATTAAAGTGGTTCTGAGGCACCAGCATTATTTCTTTAAAAAAACAATTGTTACATGCCTGTGAACATGTTTATAGGTATAGTCAGTATAGTACACTTGAATTTTCAAAAGGTTTTAATGGAATTGCCAACAGTTTCTAAAGAAGCAAAGATATCTTATGATCAGAAGGAAAGACTTCTAATGGATTAATAATTAGAAAGCAGTAAAAAGATATGATTTATGGTTTATTGGTGGAGAAAGGTTTCCTGAGAAGTCCCTTAAGGATCTTTGTTGGAATCCATGCTATTGAACTGCTTCCATAATGACCTGGAAAATACTCGGTGTACTGCTAATAGGAAAGTACTCAAGGTAGGAAAAATTAAAAGCTGGTTGCAAAGACTTTCAGAAGGCTTCTGATTTACTCTTTATTGGTTGAAAAACTGATTAGTTGAGTTTCCATCACTGTACGCTAACTATGTCCACAAAACCCCACAGATTATGTAAATGTGTGTACTGATGAGCTCCAAATTAAGCAATCATGAAAGTAAATGAGAAGTTAGATTTTTGTGAGAAGCCACCACTAAATCTGCCTTCATGTATAATGCCAAATGCACTTCTGACTACATTTTGGAAAGGACTTCACAGTAGGTGAAAAGGTGTAGAGAAAAGCAGCAAGAATGATCAAACACATGAGTATGACTTCTGTAAAATGAGGGACTGTATAAACTCATATTTTTCTGTCTGAATATAGACCATTACTGGAGTAGTATAAAGTCAGGATTGATGTGGGGGAGGTGATTAAGGAACAGTTACTGACAAATTCTCGTAATTCAAAACCAGAGGAAAGATTATGTCACCATACCTAAAATAGAAGTACTTTTTAATCAATTTTAATCAATGTGTAACAATGTTGTGAAACTCCCAGCTTCAGGATCTTGCAAAGGCTAAAACCAGAAGTGAACTCAAGAGAAAACTGAACACAGTCACAAAGGTTAGGTTCAATGTTTGCTGTTAAAACAAGGGGCAAACCTCTGAACTTGCTCTTCTCCCCTAAGCATTCTTAGGGTACATGCTGATATCAACTGACATTAAAAAGGTTGGGAACAGGGTTGAGAAGAGCTATAATATTTGCTGTTAGCATCTGTTTCTCCAGTAGTTTCAAGAAGTAAATTCAGTGCAAACTTTTTTAGTCCATCTGCTGTGATACAGAAAATATTTATTTTCTATATTTAAATTCTGATTTCTAATTGAATAGTATTTATTTCACTTACATTTCTTTTTAAATTTTTTTTCTTGCCCCTGCTCTTTCAATGGACGCACCTTTATTTTTCTTTAAATACTCCTATTAAGCTGAGTGTTTGATTTAGATGTATTTTGTAATACTGTTTTGCACCTTGTCACCTTTGCTTTGTACACTGGTACACAATGTCTTTCAGTTACAGGTTATGTGAAAGGGCTGCTCTGGCCTTTCTCCCTTTCACATTTCAATTTTCTCTCCTTGCTTCTGTAGATGACCAAACCCCCAGTGGAACAATGCAGCCGAACGTGCCTGTTGCTACAACCAGGCCAGTCAGATGGAATACCTCGAGTCAGCCACCAATTAACAGACAGTGGTTCATATGGGAAGGAGATGGACTTAGCAGATAAAATCTCCGTTGTTAACAATGATGTGTTTTCTTCCAGGTTAGTGTTCTTTTTATCTCTTTTTTTTTTTCTTTATGTTTTTCTCTTTGTTGGTTTTGTACCTACATCTCTGGCTCTGGGCATTTTGAACACTTAAACAGGATACTGGGGTGTAAGATAAATTAATGTGCCTTTTCCTGTTGAATCCACACACTCCAAAGCCAGCTGTGTGCTTTGGTTTGCCTCTCCAACAAAAGATTTCAAGCATATTAAGGTAGCCTGCTTGGTGAAGGAGTGCAGATAGACAGGTCTGATCTACAGTCAGGCAACAGAAATTACACCAAGCACAAGACGCAACCAAAATGTGTCTCTTTTGAATAATCAAGTGTAGTTGATACGTCTAGTTTAAGTCTTAGCAGATGTCTGACTTCATTCTCACTCTTAAATCCGAAAAGGAAGGGGCTTTTGAAGGGTTTTCTCTTTCTGGCAAGGATGGTGCTACTGATAGTACTACTCCATTCAGACAAGAATAGAAGAGTATGGGTAGAGTATCTGTGTATCTTTGTGAATTTATCTATGAGAGTCTATTGGTGTAAAGCATCTATAAAAGTGTCTATCTAAAAGTGTATTTTGAGTTTTAATTGCTGGCAGATTGTGTTAGGTAAACAGGTAATGGGCATTCTGCTTTCCTTTAAAGTCCTTCCCTACACATGAGGCTGAACCAGGATTTTTTCATTGTTCTCAGAATATTGAATTGAGTCTGCTCTTCTTTTTCCTCTTGTGTTTAGTGCTGCACTCAAGGGATTCAGGTTACTGTGGGAAATTTCGGTATGCTACTGAAATATGGAATTGGTGGGAAATAGTGCTGTTCACATGTAATGAAACAGAGCACTGCAGTGTCCCAGCATACCAACCAGGAGCACAAAGCAGAGGCAGTGCTGCCAGACACGTAACTGAGTGACTTAACTGTGTAAGCAGGAGATGTGTGCTATTCTCAGCACCAGTGCAGACAGACAGCACTCAGTTTACAAGACAAGTTAGCAAATTATGCACTAACACCAGATTTTGATTCATAGTAATGGTGGTGAAGCATAAATGTTGAAATTGGTTTCTAGCCCTTGGCAGAAAAGGCTATTTAACTCTTAGCTATTTTAGCTGTGTGTTTCATTATCCCTAAGCTTCCCCAAAACTTCCTGCAGCCAGAACACATCAAGTTTGTTTACGTGGCTTCATCAGTCCAGCTACTTTTGACTGAGATGAGTTAGAAATTAATGATCAGAGCAGGTCAGCTGGCAAATTGGAGAAGGCAGTACAGTTTAGCAGCTAGACAGGGCCAGGCAGCTGGGGCTGTGGCAGAAGTTCCAACCTCTTGTGTTGATACGCAGGAGCCTGGCTGTGTTCTGCTGTGTTCCAAGGTATAAAGGGAAATGAGGTGCCCAAGGATAGAAATAAAGAACTGCCAGGTCTCATGTCTGGGAAGGTGTGTGACTGATGTACTTCATGTGATACCCCAACAAACTGCTTTTCTTTTAGGACAACAGTCCCCAAACAATGTAATTATTTGCTGTAGGGAATCCTGCTTTCCTGTCAACATGTAATTGCTGAGAAGAGTACTTTTGAAGTGTGGGACAGTTAGGCCACTGCTGGCACAGGACATTAATGAAATGTGTTTATAACTAGGCAGAAGCCTGATCTTCATGCTCAGGCCTTGGGTTGGAAGAAGTCTGCATCTCTGATTTTATCTGGGAAATTAATTAACTCTAGAAATTAATTCTGTTGTAATCCCATTTTGTTCAAGAGTGCCCTAGTTTTCTGTCCTGTCACACTTCTGTACGTATTTACGTAATTGCATTGAATATCTGTGCTGACATTTATCTGGTACTTTTTTGTCCGTGATCTACTGCTGCTGCTGAAGGAGGAGTAGGTAGTGTTTGCTGTTTTCTTCCCAGCTTCAGGTTGGCCAGTTGTTGGGCAGGAAGGGATGGAGAAAAGGCCCTGGACTAGGGGAAGAGCAAAGAGAGGTATCTACCAGACCTAACATGCTTGGGGTGTCTGTGCAACAGGCACAAACCTTGATTCCCTGGCATCAGTGTCGTGCACTGATATATCAGGAGTGGTTTCAAACATGCTTTCGGCAGCCTTGTGCCACTCCCATGTAATTTAAGCCCACAATGAAGTATTACCTGGTGTTATTTCAGTGCAAGGCTATTATTAGGAGTTTTCACCCATTTCAGCAGAAGGACTCTGGCATCTGACCTAGATTACAAAGTGCTTTGCAAGCACACTGCTATTCTTGTTGGGGTGTTTTGTGTCACAAGGTACCAACAGTTCTAAAATAAACGTTATCATTAATTATATGTAATTACCAGATAAATTTTCGTGAAACTACTGTATCTGCTCATCTATGATATGATCTTTGTTAGAAAAGAATAAAGGTTGTTCTTGGCAGTTATAATCATTTGCTGTTTCATGAACACGCCTGTGGTTTGTTCCATTTCCACACTCAGATACCATGATATAGGTGGATTAGAAGGGGATGAAGGGCTGCATACAACAGTAGATGCAGAATTCCACCTTTAGCAGTTTCACAAGTGTGATAGTGAAGAAATAACCACACACACTAAGCCCCTATGGCTCCCTCCAGCAAAGATTACAATCTTTAATAATTTTTCAGTTTCATTTGACACTAGAACCTTCATGGAGAAACTAAGAGACTTCGGGTTGATCAGTGATTTTTAATACTATTTAAAATGCCTCTTAATATGTGTATTTATACAGTTGTCCTTAAAATGAAGATCCACATATTAAGTAGCAACTACAGTTGTGACTGTGTCTTCTATAATGACTTACCATTTGACTTAGCATTTTTGAAAATATTGAAAGTTATGGTATGCCTCCTTACAAGTATGACATTCTTCATTGCAGGAGTTTTTTGAAGGGGCTGCTGTCATCTGAAATATGCAATGTATCAGTTGCAGTCAAAACATTGCAGAGCATAAACTCTGTATCACCTTCTGTTCACAACAGTTATCTTAAGAAAATGTTATATGTAAAGTTATGTTCCTTTTTTTCTGGACAAAATATGTGGATTAACTCTATGTACCTGCAGTTCCCACTAGCACATAATGTATGTGTTGTTTTGAAAATTGCCTCATTATTATAGCTATATGCCAAAGGGCAAACTGCTAATTATGCAATAGGAGAAAAGCATACCAGTAATGCAGCTCTTGAGTCCATCCAAAAATCCAAAAACAGTGGAGAAGGAAAGACAGGAAGGAAGAAAGTAGGGAAAGGGCAGGAGAGGAGAGACTGGTCCTCTGAAAAAATAATTAAGGTCCTTAGGCAGTATGCAGCCTGTTACTTGCTTCTGTGAGTCTCATCTCATTTTTGCAAGAGTTCCTGTGCAGAGCTTCAGGGCAGCCAAACCTCCAGAGGCTGGGAACCACACACATCCTTTGTCTTTACCTGGATGAGAACCACAAGACATACACTGCAGACTCAGGAGCTGGGGGAGGCAACAATTTTTGGACTGGAGAGTGGGCTGGAGGGAATGTTCCACCCTGGGGCCTTACCAGACCTTCAGTGAGAGGGGTCTAGAGTGGGCTTGCAGTTCTGTGAGGCGGAGAGTCCCTCTTTGGGTCCCTCTTGCTTTCTCTGTTTAGAAGGAAAATGTCTGCTCAAAACTCCAGTTCATACATAGCTATAGTAGGAATTGGCATGATTTTGAATATGTTTAGAGGTGCTAAAACTTCAAATAACTGCTTCAAATAATAGATTCAAATGGCTTTTACTTCAGGGTTAGATATATTGAGATTTACATGGATACAAAGGTAAGAGGGCCTCTTGCAAGCAATTCTCTCATTTTTCATGCTGAACTTTGTATGCAAGCAAAGGGAAAGAGACCCTTCAGGAAGGTGGGAAAATGCTTCCTGCATTCCTTCAAAATGTGAAGCAGGGGATTGAGGATGGTGAGAATGAGGATTGAGGATGGTCTTTCCTGGTACTGGCTCAGAGGTGTGTGGTGTCTGCTGACTTTGGTTGACACTATGCTGGATCTTTTGCCCAGGAAAGGGCGCTGAAATACGCTTTCTGTTGTACATGCCTATTCTAGCACTTGCTGGAGCTGCATCTCTTTGCACTCCTGGGACTATTTTGAAGAGGGATCCCTCAGTGGGAGGGCATCCTGATGTTTGTGGTGCTGTTAAGCTCTGTGCATGGAAATATCAAAGAAGTGCAGCTGAGTAGCTGCCCTTGCCTAGTAGTGGTTGGGAAATGAGTGCCATGTATGGCAGCCAGATTTCATTGTGCAGAAAAACACTGTGCAGCTCCTCAGAACCACAACCTAGAGCAACCACAGCAGTTGTTCAGTAAGCCAGCCTTCTGTATTTTGTAGCCACTTCTGTGTGTGCCAGAGATCACAAATTCCTGTTTGTGACTGCCATCACAGCTGCAATGAGATTTGCCAGCACAGATAAGCCGTGCTGGCTTTCCAACATGTGCACGTTTTCAAAGAGAAGGTTTGTTTACATCAACCTTTTGTTCACAAAAATCCTTATATCTGGCCTGTGTCCTGAAAATAAAGGGACCACATGCCTAGTAGCATGGTAGCATCCCTAAAATAGAAGGTTGGTTAATGTACCCTGCTGTGCCACGTTCTTAATGACACTGTGTATTTTCACTACTAGTTATTGAGGTATGAAAGCATACATATATTTGTACACAGAGAAGTTTGTGCTTACTATAAACACTTTCCCTATTTGTTGGCTTTCCTTTTAGCAGCTGCGGTTTAAAACCAAGGCAAGCCAAAACTTATCATTATTCTCTGACATGTGATAAGAATTGGCCTGTTCTTGCCAGAACAAATCAAACAGGGGGGCTAGTGTTGTTTGCTTAGCTGACTATTTTTGTTTTGGTTTGGAGTTTTTTTGTTTTTGAAGTCTGTCATGCCAGTACATTCAGTCCCCATCAAAAGTAATAATTTGCCTTACCACTGAGGAGTCTTGCTGCCAGTTTTACATAAGGGACTGCAGCCAGGCAGCAGGCAGGACTGTCCTCTAACAGCCATGGATTCTTCAAGAAAACGATTCAGGGAAGGGGTAAAGGTCTGGAACGTTGGTCGGGAGGTGGTAAACACAGTTGCCTTCCACATCATTCAGCATGCAGCAGCCTCTGGCAGGCCCTGTTCTGAGCCCTCAGAGAGAACATTTTATGTAAAGTGTTGTTGCTTTTTGCCACTTTCCGTCTTTAAGTTGTGTTGAGTTAGTTTTTCCAAGCTGACTCATTTAACTTTGCAAGTACATTTGTCTCCACCCTCCTATGCAATCAATTCCCTTCTTTCTTACATTGTGGGCTGCTGGCAGCAGGAGCTGCCTTACATAATGAGTTATTAAGAAAAGCATTCAGTTTTCTAAAAACACAGCCACAAAGATATGTGATTTCTGTGTCTCTCCAAGGCAGGTGACTGTGAATGGCAAATCAGGGTGTGGTCTGAGCTCTTCCTGGGTTCTTCTCCCCTGTCTATAACCCAGATGTAACAACAGTTATGGACGCATGTAATTATGTAGATTTTTTCCGTGCAAGTCACCTGGGTGGATTTCAGTGTATTTTTCCAAGCATTTGACCTTTCTCTTCCACCCTGCACAGGTTACTCCTTTAAATTAGGCTTTGTCCATCACACTATTCTAATTTTCCTTTATAATTCTATCCATTTTATCTTTGTCTCTGTTTGCAAGGTTTACATTGTGACGAATTATGGCTTGTGGGGTGGAGAACAGTTTGAATCTGATACCTGACCTGTGCCACGGAAGTGGAGGTTCATCTTGTAAGCAAGAAAAATCATGTATGAAACAAAGGTCTGGTGACTATTCAAGGTAGAAGGCACATATGCACTTTTATTGTCATAATGTGCATATGGAAACAAAAGTTCCTCTTTCGGTCCATCAGCCAAGTATATTAGCTTTTCCTGTTTCCTGGGACAGCATCCAGCAGCCTTAGAAATCAGAAAAGAGTAACAAGGCTGGAAAAAAATTGTTCCCTTTCTGTACCTCAAGTATTGCTGTCTCAGCTAGAAGGATTCTTTATTTCGTTACCTGCTTTTGCTGCAAGGAGGAAGTCCCTACATCTCATGAAGCTGATGGCTTTCTGATAGCAACTGGGTTACATAATAGATTTGCTGAGGAAATAAAGACAAACATTTGTATGATTTTTAAGTAATTTTAGAACAAAAAGATAGGTGACCTCTTACTGGAAAACACACAGTTAATAATAAGGAGTTTAAGCTAACCTTAGAAATCTTTGTACTTTTAATATTCATGTGTATATAAACCAAGACACTCATCACTAACCTGTGTTTCAAGCAAGCAGGAAAGAAGCAAAGTCTCTGCCCTGTGACTTGACTTATTTTTACTTCAGTAGAATTAGAGTTACTCCTGTAACTTCCTTAGGCTGTCTGCTGAAGTGCCTGGTCCATTGTTCAGATGGGGAGGTTCAGCACAGAGTGCTTTGTTTCCGTTAGCTTTGCAGAGCCAGCAGTTTTCTACCACCTGAGGCTGTGAGGTATTCCTTCCCCTGTGACTCCCCAGAGGGGACCTGGGCCTGTGTCCTGCAGGCAGTCCCCACAGGAAGATCAGCAGGCAGAGGTCACCGGGTTCTCAGTCAGGTTTGTTTGCTGCTGCAATTTCCCGGTTCAGCTGGGAAAGCTGCGCGTTTGGACGTTGTGTTCAGCACGTTGCAGCGTAGGCTGCTGGGTTCAGCTGTGACTTCCTATGACACACATGTATATTTTTATTCAACGTGGTCAGCTGGCTGGCTAATAAGAAGAGGCTGAGTGTGGCACAGCAGAGTTGTCACTCACTGCTCCTGTCGCTTTGCTTGCATCAGTTTGGCTCTGAGCTGTTTCAGTGCTGTAAAATCCTTCTCTTTCATGGTCAGTGGCCATGAGAGATTTCCTCTCATTTTTTCTGTTGTCAGGAGTATGATCCCAAGCTGACTGCTTATCTACAAATTGCACTTCTCACATTGGCTCAGTGCCTTCCTCCTGGCCAGAGAAGGTTGCAGTTAGGGAGTATGAAGATAGTTCTGTTCCTGTACCAAAGCTTTTCATTATGCACCTGCTGAAATAGTGTGTTTGTGCTAGGGATGCCTGCGAAAAGAGGCGACTAGGTAGTTGCAAAGAAAAACTAAAAGCTGCTTGGTTATTAATGACTTCCAGTTGTTAAGGCTTTGACAGAACTCTGGAAACAAAAGATTCCACCACCAACTCCTCAGGTCCTTTCAGAGTCTCAAGCTCTGTGCATTCAGAAAGTTTGAGTCACATAGGGAGAGATTAATATCTAATAAAATAACAATTTTATTGTTCTGCATTATGGTTAGGAACTATCTAGCCACTATAAGATTATTTGGACCACTACTAACACTACACCATATTTTATAAAATGTACAGGTGTTTCCTTAAAAAAAACCCACCCTGAAACTTCAGAAAGTGTCAAATTAAAGAAAAAAAAAATTCAAGTGACTACTATTCTAACAGAGCATCACAGAAAAAGTATTTCCTCTAAAATCTTGCTAGCTTTTGCTGGTTGTATGCTTATGGACTAGAAAAATACATTTTTTATCCCTGAGACTCTGAGAGGTGTTTGGGAAGTTGAAAACTTACAGACCTTACCCATGTTGTTCTGGATGTTCCTGATAATGAACTTGTATGCTGAACTTGTTTTCCTGGAGTATCCACTTGTGCCACTCCTGACAGGAATGTCCTGCAGTGGGACAGAAGTGTGTTTGCACAGCCCAGACAAGTACAGAGCAACTGGGCTCAAAGCTGATGTTGCAAATGAGGGGCACAGCAGTGGAGCTGTGCTGATTAAGCCCAGCATGGCTGTATCTGGCTGTGCATAAACAACCGTTTGTTGTTTCTTCTGTACACACAGCTGGGGGCAGGAAGAAGCCCCAAGGCTGACCTCAGAGGGCTGTGTTCTGCTCAAATGCAGTCAGGTTTTAATGCATCTGGTCAGAGTTGCCTTTTAGCAGGATCTCCCTTGCTTCTGTGGCAGATGCATCTTGCAGCTCTAGGCAGAGAGCTGGAGCTATTCTCCTCCAGCTCACTCTTGTTTTAGTACTTCCCAGCCAGAGTCGATCTCTCCTGCCGAGTCATCTTTTTCCCACCAGCTCTCCCAGGAGCCAGGCGGGCCACTGGGGCACTGGTGCAAAGGGAGGACTCCTTTCAGTCACTTCATCAGCTGGAGAAGAAGAGCTATTCCTGGAGGGTTTTTTCTGGAGGGTGACTCTGCCAGACTGCCTCCCTTGCCAAGACAGACAGAAGTTTATCTTTCAGTGGAGTAGAAAGCTGCGTGCAGCAAACGTGAACGGTGTGGCCTGTTCTCTGCTTTCTTCAGCCCTTCCCATATCCTTGGTTTTTATGTGAACTATAAGCCTGTCACTTGAAGGTGCTTTAGGAAGCAGGGAACATGAAGGGTGCAGAGGTATGGACTTTAAAGGATAGTAATTTTGTAGAGGATTGGAAGGATGTTTTTGGAAAATGGAGAAGTGTAAAAACGGTGACATTTTTGGTAGGTAATATAAATCATAGAGGGAACACCAGGGACTCATTTAAAGCTTTTTTAAAACCTTTTTGCTAACAAGTGAATTCTTGTTCTTCATTGTTTTCAATGTAATTTTCACTGGTCTGAATCAGCCAGATTTTTAAAAAGGTTTTGTGCAGACAGCTTTATAGAAATAACAGCTTTGTGTTTTAAAGAAATAACAATTTAGAGGAGTGGAGAAATTTCATTGGACACTAAAATTTACAAGTTTCATTAGATTAGCAGACCTTTGGCGAAAGCCTGCTTCGAAAATAACTTGTGCCAGACTGGACTTCTGCTTGTTTGCTTCTCTCCCATGCACTTGAACTAACTGGTGCAAATGAAGAACCTAGTGACCTTGTCACTCAGCATGCTTTACCCTGTTCCCACAGCAGATTAGCTGGCACAACCATTCATTACTTGTTGCTTTCCCAGGAAACCCTTTAGGAACCTAGTTCCAATCCTCCCCCTTTTCCAGGATGGAGGCCAAGAAATAATTTGTGGGCTATCCCATGGGGTGAGAGTCTTTTGGAGCAAGTTAAAGCAGCAGACAAGCGGGTGTGGCAGTGCTTGCAGAGGACACTGCTGTTTAATGAGGGGAAGCCACAGCAGCAAATCCAGGTCTCCAGGGAGCATCATGCAGTGTTCCTTGCAATGGGAAATGAACTTCTGCGCTTATCTGTTGGATGAGATCAGGAGTGCTGAGAAATTGAAGCTCTAAGAAGCTTTCACTTTGGTCCATACTTCTCTCTTGCCCTTGCAAGTTCAGTTCTGGAGTATGTTTCCTGCTTAACAGATTTTTAACTAGTTTAAAAGGTAATTTGGCCTCTCAGTTGCAGGAAGGAACAGAAAAGCTACTGTGCAGAAACCAGTATATTCTCCACAGATATGCCAACAAGGCTTGTATTTCTATGATAAAAAATAAAAGGGGTAAAATTAAGTCAGCATAAGCAACCTGCTTCTCTTTTGGATGAGAGGAGTATCAGTTATTACAATAAGCAAGTAAATTCTGCAAATACCATCTAGACAGTTTACATAAGGCTTGGTGTTCCTAAACAAAGGCAACTGTAATTTGTAAGGACACTAAAAATTCACTATAATTATTGATGAATTGCATCGGTAGTTGATTATTCTCACACTTTAAAATGTCTTCATTTCTAGGCATGATTTGCCTATATTTGACTTCCAACCATTGAGTCTTCATCAGACTTGTGAGTACTAGGTCACATATTAATTTCTCCTGCATGCACCAACAATTTTCTTCGGAAAGCACTAAATGTGTGAGTTTAGTTTTTGTGTGCCCTTCATGGGTTGTCTCAGCACTCTTCAGTTTTTCACAACTTGCTTAGGAATGGGAATTCCTGAAGTGATCACAGTCTTTTGTAGCAACCAACCTATTAGAAAATAGAGGCATAATACACCTTTTCAGTAATACCCATGTTGATATCTCTGAGGACAATGATAATTTCTTCAGCCACACAGTCACTCAGGGCTTGTAAGCACAATGTTGTAGACCCATCTTGCACATAGTTCCCGGATTTTACTCTTATGTGGTTGTACTGAAAGTTTTAATGCTGGCTTGCGCACAACAAAAATACAAAAAATACAAAAATAACCACTGGTATAATTCTACATTTACTTAAAAATCATTGAAACATCTTTAAGTGGAACACGGCTGAGTACAGCTTTGCAAAGCCACCATTACCTCTTTTAAGCCTTTCTGAGGATTCCCCTTTCACTAAATTGTGTTTTTGACGTATCAGTTTCCTGTTTGTGCCCTTTTGGAGGGGCTGTTTTGAATTGTCTGTCTGCTTTGTTTGGACATGAAGGGCTGCAGTTTCCAAGTACAGTTTCTGTTTACATGTGACTTGCTTATTTCATACGTGCACACAAGTCCTTTGGCCTGTGGGAGATTTTCCAGGATATTCACTTCTGATGGCAGATGTTCATATGCATAGATACTTTAAAGAGGAAAATGTGTGTATTAATGTAAGTATATGTACATAAATAATGGAATTTTTAATTTTCTATTGGTGGTATTTTGAAAAGTACATTCTGTAATTTTCAGTCTGGCAATATCTTTCCTTTGCATTTCATGTTTCTGCCAGAGGGAAAATATTGCATAATTCTGTAAACATTGTGGGAATAAATTAATGGTATTGAGTAGCATCCTAAAAGCCCTCAGATTTTGTCAGACCAGGCAGGATTGCCTTTTTTTTTTCATTTTCTTTTTTTTCTTTTTTTTTCTATTTTATTTTTTAATAGTATCTGATTTGTGTATGACTGTGCAGCGGAGCAAGGGATAACTGCTTTTTAGGAGGCAGACACAACCACATCCTCATAAAATCCATTATTTAGATCACATATCTTGTATTTTCTGGTGCTGCTCACAGATCCTTTTCTCTTGTGGCTTCATATGCTGAGAAAATTGCTTGGTGCGCAGCAAAGTATGAAAAGGAAAGAAAGAGGAGAAAGCATTTCTGTAATGATGATTGACAGGAGACTTCCTTTTCAAATGTGCCATTCTTTAAACTTTGATGGAGAAAAGTGATTATTCATATTTAGTTCCAGCCAGTGTTTTGTTTTTTCCCTTTATTGAAACTCAGTAAGAAATGTACAAATCAAACATTTGGAGCACAGGTGTTGCCTTGGTGTAGGTGCTGAAGTGTGGCAGTATGTGTTGGTATTTTTCAAGGGACTTTATCATTTTTATTGTTATTTGCTGTCTCTTTTCCTGAAATGTTTACAATACACTGGGGAGCATACAGTCAGTGGAGAGAATGCTGTGCCTGTCCTGAGAGATGTTTTTTCCTCATCCTCTGTTTCTATAGTTGGTGATACCATAAAGGGCTTCTGTGGTGCATTGTTGCTGCCAACAGATGGGTTTGGCCTTTTTGAGTAATAGAAATGCAAGAACTGCATGAAACTTGCAGAAGAGTTTTTGTCTTCTTTGTTTAACATGGGAGAACAAATTCAACAAGTACAAGAAAATCCAAAAGAAAATTTTGTACAATCCCAGGTGTTATGTGTGATAGCCCAGCTTGAATTATGCAACTAAAAAAAAGCCATAAGAGGGCAAGAGGAGGGTAGGAATTCCTGCCTCTGACAACTAGCAAGTGGGTTTTAGCGTCAATATCTGTGTGAAGGAAGTGTAATTGTTCGGAGATAAGACTGCAGCTTTCTGGCAGCTTTTGTCTGCCTGCTTTGTGCCACAAATAAATCACTTGTGGTCCCTACCCATGAACAGGGGAGGTGAAGAATTAAGATTTGTGTTCTTGTTTAGCAGCTGAGAGATGCAAAAGCCCATAGAGACAGTGTGAACTGAACTAAGGTGACATTCGTCCAGTATTGCCACTCTTACTAGTGGTTGGCCACAGTCCTCAAAAGGAGTTTAAAAATTTCACTCTAACATTACTCCATGTTAAAATCATGCTTTGCAGTGTCTGCAGTTGCTCTCAAAACAGTTTAAAACTTTGGGAAACCAGCAGTGCTAGCAATCAGGTAGCATTTTTTCAACTTTGGTCACCTTTCTTTCAACAGTTGATGAAGTTGCGTGCCAGTGAGTGCAGGGAAGCATGAGTTCCTGTACCTGTTCTTCGTTGTGATGATTTTGACAATGTTAAAAGAGACATATGAGGATGCAAAGGAGAAAACCAATACCCATCCAGGGACTGCAAAAGAAGAGAACAGAAACAAAATGTGGATCTGAAGGTGTTGAGGCTCTGCATCTTTACTACTGGCGGCAGGTTGATTTTAGAATGATGCTACGAGCTACCCTTCTTCACTGATGCTAATCCATAAATTAATTTTTCTGGTTATTACAGCATCTCTTTTTGTTAGTGAATTCTTTGTCAATGAGCTTAGTACTTTTAAGCTTATTTATACAAGCAAGTCCAATGGAAGTTATTACAGAATAGCTAGTGTATAAATTCATATTACAGCAGCTATTTGAGTTATTCCACATGTGTTTATTCAGCAAGCTGCTCTGGAGAACCCTGATTCCTTGCCCATGTAGATGGGTCCTTATTTAAATGTGGAAAATTAATTCTTTTAATGGCATCCCAATGGTAACACTCAGTTTATAGAAGGGTAATAAACTATGAATAATTATACAAAAAAAAAAGACTGGCAAGGAAAAGTAAATTTGATTTATTGTTGAACTCTGAAATGGTACAAGGTGCTCTTGTTTTATACTGAAGTAGTTTTATGTATAAGAGTAAAATCTTTCTCTCATAGTTTTAGTTGGTTATGAGCACATACGGTGCATTTAATTTAACAGGAAGTCATCAAGATACTCATTTAATTGTCATGGATCAGAGCAGCCCAGATCCATCATGGCAGAGTGCTTTGTCAGCATTGCTGACTTTCTTTAAAAGGGGCGCTGTGCTGTGCCTGGTGTGACTGTCACGGCAGAACAGGCTTATGCTGAGGCAGTGGGCAGAAGCATTACTAATGCACTTCTTCCAGTCAGCCAGCTGACAGGAGCAGATACTAAACTGTTCAGGCTACTGAAGCAAAGCCATGTCTCAATTGGCTCCCGTGTCTCCACTCCATGCCATTGCTTCCTGAGGCTGCAGCTGCCCACTGCTCTTGATTTTGACAGAAAACACCCCTGCCTCCTGCTGGCAAAGGTCAGGATCTGTTGGGCATCATTGTGAAATATCTGATACACTCTGCTAACCTGCGAGTATTGGCTGCTTCTCCAGGAAGCTGATGTGGCTCATGTTTAGTTTCCATGACCTACATCTCTATGGAAGTGTTAAACATACAGGTACTAAGCTCTGCCACAGCTTTCTCCTAAGCCAGTACTAATCCTCACTAGGGTTCAGTGGGGTGGTACTTGCAATATTGGCTTGAGTTTTTGAAGATTGACGTGTTCCATTATGTTTGTACCACCTAAAGTGTTGAAAGGACACTCTTAGGTCCCTTTATCAGATTAGGATCGTCCCCTTCCCCATCACACAGTATGCAGTATGATAACATTGTTCACAGGCCAGACAGCAGCAGAAGTGTTTCTGTCCAGTGTTGGGGGAAATGGAAAGCAGTTCCTCAGGCCTTTTGGGCAGAGGAGCTGCAAAGGTGAAAAGTAAAACTCTGGGTGTGCTCTTTCAGTTGCCATGAAACGTTTTGGTGCGAAACCTTAGTGATTTTGTGCTGTTCATTTTCCTAGGCTGCTATGTCCTGGTGACACACCCCTTGTGTGTGATTCTTTTGCAACCACTCTTCCCAGTCCCAAACTTCTACCTAATAGAATGTGTGATTTTCAGAGCAATATTTGGTCAGCAGCCACAGATGTAAAAGCAGGAGTGCTTGAGAATAGCCCACTGGGAACATGAATTCGGCTCTGCAGTTGTCTCTTCAGTTCAAATATTAAGGGAAGAAGAGCTCTCTTTGCAGTGGGTTGGAACTGGGTGGCCAACTACAGCACAAACCTTTCAACCTGCGGTGGTATCTACTGCAACGCGAAGGGATCAAGTGCAAAGGTTGTGCCGGCCCTGCTAGACACCGATGGTAAAGTGTGATAGGGCAGAGCCAGAGCAGCCTTGCCAGGGTGTCGTGGAGCTTTGCGGGGGTCTGGGTGCCCGGGGCACCGCGCCTGCCCTTCCCGGAGCGGGGAAGGAGCTCGGGAGAGGCTGCCTTGCACCCTGGGAGAGTTCGGAAAGAAGGGCGGTGGGTTACAGTTACTGAGAGGGATGCAGAAGACCTTGTGGGGCCTTTCTGTTGAAAGGAGCCGTTAGCCGTCAACTTGTAGCATCTTTTGCGGGCCCAGAACCTACCGGACAGCAGCAGCCGCCTTTGGTTAACCTGTGCCTGCCGAGCCCGGTGGGGCGGGCAGGGCCCGGGGCCGTGGCGGGTGTCGCAGCCAGGGGGCCGGGCCGGGGCTCTCGGCGCTGGGGCGGGCCCTCGCCAGCCGCCAACCCGGGCCCGGCGGCCCCTTCGCCCCTCCCCGGGGCCGGGCGCTCCCCGCGGCCAGGCGCTCCCCGCGGCCAGGAGCTGGCGGCGCTGCGGGCGCGGCGAGAGGCGCGGCGGGCGGCCGGGCGGGCAGCGGCTCCATGGCCAGCATGGCGTGCGAGGTGATGCCCCTGCAGAGGTACGTGCCCAGCCGGGGCTAGCCTGGGACCCAGGGCTGTCCGGCACGGGGGAGCCGGGACTCGGACCCGCCTGGGAGCGGGGCTGCCCGCCCGGGAGTGGGATACCGGCCCCGGCGCGGGGGCAGTGCAACAAGTGGGGCTATTAGCGGGTCCCCGGGGTGGGGGGATCTCCGGCATCCCCGGGCGGAGAGGGGAATTCGATGTAGCGCCCCGAAACCCTCACAGCGCCTTCCGTGCGGGGTGGGAGCAGCTGTGAGGTGTGCGGGGACCCGGCCAGCCCTGTGTCTCCGCCGGCTCCGTGCTCGGGGCAAGCCCGAGCTGGGCGGGCTGCGGGGCGGGAGCGGTGCCCTGCGCACAGCCCATCTCCGGCTGGCAGCTCGCACGCCCAGCTGCCGCAGCATGGGCGACTGCTCAGTTTTCGGAGGAGAAGGGCTGGCTCTTTCCAGGGTGCCGACGCACACCTCACTTCAGCACCAGCTGTGAGCAAGTACCTGTGCTGGCATGTGCCACGTTATGGCAGGGACAGCTGCAGTCAAGCTTTTGAAATGGAAGGGCACAGACCCACTGCAGGGGAGGAGTGTGTACAGTGTACACAGCCCTCTCACTGGGTCATCAAATTCTTATTTCTGTTATTAATTATTTACCATTCAGTTCTCAAAATCAAGCAGTCCATACCTCCCCTAATAGTATTTGAATGGCCTGAATATCAATCTTTCTGTAATCTACAAAACAGTAAATAAAAAATTCACCGTGTCATTTCTGCACTGTGGTGGTGCTGTTTTAGCAGAAGCTGCAGAGTTGCTGCTTACTTGAACACAATAAAATAGTAACTAAAATTGCTACCCAAACTGTTTTTGTCTTGATAAAGTGCAGGATCCTCTGCAGGTAGATGGGGAGAAAGTCTCTGGCAGTCTGTTGCAGTCATGGGGTTCCATGTTGATGACTGCAGAGAAACAGAAATATGGTTTGAATGTCTTAAAGAAGTGGTCACAGTGCATCGTTTCTATTTGAAGGACCAGTCTCACATAATATTTTTAACCTTTCTATGTTCTCAAGGATCTGACTGTCCTTGCAGTGGTCGGAACAAGTGGTTGTTATTATGCTCTTGACTCTTCACCCCAGGGGAAGATGGGTTTCACAGGCTGGCTCTAATTAGACTCTTTGTTGTTGCAAGGACTAGATCAGTTAGAGATGCAGTCAGCACTTCAAAAATGAGGTATTTTCTTCAAACTCCATTAAGCTGTAAGCATGGTACAGAATTTTGAGTTTTTCAGTTAAAATAATTAATTAAATTCTGACTCCTTTTCTGTCTCCTTGATCTATTTTTAGGCTGCATATACTGTACTTTTTAGCACCTTGGGTTTTTTGGCACAGATTGCCAGATCTCTTTGCAGTGGCATTTTCCAGGTTTTACCTTTATTTTCCTGTTCTTCCCTCCCTTAGGGCAGAGTTTTGCTGGCTTTGAGCATTTTTTTGTCAGCTTCAGGAAAGCTGATACCTCTAGTATTGGTTGGTACCAGAATGGATAGCACTATGTTTGTGGTTGCTGTGGGGTGGATAGGCTGGCCTTGCTGTTCCGGCTGAGGGCATGGACAAATTGCAGTGCATGGTTCCTGTTACTGGGTTTGATCAGAGTAATGGCACCTTTCAGGTTCTGTGATTTAGGACACTTGCCAAGCTGAAAGAATCTGTCCCTCTCAAGAAAGGGAATGAGCTGCCTGCAGTAATCACGCTTGGTTCCCATCCTGGGTGAGCTTGCTCCTGCCCATCTCCTGCAGGTGCCCTGCTCCGTGCTCTCTTTGGGACCATGAGGCTGGCCATGCTGTGCCTGCCATGGAAACCCTCCTGTGCTGAAGCAATACAAATGTGTAGCTGGTGTGTAAAACTTGGGAGAGGGAGAAGGGCTCTTTATCTACCAAGATATGTGTGAACTGTGAATCCGTCTTCCAGAAAATCATATAAAGTGCTTGCATAGAGCCATATGGACTGTGTGGTATCATCCTATATATAGATATCTGTGGAATGGCATGTGATGGGGTATGGTGTCCTGCTGTGAGGAGTGACAATGGGGATGTCAGGGTTATGTTTCATTGTATGGGAAGAGGTGGAAGGCCAAATATGTTGAATCCTCACTGCAGTAGGCACTGTATTACCTGAACACTGCAGAAGGCACTGGTGAATGTCACATGGATTGCATTACTGATTTTCCAGCAATTTATCCACCAGTAATTGTTTCTTCTGTTGCTATTAGGCTACTATCTTTTCAGAATAGCATTAGCTTACTTTGGTATCCCAGTTTCCTAGTCAGAGCATTACTAATGCTACTAATGTTAATGCATGTTTTAATTCATGTATTCTAGCTCAGTCTATTGAAGATTTAACAACAGCTGTGCAAAGCTGAAGCCTGTGGCTGCCTTTGCCACTCGTATCTACCAGTTTCTGTCGGAGATAAGAAAGGCAGGTACACACTTGGGCCTTGTTTGTGAACAATGGCCTCTGTTGCTTAACAAGCCAAGGTAGTGGAAGAGTGAAGCCATCACAAATATTTTCAGCAAGTGCATCTGAAAGCAGAAGGGAATATAACTGATCTGTTTCTAACCTGTACAGCAGCAGTCGTCTGCATGGGCAGGGGTAGATGGCTGCTGTGTTCTGTTTATCACATTTGTGAACCTTTTTGTGTGTGAAGTTGTACTGTAAGTAAGTCTGATCTTTTGGACTTTGCTATCGCTTTCTGTCCAAGGTACTGGGAGTGCTTGACAAGCCCAAATGAAGTATATTCTAGAATATGGATGTGAAGTATGCTCTCTGAGGGTGGAGAGAACTTGAATCTAGTTTTTTCTTTGGATTTGGGTGAATTTTTATTTCTGGTGGAAGAATGAAGAGAGATTCAAACCTGTGGCTCTCATCTTCCTCAAGTCATAGCTTGTTAGAAAATACTATGTGAATTTTTCATCTTTCAAGCTCAGATTTGACCTACAGCTGTCATTGATATGAGTGTAGGAGCCTGTGGAAGCTCTTCCTCAGTACCACTGGGGGTAGAAGGCTCTGAGTAAAAGAGGAAATTGGTGTGGAAATTTTCTTTAGTATTTGTCTGTGGGGTGTCTGCCTGATTAAGCAACAAAATATTAATATTTGTCTGAAAACTGGCCTTTTAGATACCTTTATTTGAAGTGTGCAAGCTTTTAACAAACAATCCTGAAACTGAAATCACTGGTTACCTAGTAACAGTTCTTCACCATTATAATGCAACAGGTATGTGTGTGTTATGCAACTTCACTGTTAAATTCTGAGAAGAGGTGAGACTTCAGCTGGTACATTCATTCCACCTTTCTCTGAGCCATTTTCTGGTTTTATCCTAATGAGGACTATTGCCAAACCACAAGTAAAAGAAAAGACACTACCCCATCTTTCATAATAAGACCCAACTAGCTTAAGAAGTAAAACAGCAAAAGTGAGCTGTTTAACATTGACGTCATTTCATAAAAGATAAACACATTTGCAATCTAGGAGGATAGTAAGCAGAAAATAATCACACAAAATTATGCTGTCAAGGGCTCTGAGATGTTCAGGTATGTTAATATAAATGGAAATTCTGCCTCTTGCTCACAGTGGCATTAATCAGCAAGAAGTTCTGCTCACTTCAGCTTGCCATGGGATAGCCTATGCTTCCCTGATCTCTGATGTTGCTTTGAAGTAGGAGGTGTGCAAAAAGCCTTCAGTATACTTTTTTTTCCTGTTTAGGTAACATGCTTCAATCTCAGTGCCCCCTCACACATAGCCTGCACAGTTACACCTATGGATAGATACCTGTGCAGTCTAATTTAGTTGAGAGATCTTTAGGAAAAACATGCTGAAGAAACAGCTTTGAGGAGGAGGAGGATGGGATCCTTTGGAGTTTAATATTTAAACCAATTCACCCACACCCAAGTAATTGGAGATATTTTGCATAGTATGATATTTTTGCAGAATACGTGAGTTCAGAGTAAAGAAGCTGGGTTGTCAGCCTTGGATTTTGACATGTGGCTCATTTGCTGAGTAGCTTACTTAAGTTTCAGTGGTATGCATGGTTAGATATAAGCACAACTATTGTGAAGACTGGAGATAAATATCTGAAACAACATGTTATGGTTTTGAGTTATTAAAGTCACTCTTCAGGGAAAATGGAAATGTTGACATGGAAATAACTCTCACAGGAAAATAGCTGTTAAGCATTTGTTTTTTAAACAGTGCATATATTGCACTCCCTCCTCCCGCTCTGTTTAAGGATATAGAGCAAGGGTGGCATTGCTCAAGGATTGAGGGTAGGTCCTGACTTTAATCCTGACCATTCTATCACTGCAGTGTTACCATACTAGATTAAATTTATGGTTAATCTTGCATCAAGGATGGTATTGTTATTTCTTCTTTTGCATAATGTACCTCAATATTTATTTGTAGGAAGTTTATTTTTAAGGATTTATTTGAAAGCAAAGGTTTGTGTTGCCTGCTATTTCTCATTTGCAAAAACATTGCCTTTTACCCACTGCTGTGAAGCACAAGCTATGAGTAAATAGCTCTACTGAGAAAATAAGCATGCAATACATTTTCATGAGCTGTTTCAATCTTGCATTTTTTGCAACATTGAAATAACTTTTATGGGGAAATTACTTGGGCGGGTGAAGAAGTGCTAAAAAATTTGTGGATAAAATGAGACCTGCAGCAAAAAGCACTACTGTGGCCTCAAAATAAATGTTTCCTTGAAGCTATTTTTAGTGTTGTTGGTGTTGAATGTTATAATAAGTAAATAAACAATATTGTTGAAATCTTTAGTAGTTACAAAGATTATTTGTCTTTTAATCCAAGGAAGCATAGATGTTCTGAATGATGAGAAGAAAACAAGAGGGAGATAAGTTTGAAACCTTAAGAAGTCACCCAAACTTTGCCTTCCTTCTTCTCCCTCCAAAACCTGCATTAACTTCTGATACCGTTAGTAATTTGATGTCACTGAATTTTTCATTGCCCTTTTTGTTTCAATGCCTTTTTTAATTGCTTTGCAATAAAAAAGTATGCCCACTAAAAACAACTACATTTCTCTTGGAATCGAGAATTTCTGTGGTAGAATAGAAAGTGAGCCATTCCCTTATCTAACATTTGAGGTCAGAACAAACAGAGCCTCTGGCAAGACATTAAGAAAACATGACCTTGGCTGAGCAGCAAGACCCTGCCAGTGTCTAGGCCCTTCATCTCTGGTGCAAAATGTTGACCCTTGAGTCAAAGTACATTTTCATAATTGTTAAAAAAAACCCCAATCCAACAAAAAAAAAAAACCAAAAAAAAACCCCAAAGCTAAAATCCAGAGGTTTTTTTAAAATTATTATTTCATCTGCTGTATGTCCCATTTAAGTTTTGAAAAGACATGTGGAGTAGGAAAGCTGCAGTAGCTTTGTAATGGAGGTTCTAGTGCCAAGAAGCTAAGACAGAAGAACTGCTGCTGATTAAGTGCAAATAAAACAAGGGGAAGGACCCTGAACCACTCTCTGACTTGTGGTGGGAGCTCAGGCCAGCGAGGAGAGGGCTGAGACAGGGGTATTCCTCATGCACATAAATAAATTGGGAACTTTCCATCTAAATGGGTGTTCTATAACAGGCTCAGCAACTCACTTATGCTACCTGAAGGGCAAGATGATTTAAAAGTTGGACTTGCTCTGAGAGGTCTTTTCCACCCTCAATGGTTCTATGAGATGTCAGAAAAAAAAAAAAAAAGAACCATGATAGCCTGCTTAAGAATGTGAGGGGTGAATGTAACACTGCCTGTAACATTCCTGTTGCAAAAGAGGGAGGCAAAAAAGGATAGCTCTCCTTCTGTGGTGGAAATTCATCATTTAACAGTTAGACTTCACCCAGGCTTTCCTATTTCCTTCTTCAGAGACAGAAAAGATGTACCTGAAAATCCCAAGTAGGGCTGAACTAAGTGGTGGGCTAAACTGGTGTTCCTTCCAGTGTGAAAAACTTTTTATTAGCTCAATGGTGGTCACAAACTTACATAATATTACTTCTTTACCCGGGAAATAGATAAGTTTGATTTGCTGTGGATTTTTTTGTTTTGTTTTGGTTTTTTGTTTTTTTTTTTTTCCTTGGGTGTTTTTTGGGGTTTGTTGTTTTGTGGGGGTTTTTTTTGTTTGGTTTGGGGTTTTTTTGGTTTTTGGGGGGTTTTTGTTGGTTGGTTGGTTTTGGTATTTTATTTTTTTTAGTGTAGCTGGTATTTTGGCTATTAGCAGGAAGGAAGTTATCAGGTAATCTCCCAAGTATTTCATGGAAGTGATTAATTTCTGTTTAATCCCTGGATTTAGGGTAGCTATTTATATGCTTGAGAAAAAAAGAAACTGCTGTATTTTGCGCTCGCCTGCTTGGCCGGGTAATCAGTGATAGCTGAATAAATAACTGGAGTTTCTTAAAGCTATTTCGTAACTTCTGGTCATAAAGCATACATAAATCTGGACAAAACTTTGAGGATAAAAAATCCCAACCAAACAAAAAAAACTCTAAAATTTAGTTTACTGCTAAGCCTGTTTGTCTAATGAATAAGTTTTTTTACTGGGCGAGCTAGAAATTTGGAAGACTTTTATGATTTTCTCAAAAGTCTGGATTTCATACTAGGTAGCTTGGAGGTCTTCATCCCAGATTCATCTACTACTCATTTGCTGCACATGTAAAACTGTGAACCATTATTGAGTAAAAGAGGTTTTTCACAGCTACAGTGATTACCAGCCATGTGAAATCTTGACACCTGATGATCTAAATGAAACTGATACTTGATTTCTGACTTCTGTAAGAGCTTCTTTCTCTGCCATTCCCAGCTAATTGTCTTAAAATCTGTGTTTCTCCCCAGTTTCTTTGTATGGGTAAATTTTTGTACGGTTAGAATAAGAAGCATCTAGTTGCACTTGCTGTGGAAGAAAGGGAAGGAAATGCAAGAGGATTCAGAGTCCCTGCTGAATACTACTTTTCCATCTGCTCTGTCAAAACAAATATTGGGAGCATAAATGTAAAAGATTATTTGAACTTTTTCAGTATGATTGTGCTGCTTTGATTTGGAAGTTAATTACAAATCTTGAAATAAGGAGGGGTGTTTATGATGGAAAAGAAAGCATGTTAGGTGTGGCTTCAGCCACTGCCACTTGTACATAAAGCAGCATTTGATGTTGACATTTGAAGTTGCATTAATGCACAGAAATCTTGATGGCACTGTAAACTTCCATTTATGTGATAAAAGATTTTTCATGTTTTCTGTCCACTACTTGGACTTGTTTGCATTGAGATTACAAGTACAGCTATTAATGCAGTGAACTGAACATAGCAAAAAACTTTACCAGTAGCTTTGTGAGTTTAAAGTACTTCCTTTACACTTAAATAATGTATATTCTGTAAATGCCAAATAAAGTAATAGCATGCATGCAGGCTGGGAGACTGCATGGCATCAGGGGAGGGAGCCTTACCTGGCAGAGGTTCCTACCCATGCCTTTGTTGCAGGTTGTCTTCAGAGAAGGCAATAATGGGCATTTCTGTGGTTCTATCAACTTTTCACAGGCATCTCAAAGCTATAGTAGTTTCTCACAAAGACTCTTCAGTGCCATTAGCCTCAGTTCACAGGCAGGCACTCTCCAACTGCTATGCACTGGTCTGTGTCCTGCCTGGCTGTAGGAGCAGCAGCAGCACTGCAACTTGTTCAGGCTGCTGAAGATGGGCTTATGGAAATGACAGCAAGGTTTCTAATAGCAACTGTGCTCCCAGTCTTCTTGGGGAGCTGCTGAAAGCTGTCCAGTCACTGTTGCCTTACAGAAGTGATGAACTTTTGGCAGACCGCAATAATTTTAGAGGCAGTTTCTCTTTCTTATTGTCTGTGGTGTTTGGTGTTACCCTCAAATCAGTGTTTCGAGTTTCTTGCATCATATGCTGTAAGGTCTTTTCTGTAGATGTCTGTGTGTGAATCTTTCCATATTCTAGTTGGGGGGTTGAATCCCTCGGATTATTTCTCTGGAACATTGTCAGTCTGCCTTTTTGACTCCCTTGTATCTTGCCTCCTCCTTTAAGCTCTCCTCCCCTCAGTGAATTTGGCGTTCATTTTTGTGGATCTGTTATAACATTGGCTGGGTTGGAAATAAGCCATGGTTAGATCTGCCTCTGGCTCTGTACAGTGTGAGGGCAGGGTGCTAACCTGGCTGCAGGCCAGTTTCTGCTCATCTTGCTGAGGGAGTTTTATGCTGGCTCCAATGGAAGCTGCAGAAAGTACCTGAGTACTTAATTTCCTAGTTGCAAATCCTACAGAGATGTTCTTTTCCCCTTTATTGAGTGCTTAGAGCAGCTTTTATAAGCCAATAAATATAATCCTTCAAAATTCAAGATATCATGTGTGGTTCTGTGTCCCAGCTCATTCCTACCATTGTGCCAGCACAGGCACAGAGAGCTGAATCAGTGCTCAGGGTAAGTCACTTGCCAGGTAGTTATGTTGGGACAGGCCAGTTGACCACTAAAACACAACTAAACATTTTGTCAGGGGACCTCCATGCCAGCCAATGGCAATCCCTGATCTCAAGCCTTCAGAAATTACATTCAAATAAACTTTCCACAGGAGTGATAAAACTGGGGAATAGGTAGCCTCATGCATATACCTATGGCCATGGCTGTTTCTTTGGTTATTCAAGATGTCATTTGGTACGGGTTATTTTTCCCCCAAGTTTGGCTTTAATAGGCAGATTGTTTAATTCTGGAGCAGCAGACAGCGAAGGACTCTCTTGGATTTCCTGGCAAAATGCTTTATTGTTGCTATGGGAATAGCCCTAGCACTGTTGCAGAGTCTGAATGACTCCTGGCTGTCTAGCAGGAGATGTGTTACGCCACATTTGTGGACATTGAGAAATGAGTTGGATTGCCAGGATTTAAGGAAAGCAACTTAAAGCTTTCTTCCATGTGTCAACCAGAGGATAAAATAGATTTAAGTGTTACCTCTGTAACGGGTGCAATTTCACTTTTGTTATCTCTGCACTCTTGAGCTGCAAATACAAGACAGAACTGCATACTAACTTACAAAATATGTTTTGTTTTTAGCTCCCAAGAAGATGAACGGCCTATGTCACCCTTCTATGTGAGGTATTTACTCAGTTGTTTTCATTTATTTTTCTGTGTGGGATTGACTCTATTGGAATTAAATGTGGGGAGGGGTTCAGAAGTGCTGAACAGACTGTAATCAAAGTGAGGGTTCGTTTTACATTTGTAATTATTGCTCACTTAGTGGGATGAGTCTTTGCAGATACCATCTCTGTTGTGATTCTTTTGTATTTAGAGAGAAGGCCCAGGGTTTAAGATCTTTATTACAAGATGGACATGGTTTTCCTCTTTTATTTGGTTTGTTACGTAGCTTAGATGCCTGAGTAGCTTATCTGCAGGCACAGGAGAGATTTTTGCTACAGGATTTGAGGAACTGGCAGCATGTGCTGCTCAGAAAGAAACCAGGAACCAGATGGTGAGTCAGCAGCCCGTCCAGTTCCCTGCTGCAGCCTAGAAAAGCAGGAGAGTGCCTGGGTACCAGCAAGCCTCACTGGAGGGAATGGTGCTCATGCTGCATTTGAACAAATTGGTTCTTGTTTTGCCAATTGGAGGGCAAAGTCACTGCTTGTAAAAAGGGTCTAATTCTGTTGACATCTGTGAAAGTTTGCTCTGCTTGCTTCAGTAGCAGACTCAGTTCCAGTGCTTTCATTTATACTTAACAGAAGTATAGAACAGGAGCCAGAGCAATTAACAATGAAGGGCTGCAGAGGAGGAAGGGCCAGATATTATAATTGGATTCTTTGATCTCTGCAGAGTTTAAATAAATGAAAAGAAATCCTAGTGGTGCTTTTTGTGAGAAGAGTGATAATTGGAATTCTTACAGTGATGTCTGAAATTTTTTTTAATCTCTGGCATATATTCCTGTTTATCTTTGTAGCTTGGGTTTTTTCTTAAAGAATTTTTCTAACATGAAGCCTAGAAAGAGTGCAGTTAATGCATACTGTGCAGAAATGTGTCAGGGAATTGTTCATGGAGTAGCCTGGTTGCATGATCCTGTCTGCCTTCCTGTTGATGCACTGTCATTCCCTGCAATCTGTTTGTGCAGATGTTGCTCAGTGTGTGCCTCAAAAGCTCCAAATTGTCGAAGGAGATTCTGCCTTTTCCTTCAGGAGATTATTTTGTGGTTGCATAAATACATTCCCCTGTCTCAAATTTTCCCTAGTTTAAATCTTCATCCTGTCTTTCCATTGAAAATTGTCCACCCCTTTGTTTTTCTTTCCGGCTAAATGTGACCTTCAAATGATTTAGGCTTTCATTGCATTTCCATCTGTCTTACTGCTGAAAACTGCCCTTCCAAGCCCTTTCCTGGATTATAGAAGAATGATCCATGAAGGAAATTCTCTTTGACTGACCTTGTCAAGATCACCAAGGAGAGATGGGGGAACAAGGAGTGGACCTGAGAAAATTGGTATCAAAGCAGGGCATTTCTAAGAGGAAGGGAGCAAATCTGAACATCTTAAATAGAGATGTAGGTTTATGAGGGGAGAGAACAAAGAATGAGTGTGTCCACTTGAAATTAAGGGATGGGTTTCCATGGGAATCTGTCTTGCAAATAGGAAGAGAGCAGTCAGGAATAAACACATAGCTGGGAAGTGAGGAAATGGCTGGTAGGAGTGGAGAGGGAGCCGCACACCTTGATATACAGGCTTCCTGCCAAGCCCGTGTCTTTTGTAACATTGCTGGGATACAGTTACTTGTAAATAAAGGGAACAGCTTGTAAGTCTTGCTTCTGTTTGTAACACATCAGAAATGTGTCCTCCTGAGGTCAGTTGCCATGTGCAGTTAATTTGGCAGGAGAGCTGGCGCTGGCTGGGCAATTCCTGGTGCTTCAGCAAGTGAGAACTTGAGTGGGTGGCCAGTTTATTCTGTGTGACTTTGAACATTCTAATTGTTGCCCCAGAGGCTGTGCATGACATATGTAGGAATTGCATTTCACACCATGGGCAAGGAAGGGGAGACTGTCTGATGGTCAAATCTGTCTCTATTGCTACCAGCCACACTTACATAGTTTGAAATACTGCCGTAGTAATCCTTCAAGTGAATCATGAATGCTTGGGTACAGAGCGGTCACTGCTGTGTTTATGTAGTTCCATATAGATAATTATACAACAAGTAAGTGTAAGCAAGAGCTCTTTAGCTTCCAAACACTCCATAAATACTTGGCTTTTGCCAGATAGAAGGAACACTCTGTCCCTCTGTTATGGTTTAACCACAGCCAGCAACCAGATGCTTTGCTCACTCTCCCACCAGCATGATTTGGTAGAGAATCAGACTGGTAAGAGCTGGAAAACTCTTGAGTTGAGATAAAGACAGGTTAGTAGGAAAGAGCCAGTCTCACAAAGCAGAACAAGGAATTCATTCAGTGCTTCCCATAGGCAGGCAGGTGTTGAGCCATCTTCAGAGAGCAGGGCTCTGTCACATGTCATGGCTACTTGGGAAGACACACATTGTCAATTCAAATGTCACCTCCTTCTTCCCCTCACCCTATACACTGAGCATGATGTTACATGGTCTGGAATATCCCTTTGATCAGTTTGGGTCACCTGGCCTGACTGTGTCTCCTCCCAGCCTCCCATGCTGAAATTCCCTGTCAGTACAAAAACCAGAAAAGGCCTTAGCTCTGTGCAAGCCCTGCTCTGCAATAACACAAACGTCCCCATATTATCAACCTTGTGTTCAGCATAAATCCAAAACATAGCTGCATACCAACCACTGGGAAGAAAGTTAACTCTACCCCATCCAAAACCAGCACATCCTCCATAAATCAGTTTTAATAGGATCAAATCAGGGACTTGATTATTCAGTGCTGTACCATGTCAGCTAACAATCGAGATGTTTCCTTGATTGCTGTTTTCAACAATAAGACGAATGCTGAATGTCTTAACTTTTAAGTCAGAACTGCCCAAATGCCACCAATAAATATACTATTTCTTAAAATGATGGTGATTTGTTGTTTTTTGGGGTTTTTTTTTTGCTTTTGACATTGGGAAAGTCAAGACTTTATCACCACTGCTGCTTTGTAAGGGAATAAACAGTCTGTAGCAGTATGAGACTAAGCAGTAAATGAGACAAAAAGTGTCATGAGTTTGTAAAGAGTGGTAACACCAGTACAACCACTTTATTTTTTCAAAGACCTTCCAGTGAGAGGAAGAAAAGGAATATGCCTAATCTGTCTGATGTCAGCAAAATGTTTTACATCATGCCATCTGTATGGAAAAAGTGGGCATGAGTACTAGAACTTAAAGCTGGGTAGGAAGGAGGTAAGACCTATAGATATTGCTGGTAGGAGAGGAAGGGGATTGCTGCTGGAGGTCCTTAAGTGCCATGAGCCTCTTTTCCTGAATTGCCACTGGCATAATAAACTCAAATCATGTTCATTAATTGAGCCTATAAGAGAAATTTAGGAGGGTGAATGGGTTGGCAGTATCCTCTGGGAGAAAATATGTGACAGTGAGATATTATATAGAGTGAGATATGTAGACATATTTGTAAAATATCTCACTGTCATATATATTTATATATTGATAAAGATAAGCATCAAGTTAAATATATATGCTATAAAAATAATAACATAAGTAATAAAGTAATATACCTGAGGTCTAATGAAGATCTTTGCCATGAAAGGGGAGTTCCTCACGTTTGGAAATGCCAGGGGAAAGAAAGTATGTGAGCATAACTTGTTCATGGAGGGATGAAAGGGAGGCATGGGATGAAAATACTCAAGTTGAAGTAATCAATGACAGTGGATCTATAAAGGAAGTATTTTCAGTGTACTTAGGAGTATGGTTACCCCCGTACAAGAGAAAGGTGAAGCCTTACACAGTTTCAAGTCACTTGTGTTCCAATGGCTTTTGGTTGGTGAAGATGATTAAAGAAATGGGAAGACTGTTAGAAGATGGAGAAAAGAGCACAGAGGTCCTAGCTACTGTAAGAAATGAACCAGAGCACTCATATTCCCCCTGAGTTTTAGACAGAGAGGGAAGATTATTTACATTTACATTAAATAACAATACTGATGCAAGAGAGGATGTGTACAAACAGTTCATTAATATATTTGGGCAGAAAATTATTAATTTCATAGCTGGAACTCTTTCTTAGTGGGCATAATAAGGATGATGTCAGCTTGACCTGTTTGAGAGACCTGGGGATTAAGTCCATTCACCTGCTGCTGACCAGAGTTATCCTCTCCCTCTCTGTAGTCCTTGAGTAGATAATTTGTTGGCTCAGCTGTGCTCAGTACCAGGCAAGAATATTTTTCTTCTGTTAAAAGAAGATGAAAACCTTGCTAGGTGATTGATTGTTCCAGGGAGTCATGGCTGTTGGGCGTTTATGTTCCAAAACCTTTTGTAACAAAACCTTGTGGTAAAGGGAGTTGAGGCTGTTAAAAAGTGCTCCTTGTACTGCTCCTGTAATTTTTTTTGTGAGACTGTGAATACCAGCTGCATTGGGTAATCAGTACTGAGAAACACTCAGCAGTTTCAGGTAATGAAGCGGCATCTGGCAGCAGCAAGTCCCTGTAAGCACAATCCATTCCATGTGTGAATTTCCAGAAGTCAGGGAATCTTTAGGCATGCTTTGTGCTGGTGTAGGTGCCTTAGATGTGACATTAGTCACTAGATGCTTCCAGAGGAGCTCCCTGATGGCTACGACCTGAGATAAGCCAGAATGGTATTACAGGGGAGAAAAGCAAAAGTTCTGTAGTGTGGAGCTTCCTTGTTAACGTGCAGAGCATTAAACTGAAATTGTAATGAGACCTGACATCACAAGCAATGCCAAAATTGCATTAAAACCCGTGGGTACAGGGCAAGGCATTGGACAGTTTTGCCTGGTTCTCTTCCTAGAAGTACTCCTGTGGGCATTATTCAGTATAATTGACTGTTTCTCCTTTAAACAGTTCTTATTTGAGACAGCTCTTTAAATAATGCAGGTCAGGTATTCTTACCCTGAAGTTTTTTGGGTAAGATCTTTTATGCTGTTTGTTCTCAGGTCAGTTTCCTGAAGAAACTGGAAAACTTTGCTCTGGAATTCACACCTGCTCAGAAATTTGCTTGGCCACCTTCACGCTGGACACTTCTCCCTCCATGGGATGTGCCATAAGAGGTCCTAAGTCCACAGGAGTGCTGTGAAATCATGATTGCATTATATGATGTGGGCTCATGTCCATCACACCTGCGCTGGTTGAAAGTAATTGCCAGGTCACAGGGTGACCCTGCTCTTGGTGCCCAGCTGCCATGCAGGTCTGAGGCTCCCTGAGGATTATTTCCCTGCTCTGCAGGGGAGCCTGCACAGACACAGCCATGCAAATTCACCAGGCTGAATCATGTGTCCTCTATGAATCCCCTACAGGGTTGTCTCTGCTCCAAGCAGTAGGTGTCAGTGTGCATCTGTCATGAAGGAGGTGCAAGTGAAAGACATTAGGAATCCTGAATAAAGTTGCTTTTAGTGGGGTTAGTTTTCTGTGTAATAACAAAGTAGTGTAAAAATAATTTAGTGCGTTTAAAGGAAGCATAATTTGATCCAAGCTTTTGAAAGTGTGAAGGTGCTGAGAAAATAATGAAAGCATGTCCTCTGTGTGATGGGACATCCCAGTAACGAAGAGCACACCCCTTTTGTTTTGAAACTCATAATTTTCACATTTTGTATGTCTTCACAGCACTTCTCTTTGGTGAAAGTGTGTGAAATGAAGTAGTTGTCCTAAAATGGATCACACATGAGTTTGCAGTATTGCATGTCACAGTGTGGAGAGTGGCTAGCATTTAGACCAAATAAATACCTATGAATAGGAACTTCCTAGATCAAGGATTGAAATACTATATCCAGGATGACTTCAGGAATTTCCCATCTGTTATGTCAAAGCAATTTAAACATCCTCAGTTTTGCTGGAATAGCAAAATGGTAAAAAGCTTTTGCGTCTATTGAGGCTTTCTTACTGTTGTGCTTGGCTTTTAAAAAAGCAAAAAGAAGAACAAAAGCCACCTTTGCTTCCTGAATAAAGCAGGTGGGCTGTAAATACATCTCAGCAGCAGGTGACTTTAGTACCAGGCTACAAGTATACCTTATGAATTAGGCCATTAGGTATTGTCAGGAATTAATTGACTTCATAAATGAAAACCCAGTCTGGGAAAACACTATGCCAGTATATCAGTTTCCTAGTTTGCTCTGTTTGATGGGGTTTTTTTGCTCTTTTTGTCTAGATGCTAAGATATTTTGCTCAATAGTGGCTTGAATGAAAGAAATCAGGAGCAGGGGCATTGATATCCAACTCATTGATATCCAGTATTTGCTGTCACAAGATGCCCAACACAGACCAGACAAGGTGCAGGCATTGTATGAGATAGTTCTCACTCCAGTGCACATCTTTTAAACTTAGGCAGTACTAGTTAAGGGGGCGCAGGTGAGATTTAATGGTGATGGAAAATACCACCTCGTCCTAATGCTGAAACAGAAGAAAGGAGGTCATGCAGTAAGAAGTGTGAAGTAAGAACATTATCCAGAGCTGATAGAGCACCTCTGAAAGTGAGCAAAAGACTTGGGTAAACAAGTTAAACAAAACTGGGAAGTGCTAGAGGTCAGACTTCCCAAAAGGAAAAGCGTGAGGGTCGTAAGAAACAAGTTCAAAAGTTCACAGCTCTTAAAATAGTTGTGTGCCTTTATGCAGGTTTTCGGGCTAGCTTTCTGAAAGTAAAAGTCTCCCAGCACTGGGAAACTGTCCTGCTGCCTTCAGTCAACTGAGGAAAACCCATAATTTATATGAAAAGTTGGTATTTCTCAGCATGCTGTGCAACAGCAGATGCATAATCTAATAAAGATAATCTAGCTGTGGAGATAATTGACCGTACGTATCAGTGAAATGGAGCAGATGTGAGGAGAAAATAATGAACTGAAGTAGAACATGAGTTCCTATTGTCGGGATGATTTACTGAGCAAGGCAGCTGCCTGCACAGGCGGGCGTGCCAAGAGGGCTCTTCCAGGCATGGCTTGCCCTGCCTGCTCCACATAAATCCAACAGCAGAGCGACTTCTGCCACCCAGGAAGTTTGGAAAACCCTGCAGGATACACCCTGCCTGCCTGGTTGCTTGTCTGGGCTCTGAGATCCTTACAGGGTGGTGTCTTTGCCTGGGTTTGCCAAGGTGCTCTTGCATTGCCTGTTCTGTCACGCAGCAGGCTCGAATCCTCAAACCACCGTGTAACTCTCCCCTCCACCAGTTGTTTTGGATGTGAAGTTCTTTGGTGTAAGAAAGGTTGGTGGAGAGTAAGTAAAGCAATTTAGCAACATATTTAAATTAAGTTTCAAAATGAAGTAGCCAGAAAAGTTACAGACTGATGAATTAAAAGGAAGTTAGTGTATCTAGAAAAAGTCTGATTTAAAATCTCTGTCATACTGAGAGGGGGCTAATAAAAGAGCATTAAGTTGTCACAGAGCTAAGGATAAACTTCGGTTCAGTACAATAAAATTGGAATGTCAGAGCTTTAGCTTGCATGTAATGGATATGTACTTCCTTGTTATTTGTCAGTAGTTTGAAAATCACCATGTTAGTGTCTTTATTACAGAATCTGTATTGCCTGAATAGGGCTTTTCTAGATACAGTAAATTGTTATATGTCATTAAAAATTAGTCAGGTTAATGTACTTAAAACTGAATTGGTGTTAGTAAAGCACACAGTTAACTTTGAATTAGAATGTACTTGGGTGTTTGAAAAATTTTTATTGGTAGAGAAACCTATATCCTAGGGATGTTTTAGAAAAGCTGAAATCCAAACAATCCTTTCTTCCTCTCCACTACCACTTTCCTGGCATGAAAACACAGAAAAAACCCTGTGATATGAAAGACAACCTCACTCAGTTTGGCTTGCATGTAGATACTATAAAAAGGTGATACAGCATTAACCTACTCCCATGGGTGTAGGAGCTGTAGCAAGCGCATTAATTTTCTTATAATGTGGGTTAGCCTACCACGCTAGCACCTTACTTGCTAATATATCTCCATGGGAGACCAGGTCTTAAAAAATAGATTTGGGCTGGGAAGAAGCTGCATGGTTCCTATAAACACACAGGAAAGTTTGAAATGTACACTTCAAATTCCAAAGCCATCCTGTAGTCAATAAGATGTTAGATATGGGAAGAGTGTGATCTTGCAGATTTTGTTTCCAGTATGCAGATATTTTATCTGTAATAGTAGGTACAGTAATAGTTGTTTGTATGTCTTCATGAAATTATCTGAATGAGACAACTGCTCAGGTTCTGCTCAGGTAATGTGGAACATACTGGCAAGTCCATGACTGCTTTCCTGATGTGACACCACGCTGGTGACCTGTGCTGGGACTGGAGAATAGCACTGAGTGGAGCTGGGGCTGGCAAGGATGTGTGTGTGGTTAGACCCCAGCTGAACACACCGGCTCAGCCTGAAGCACATTGCAAGTGTAATTTGCAGCTGGGCGTTCGTGGGGAGGAGTCACACTGGTTTGTTGGTTTTGTTAAATTAGCTGTAGTGACCCCTCATTTATCCTTCTCTTCTTCTGTTGCCTGCCTGCTGCCCAAGTGACACTCAAACCCAGTAAAGCCACAAGAGTGGTTATCTGAGAGTGCTGCAGCTTCTTAGCTGGCTCTAGTCCTATACAGTGAAGTGCAAAGTATTCAAGAGAAGCGGAGATGAAACCTTCGGGTAATGGAGGCAAATCAACTGTTGGTGGTTCTGCAGTCAAATTATTTGAGAGAAACTGGTGAAGACTGAAAACAATGAATGGCTATTATGGCAGGAAGAACATCTTGCATCCAGCTTGGCTTTTGTACCCTGACCACATTTTACCGGGATTTATCCTCCAGTTGTACTCTGCTGATACAGGGATAATTTGAAATGAAAGTCCTAGGCCTGAAGTTTATTTGACTTAAGGGGAGGTAGCAGGAGAGATGAATAGGCAGTGCCACCTTATCTGCAAGGCTGAGTCAGCTGAGTCAATGAGTGAAAAAGGGGCAGGATGGGACTCAGCTTGGCAGAGGGAAGAAAGCGGTGACATCTGTGCCAGGTCAGCTTGTTTAGAAGGGCTCTGAACAGCAAGCGATAACATCTACATTTGTGTCAGCTCTTCCTGAGCCTGATAACGGACCGAGGTAAAAGGAGAGAAGCATGCATGGATTTTATTTTTTAAAATGTGAAGCAAAGAATATGAATATGTTCTTTGAGCGTGTTCAAAGAGAGAATAGTTAAACAGAGAGAGCAGTTAAATATTTAAGTGTATACATTTTCAAGTCAGCTTCAAAAGGCAAAGACTTCTGTGATGAGGCTAAAACATCAGCAGCAGAAAGCCCACAAGAAAACAAAAAATCTGTAACATGTTAAGGTTGAAATGCTTGCTGTTAGACTTTGCCTATTGCATGGGAATGACAGGGAAATTAATTGATGAGGATATTGACTTGTCAAAAGTTACCACATCACAGTGGGAGTGAAAATTCCTTAAGGGGAAAACCTGTGATATGTGTACACAATTGTTGTTGAGACAGCTCAGACCTTTAAATCTTAGCACTGCAAAGAGCAAGAGATTTTAAAACCTTATATTGATAATAAGATGTAACTTCTCTTTTTTTCTTTTATACAGTGCCCATGTATCACAAGTCAGTAGCAACGTTCCTGCTACAGGAGAGTAAGTGTGTTTTATAATTTTGTAGCTATCTTTCTTGGTGCTTTTTGAAGTATTGCTGGTTAATCTTTAATTTCTCTTTAAGAGTTGTCCTTTCATAAACAAAAAGGCAGGATAAAGGATTGTTTCCCAATCTGCAATGATAATAAATCACTTCCTTCTGAAAACTTCTCAGGCCCTTGGTTCTTTGCTCACTGCGCCTGTGATGTTTTGCTTAGGCAGAACTTGCATATTTGGAGAAGCTGTTTGCACTGTGTCATCCTCTTGCTCTTGTTTGCTCCCTGTTGCATCCCGGCAGAGGACGTGACTTGACCCTACTGCTGTAACTGGGAGGGGCAGAGCTAAAAGGAGTTGACTGCTTTGCCGGAGCTGGGAATTCCCAGTGGCTAATGGGTTTGCAGAACTGATCTTTGTCAGTAGTGAAGTACCGACATGCTTGCCTAGTTAAACCATCCGGGCTTTTGTAGTTGCCAAGGTCTTCTGACTTTTCCAGGATCTGCACTCCCAGCAGGCTTTCAAGTATATAGTAACTTAGCACAGCTTTTGTAAAGGAGAAATCAGCCCAAACATGGATACCTGTGCTGTAGCTACTGAGTTGAAAATTAACCAGCAAATCCTGAAATAACGTTTTCATTATGGAAGAAACAGTAGAAACCATACATGGGACTTTGGACATGCATGTTTGAAAAACCCATTCTTTGGTGGCTGCTTAAAGCATTGCAAGAAACAGAGATGGGATGGGGGCATAAACAAAAATGTGTATCTATATGATCTCTTTGAAAATAAAACCCTCCTTTTTCCATAAAAGCTTCTTCTGATGAAGGAAGGAAGGGAATATTATGAGAAAATGGCAGTACCAAAATGAAAATTTGGTTGTGTTGAAAGTTCAAGTAGTCCTACATGTTTAACCGATGGAACTTCAGGGTGCTGCTCTCACACCACTATCAGGGTGGCTGGGGATAGGAATGTGTGAAAACAGCATGAACTCAGAACAAAACCCATGCTTGGTCACAATGCATGTGAGGAGTTTGTAGTGAGCTACTGTTGGCTTATTGTCATCCCTGTGTGAGCCAGCAGTGAATCATCTTTTGCAGGTGATCCATTGCCTTACTGAGCTGGTATTGCACAACAGGCTTGACCACTGTCAGCATGGCTGGGTATCAAATGCAGTTTTGTCAGAGCAGGGGCTTTTAAGTGGAGGATGGAAGTTAGGCACCAATGTCTGTAGTTGCACTAAGTAAACTTAGTTGTTTTACTGAAATTTCAGACATCCCTAGAAATAAAAAAAGCAAATTGAGAAGGCTCAGCTATTCTGAGGAACTTGAACCAGTGGGTATCTGAAGATTTTGGCTTTGCTCTTTGCATATGTCATAGCACTGGAACATTTTGTGCTACTTTGCCATCCTAAGAAAACATAACCCACAGATACCCTTGTTTTATTTATTGTTGCAGAGAGGGAGCTCCACAAAGTCTTTGAGCTCAATTTGACCTTATTTTTCGGCTTGACAGGTATTTAGAGAAGACAATCCGCTCAGCCGTGGAGCAGCATCTCTTTGATGTTCATGGCTCAGGTGGCCAGAGTTCAGAGGACTCTGAATCCGGGACATCTTCAGCCTCTTCTAATGTGTCTGCCAGGCAGAGGAGGCGACACCACAAAGAGCAGGAGGAAGCCCGGAGAAACAGAGACATGTATGAGCCTGATTTCTTTGTTTTGGAAAGTGTATTTAAGTCTACCCCAGTCACGTCTTCTTATCAAGGCAATGCTACGTTCTGGTATGAAAGGAACCTTTGGCCTGAGTTGAAAGTGCAAAGCAGACTGCAGTGCCCGTGCAGAGCTCCATGGCATCAGTCAGAGCTGGGAGATTTAGAGTTTACTAGATCATGGAGTGGGGCAAAGCATAAGAATCTGGGAGGGTTAAGCAGTCAAGTTTTTAATTATAGTGTTTGGAATTGGTTACTTGCAGTATTTGCTGCATTAGTGGAAATTCCCAAGCAGTTGGCTTTGCTGCCTGTAACTTTTTTTAGATAAAAACATTGGGCTCAGCTGCTTTCCTGAACTCAGAATGTCTTAAAAAATGAGATTAAGTTCCTCTTTTGTGTGTGGAGGCACAGCTTGTGTTTGGGTTTAGTGAGGAGACTTGGGAGTTTGTCTGAAATTAGAATTTTGATCAATCAGAATCTAAGATTATTTTTTTTAATCCACCCTATTATGCAAAGTTGAAACCTGACAGTAGTGAATTTAATGAAATGTCTGTCAAAGAGTAAATATAACACCTGTTTTTCCATTCATACTCCTCTAGTTGTGGCATATATTGTGTGGTACAAATGTATTACCACCACAGCTTAAACAAACTTGTTACACAAGGCATAATTGTATTTGAGAAACTGTAGCACAGACTTTGCAAGGCTACATTCTAGTCAGTGCTTAACTCCGGTCGATCTGTAACACAGCACTAGTTCTTGTAAAGAATGTGTATGCCTCACTGCAGTATTGAATTTCTAGGATTTGAAGTTTATTCCAAAATATCTGTTCTTCTGTTGTTTCCTGGGTACTGAGTTCCCCAAATTCTATTGGATCTGTACCTTCTTATATGAAGCTTTTATACAGGTCCATAGACATCAATACCTCGTGTTAGTATTGCAACCATGGTATTTCCCAAAATGTGTCAGTGCTGCTGTTGTACAAAAAAATCTGTAGTTACCAGGAAAAAAAACAAAAATAAAAAACAACAACAAAAAACCAAACACCAAAAATAACAAAAAAATATCCCAACCTGCACCATTTTCATAGTGAAAGAAAATATACTGTAAAGGTGGCCTGGGAAATTGACACTTGCGAGTCATCAGAGTATCTGGCAGGAGCTCTAAAGTAGTTTTTCTTGTTAAGTAGCCCTGCTGACAGGCTTCTCAGGTAAGTAGGTCAGAGACTGGCTAGTGTACGTGTTTGGAAGCATATAGTACTGCAGGGCTTTTCTTCAATGCTGTGTTACAGAGCTGCCTCTAGATATGATTGACACAGTTATTCAGGCTAGGTCCAGAAAGCTGGAGCCAAGGATTTCAAGCACGTTGGAAGTTTTGAATGCTGGCTGTGGTCCAAATTGTTTTCCCTTAGGTCACATTGCTAGGGTTTCTCTGGGTAAATTATCAAAATTAAGAATTCCTTTCAAAATGTCTTTCTGTTGTTATTTTGGTTGTCAATGAGTTCATCTCATCTCCCTGCCTTGTGATGGATCACAAGAGGATTTGTAATGTCACAAAGTGGGACAACAGGCAGGAAGAGTGTTTATCACACAATCACATAGGTGAACTCCCAGGCTTTGAAGATTACATAATCTACAGGCTCAGAATGTGTAATTGGTCTGCTGAAGAGTTTGTTAAAACTTCCACAAAGGCAAATGTGTTATCTTAGGAGTTTAGTCAGAGATTTATCATACCTCTTTGTATCTCTTTTTCACTAACAAAACCTAGAGATCTGTAATTGTGAAAGTCACTGGAGCCTTCTAGTTTTGTTTTTGTTCTGAGTACTTGCCATGCTGGCACTGTCTAGATGCTGCAGAGTAACTGGTTTCTTATCACACCAGTCAAGTCTAGATGAATTCTCCTGCTGTTCATGAAAGCAGGCTTTGGAGTTGCACAGTACTGTGTAAGACAGCCACACAGAGGGTTAGCAAATACTCCATTTTCAGTGTCATGCAAGCTGCCTTTAGCCTCTGGCAGGGCACTGAGACACCTTGCGTTTCTTCTGCTCCCATGGTGTAGTGATGTGTATGTGCATATTCACTGTTGGACAAAATAGAGAGAAGACTACTAAACAAGTTGTAAATGGAAAACTGCCTGCTGAAGGATCCAATAGGACAAAATAAGCCATGTACCAGGCTTCTGGTAAACATGCACAAACCCTGCAAGCCCAGAGAGTCCCAGTGAGAATATCACGTGATGACTTAGGGCTGGCTGTCCCATTCTCTTCCCAACATAGCTAAACAGTCCTCTGTCCTAGCAGTTGCATTACCGTTGCAGAGGTACATTGCCTTTTATGTTTCGTGTAATTCCCAAATAGAAATCAAGCATTTGGCTAAAGCACCACAGTCCTGCTCTTGCATTTGAGAGTTATGAGTAAGAGGGCCAATTATGCAGTGTCATGCACCAAAGGAGATCCCTGGACCGCAGCTGTGAATCACTTTTCTAAATTAAAAGCACGTGTCTCAAAGGAAAATATGCTTCATACTCTCTATAAAAATTCCACAGGCAGCCAGGAGCTAGTCCAACTTCCATGTGAAGGTTTCTGTGTGTTGGTTTTAGTGGCAAGTGAATCAAATCCCAAACATTGATCCTCAAAGCTTTCTCATCTGAGGTGTATACATTTGGCTTTTGCTCCTCAGTGGGATTTAGCATTGCAGTGTGTGTTTTTGGCTGCATTGAGAAGAACCAGAGATAGTGGTTTCATAAGATGATGTTGCTGGAACTGTACCAGTCAGTATGATGTACTTCTCTATTGCTACCATAAATGTAGCAAGAGTGTTTTAAACAACCTCTTGTTGTAATGTCCCTTTTCTTTTTAGGGAAGTTGTCAACAAGGAAAACATTCCCTCTGGGTTCAGCAGTCTTGAAGATTGTATTCTAGCTGCTCAAGATGTAGAAAAACTACAAGACACCAGCTCGGGATACCTTAGTGAAAGGAATAAATCAAAACGGCAGAAATCCAGCACCAAGCTCTCAGAGCTTAATGACAACCAGGACAGTCCTGTGGTAAGCCAGCATGCTGCACAATTTGATGTCTGTTGCTAGGATGGGAAGAACTCTTTTTTTAATTTCAGTTCACATCTGGTTCCTTTAGGTAGTCATTTTTGCCTGTGGTACAGGCCTCAAGTGCCTATTTTGGACTATGGGAAGCACTGGATCCCACACTTGTAATCCTTGTGGATGAGGCAACTGAAGAAGCCTTATTTCTGCTGATACTCCATGTGTAGTCATTTTCTCTTTCTACAGCTTTTCCTTTTTTCTTTTGAATTTGGTGAAGTATTTTGGGAAACATAAAAGGATATAGGCCTTTTTCCCAGTCTTTCAAAAGCCTTGCAAGGAGTTTGTAACCTTAGATGTAGGTTCTCATGTTCAGGTCAAGGTTATTTTCATGTTTCTGCTAAGTTCTGAAACTAGATTTCAAGTGACTACTTGATAATGAGATGGCAAAGGTGTTTTGTGCCTTTTCCCTAAAGCCTGTGTTTTACTGTGGTTCTTGTAATTTGGAAAGCGCTTTGAAGAGTGTTGGTCCAAAAGGTGATCCCTCTATCCACCTTTTATTGAAGACATCAGTGAATTTGTTGTAACATGGTAAAAATCTGGAATACTGTAGAACTTTTCCAGCATATTCTCATGTGATCTTCACAGCAGGGGACAGTTTGCCTACTTCTACAAGCTGCAGAATAAAACTGGTTCACCCTCCTTCCTTCTCAGCCAGAATGAGCACTGACTGGAGTGTCAGCAGCTGAGAAACTGCACTGTGCTTCAGAGCAGGATCTGCTTGCAGTGGTAGAAGCACTGTGCTTGCACCAGGCATGCATTGCATGGTGAACAGGAACAGCAAGAGCTGTGTGAAAACACTGTACTGAGCTATAGGGCATTTCCTTCAGTGGTGCTTGACTAAGTTTTAGAGCCTGCTGAAAGCAAATTCTTAATGTGACCTTGTGTTTGGACTCATTTTGTTTAGATCACAAAATTTCAATGATCTGATGTTCATACCCTGTTCAGAGATTCTAGAGAGAGGGGGATTTGCTTTTCGTTATGATCAAAAGAAGGCAAGATGCCAAAAATTGTACACTGTGCTCAATTTAGTAACTTAAATTTTAGTGCTCAGTATCCACAGTCTTCTCATGTGATACTTCATGAAAGCAGAGTGTGACAGACACATTCACACTTCTGTCTTGGCTTGTAGCAATGCACTTTAAGATAGGCAAAGGTCTAGTGCTTATGATCTTTTCAGCACCTTTTCTCTGTGCCTGTGGAGTATAAAGCAGTTTCAATGTAAATGAAAATTTTTCTCAGAATTTAAGAAAGGAAGTACTGATAGAAGTGTCCACTTTTGCTGTGTACCTGAAAAGCATTCATGAAGTCTTCGGATGTGCCCAGAAGAAATGTCCTCAGACTTAGCTGTCCACTGGACTTTACCCTGCCCCTCATTTTTTGGTCTCTTGAAGGGCAAAGGCTGAAAGGAATGTAAAATGAACTGATCTTTTATTAAAAGCACTTTGACCAAGATGACCAGCCATGTGGTTCTTGCTTGCTCTTCTATAGGAAATGTCAAAGTGGGATGATCAACTGCAAGTATCATTATGAAACATCTTGCGGAGAGCATCATGCTATTGTTTTGGAAGAGCAGAAGCTGCTTTTTAAGTTTTAATGAGTATGTTTATTACATACTTGCATTTCAGAGACTGCCAGAAGGATGTGTGATGGTTTAGCTTTCTTTTGGCTACACCTTTACACATCAAATAATAACCCCAATTAGACTACCTACTTGGAATATAACAAAACGTGCACTTTAGCATTTACTAATAGGCCTTTGTAGGCCTTTGTCATGTAAACAAGTTTGTGATGTTGTCTCTCCCTAAACACCCTTTTCTGAGCATTCTTTTTTTTTTTTTTTTTTTTTAAAACCTGAAAGAGTATGTAGGACAGTGTGTGGAAGCTTTCCTCTTAGCTGTCTGATTGCATCTGGCTCAAAAGCACTAGTCAGCTGTGGAGAAACTGTCAGTTCCACTTAGACTCCCAAGCAAACCAACCACAAAGCATTAAAAGCTTGTAACTGCATTTTAGGGACATGGTAGCCAGGTAGGACATCAGTAGGACTTGAAAAATCAAATCAGGCACAGCTGGAATGACAGACCAGGCTGGAGGTGTAGCAGGTGAGAGAGTGCTGTGACTGCCCTAAGAATTCTGTGCACGTATTTTCCAGGGCAGGAACCCACTTCTTCCTATTTAAGAGGAACTTGCCCAAAACTCAGGGTAGAAAGCCTCTTGAACATGTGCTTGAAGTGGCCACATGGCTTGTCCTCACTGTACTTAACAGTGTTAATGTTCTTAATGGTAGCCAAGACAAATCCCAGAACAAGAGGTCGTAACCAGCTGGTTATACAGTTGCCCTGCATTCATCGTAGCCCAGCATTGCATCCATGCAGTCTCTTTGCATTCTAACGCCTGTTTAAGAAGAAACTAAGGAAGGGTTTGGCTGAGAAGTGGAGGGTTTTCTAACATGAACATAAGGAGTTCTGCTGAGAGGTTGCTGTGAATTTTGCTACCTGCTGTTAGAGGAATTGCACAGGCCTAGGCTGTCTGTCAGTCTGTATAATGGGAGCTGACGGGGTACCATGCAGCCTTATTCTGTTCTGACATTTTGAAGTTGTCTGATGAAAGAGACGAAACAGTGAGCAGTTGGGTTTTCTTGCAGTTTATGGACAATAAAGTGTGGGGTTTGTTTTGTGCAGCAGGCAATAGTGTGTGTTACCCTTTTCCTAGAAATCCTGTTGGATATTTCTGTATTTGATCTGTTTAATGGCGTGCAGCTTGAATCTGTTTTCTGATATATGTCTTACTGCTTTAATATTTACTGTATTGCAGAGTATGGAAAACTTTAGCTCATCCAAGCCTATAGACAGAACAGGACATGATGACATGGACATTTTATCTGAAGAAAGGTGATTGTTTTTTTTATATATATACATATACATATATATATTTATGTTTTCCTTTCCCTGTGGTTGTAGTACAGCCTGAGAGATCTCCCACCCAGGCTGTGGGAGTGACATGTATGCCATAGAACAGATTACCCACCGTGTTAACTTCAAGCAGAGCTTCATGGAGGCACTGTGTGTGTTGTGTGGGCTTTGCCCTGCAGCACATGCCACCAAGGCTCTTTTCCCAGCCTGATAGGAATGTCACTGAAGGTGCTGATGGTGCGGGCTTGAAAAGAAATCAGCTGTGGAGCACCTGAACCAGCATGCTCCACATGGGAATGCAGGACCTGTCTTACCTGGCCTCTGGGTTGGGAATCCAGCCCTTTCCCTTGTGCTTCACTCTTCTGCGAGAGCTGTACAGCCTCACTCTGCTCACCTGAGGTGACAATTTCTCTCAACAGTTACATTTGTTGGGATAGTTGTATTGGTTTGAATTAAGGGCACTGGAATGAAATTACATTATTGTTCTCAAATAGCTCCTGAGAGGAAGTAAAAAATGCATTGTTTAGCAGCTTGAAGTGCTGCAGCCCAGAGAGTCCCTTCATTTACTGTGTGAATTAGTGAGTGTGCAGGAGTAGCAAGAATGGAAAAACCTTTGTGTGCAGAAGTCCTGCTTGTTTTTGTTACAAGACAAGTCTGGTTTTGTGTTTGTAATATGTTGTTTTGTTCTTGTTTTTTTCATAGCAAAGAAAGTGAAAACGATGAGGTTTTTTTCAGGCATTCTCAGGTTGGTATTTTTTTGTTGCTGTTTGTGTTTCAGTTTTGTGGTCTCTAAATGAGTGTTTTATCAAGCAGAAACAAGTAGTTATGCATATAGTTTTGTTTTTCACAAGAGAAATGGAGTTAGCATGTACTTTTTCTGTCCCCTACCTCTGCTTTTTATTTACATAGTTTAGGGAGCCTCTCAACCTTTGGGGAATCTTATAGCTTCTGCTTCCTTCCCTTTGATCCCTCCTTGCCAAAAAGGGAAGGATCACTGAAGTCAGCACTGTGGTTTAAGTGATGTGAAGATCCCTTATTAATTATGGCAAACAGGACATCTGACTGCTTATCTGCCAGGGTAGTAAGACTAGCTTGTCTCTCTTGATTCCTCTAAAATCATTTGGTCTTTTATTTATCATTTCCAATGCAGCCTGTTGCTTTTGAACGTGGGTATCTGTAATCCATTTGTCTTAGAAAAGTGGATCACCTCCTCTTCTTTCTAACAGTTGATGGCTGGGATGGATGTCGGGAGGGGAGGTGTGATGTTGATGGCAGCAGCTTTTCCCCCAACTTTCCATTTCTCTTGCGTACACACACTTCTTGCACTGGCTTTATGGTGTTTTCAGAGATGGGGTTGGGTGAGGTTGAACCCCTTTGCAGTCACTGGTTCATTTGGGTTTGCTTAAAAAGTCTCTAGACAGCCAAGCATTTAAAATACTGGGGAGAGTTATCTGAGGCACCTCTCCCTTAACTGTGCATCCATCTTAAATGGGCAAAGTAAAGCAGCTGTAGCCACTGTCTGGTTTCTCTGGCTGTCTGGAGTAGAATTGGTTGGTAGTATTTTTAAATTAGATTCATCCTGTGTTTCTTTTAAAAATAAAAGCCACTATGCATTTATTGCCTTTGAAAGACTTCATTTCTGTAGGAGTTATTTCCACCTAGCGGGAGAGGTAAAAGGTTGCTGACAGCTGAGCTCTAATCAGCTGTGTGGTAGCTGGTGAAGTTTGTGGGACCCTGAAATATGTAGCCCCTGCAAAGGGCTGCTTTTGATCACTGCTCTGACTGGGTTTACATGGATCTCCTACTTTGCTCCCAGAGGGTCAGTAATCCCTTGCACTTGCTTATGAGCTGTTGTATTTTCCAGAGCCTAGATTTTTGCCACACCTTGTTCCTCACGTACCCACTTGAGTGTGGAAAAGCTGCTGTTGCTGCCATTCCAATACTCCTATTAAGCTTTTTTAAAATTGGCCTGGTAGAGATAAATTTAAATATGAAATCATAACATTAAAATAAACTACAGTTTAGGAGAAGTTTTAAAGTATAAAATTTTAACTGCAGGAGAGGATCTTAACCCAGAGATTGTGTATTATATAGGAATTACAAGGTCAAGAAAATGTTACATTCCTGCAGAGTTGTTTTACATTCCTTGCCCCTTTTAAGTCTTTTGCTTAGGGCAGCTTAAAGACATACGTTTCATAACAAACAACTCATTCAGGTTGAGGAAGGGACAAGGTTCTTCTTACTCTTTTCTCTTTCTCACCCTGCCTCCAGTCTAAAGCTATTGGGAAAAGGATTTGGAATTTGTCATAGCTACCAGTTGTGCTCTCTTGAGTCTCCATGAGAATGTAAAAACACCTTGAAACACAAGCCTCAAGTGAATTTTCAGTGGTTTTGTAACATTCATAATCTGCTCTTGGAAGTAAGCTCCAGGATGAAAAACACAGGTTTTGATAAGGGAAAAGTATTTAAGATTCGTACCAACATGGCAACAAGTGTAGAGGGGTGTTGGTGTGACTGAGGTAGAAAGAAGGCAGCAAAATGGCTATGTTCTTGCATCAAACTGTATTCCTAAAATGTGCTTAAGGATGCTTCCTGCTTGTGGCTGTAATGGACGATCACATGTAGGGGAAGCAAGCCTTTTATATAGAGTTGATTGGAATCCATATGTAATTTAACAGAATACAACCTCCTGATCAGAATTTAAAAGTCTTTCTTTTGCCATTTATTTCTTGCTTTTTGAGCTACTCTTTATGCTCAATCTCTACTGGAGCAGGGAGAATGAATGCAGCTGATTTACCCCCAGGCTATTTAGATCTGTAGCTACTGGTGCCTTCAAAGCATGACTGCAGAAGCAGCTTCTAAAAAGCAGAATTCAAGTAGAAATCTTCTGCTTTGAAGGTTTTTTGTGGTCATTTATGTAGTATCTGTAGTGAACTGTGACTGCAACTGTTACCAACATCATCAACTAATTGCCCCTTTCATTTGTAAGAAATTGTGGAGCATCCATACCTAAAGCAAAGTACTTCTCCCTTACTTGGTTCTTTTCCTAGAGATTGGCAGCTGGTGGCTTCAGGAAATCATAAAAGAAAATAAATGATGGGAATACTGAATTATCTACCACTCTATGGATTTGGAGCCTTAATGCAAAGGAAGTTAAACATCTGCTTTCTTGAGTCTCCTGGGTTTGTGCCACCATTGTTCTTCAGAACACCTAATGATTTATTCATTGTATTAGGGCCTACATCAGTGAGCAAGGAAAGGAGAGCAACTGGCTGCAGGCAGGGTACAGGCCTGCTTTTACACACCTTTTAAATATTTCCAATGACTGAAATTACTTCAGGAGGAAGAAGACATTGATATGATCTTTCTAATATATGTCTAATGGAAATGTTTACCTATCTGGGAAGTGCCCTTATATCTGCTTCAGATGTCTTTTAAGAATCTTAATAAGTCAGGAGATTGTACACTCTTCATAGAAAGACATTTATCTCTAATTAGTATCAGTAGTGGTGATGAAATGGTATTCTCACGTTGCTCCCTTTGAAATTGTTAAAATCTAGGTACATTCCTCTCCTTCACACTTCTTTGTTATTAAAAATAGCACCTGTTTTGAAACTCGGTGCTTTATTTCTTTTCTATGCCTTAAAATATCACTTTTAAATACTGTGCTGGCAATTTACAAGCTGTTTATCAATTGATACAGCTGGCCACTGACCAGTCTTTGTTTGTGAGGTACACAGACTATTTAAATCCTGGCAGGAAATTTGTCAATGGACCTTAGAGAAACATTTAAGTCCTCCCAACCTGGAAGCAGCTTAAAAGGTATCGAATGGTGAATTAGCATTTTTCCACGTACAGCTCTCACAATAAACACATTTGTAATCAGATTTAGTGTCAAGCTGCATGAGTTATTAGGGCTTGGCAAACTGTCACCTAGTGTTTCATTTTGTTACAACATTTCAAAAAGGCCATTTATTGAAATGAACAGGAAATACACACCTTACACAAATACAATGCAGAACACGCTTTACAAAGAGTGTAATTCTCGATTCATCAACCAGATTTTTAGAACAGTAGAACAGCCCAGGTTGAAAGGGACCTCAAAAGATCACCTGATCCAACCTTTTGTGGGAAAGGAAGCCTAGACGAGATTATTTAGCACTCTGTTCAATTGCAGGGATTGATGGAACTGAGTCCAGATAAAAAGATTTATTCATATGATTTGTCTACTGGGCAACTTTTTTCCCTCTTCATGAAAGTTACTTGTTTTTCTCTGCTCAAAAAGGAATAGGTGCACTG